>NC_070638.1:11260317-11596567 GCF_947347685.1 Pleuronectes platessa
AGCAGTGTATTCTCTTATTCAGAACGTATGCAGAGTTATTTCTAAGGGTCTGGCAGGAGACACTCCGGAGACTGTCTGCAGCAACTGACATTTGCATCCTCACATACCTCTTGATAATCTCAGCGCATGTCTGAAAGCATATATTATGTATTTATATCTGACTAAGTTAAGAATCTGAGGAGCTGAAAGAAACGCAATCGCAGCTGCTGCCTCACGTCTCTTCCTCCAGGCAGGTGCACCTCACAATCTGTAAATAGCTGATTAAGAACAATATTCAAATAGTTCCTTACTTGTGCTTCCTTTTTTTTGTCATGTGGCTGTAATATTCTGTACTGTTGAGACTTGGAAAAGTTAAAGGTTGCCATTCTTGTCATTGTCTTGTTCACAGACAATGCGGACAGAGGACATCCCCAGCAGGGCAGATGCCTTTGCGATTGTCACTTTGAGCGATGAAGAGAGGGCTGAAGAGATCACCGACGAGAGCGCTCCCTCCGATGAAGGGGAGAGCAGTGATGAAAGTGGGGTGAATGCAGACAGTGACTGGAATCCATTGGATGGGGTTTTGCAGGATGAGGCGCTCCTTCAGGACTCTGAGGAGGAAGACGAAGGCGAAGAGGAGACCGATTCCCCGGGTGGTCTCAGAATGAACGAGCTCTGCAATGAGTGTGGATGTTTTTTCAACTCTCTGAAGCATCACACGTGCGAACACAAATTGAAGCCCTTTCCCTGCAATATTTGCGGCAAAAGATGTGTTTCTGAAGCTTCTCTAAAAATCCACTGCAGAGTCCACAGTGAAACCTATGAAATCCCCTGCAAATACTGCCACGTGACATTCAAAAGAAAGGTGGACAAAGTTACACATGAGCAGATTCACGAAGACAGAAACGATCCCTACAAATGTCCCGACTGTCCGAAGCAATTTCCCACCAGTAAAGAGCGCAGGATCCACCTGTCCACCTGTCACAGGACGTCAAGGGACCTCAAATGTGGCGTTTGTGGGATTGAATTCAGGGATGTAAATCATCTTCAGAGACATTCTGTTGTGCACACGGGATTGAAACCGTACAAATGTTCGGTGTGCGATCGTGGCTTCAACCAGGAGAGCAACCTCAAATCTCACATGCGTCTGCACACAGGGGAGAAGCCATACAAGTGTCGGCACTGTGACGAATCCTTCAATCAGAACGTGAGCTTGAAGAGTCATGTCCAGCGTCACCACTCGTCTGGGCGCGGACATAAGACAGGTAAGGTCAATGAAAAGGCGAGAAGCGCTAGTAATGCAGAGGACCATGAAAGTAAGAGCGGTGCCGGCTCTGAGTCTGACAACGCAGATAAACAAGACACAGGAGAGACGGTGCAGCAGAGGTCGACAGATTTGCCAAAACGTCGTCGGAGGAGGTGCACGGGGAGATCCAGAGGAAGACCCAAGTCAAACCCAGATGGTAACTCAGTTCTGTCAGGGCAAAATGAAGACCAGTGCGTGAACGCTAAGACTTCAAAATCAAAGTTGAAGAAGTTAAAGAAAAGTGGTGAAATCGACGAGGAAATTGAGTTGGAACAATCAGACAGCGACATGTCCTTCAACTCAGAAGAAGAAGAGTTGCAGGAGCAGAAAGCACGGAGGAGCACAAAGACATCAAGAAGACGGCCGACAGAGGACGATGACAGCGATTTTCACCCATAAGAAGAAAATGAAAAGAAAAAGTGTAAGAGTAGCGGTAAGAACAGGGAGAGACGATGAAAGAAGGTCGTGGTCTGAAAACTCTGTAAATACACAGAATCAACAGATTCTTTTGAGTTATGAATTGAAAGGAGCAATATTGACAAGAGGTTCTTAAAGAACTAGTAGGTTAGGGTTATATGGAAACAAAAATAATTTTAGTGGCACTAAAAGTAGGAAAGGTAGAAGAAAGCAGTCCAGAGTCAACATGAGGCCCATCTAAGTAGCTACAGTATGAAGCTCATCATGGCAGCTTTGACCAATGACACGAACCCCCTGTGCTCTGGGTGAATGTCATTGTAATGTGATATAATTACAAACTCCCTTTTGGGAAATCTGAATCAGATCGTAACCAAACTAAAGGAGTGATGGCTGTTTTTGTTAAAGCGTACTGTTAGTTCATGTACAGCATTATGATGCTGATACTGAGTTTCAAACCAAGTCGTTATTAAGTGCACACGCTGTAATAAATTTGTTTGCTATACTTTTGTATCACTGAAGCTGTATAACTAAATGTTATGACTTTTCCACCTGTTCAGAGTTCAGATAGAAAAACGGGACAGGTTTTAGTTCACAAATCAATATTACCCATTTTTTATAGCTAGCCTTTTTGATTGGTAGACACAAAAGGAAGGTTTGGCAGCAAATTGTACACCATTAAAAATATTTTTTACTATACATTTTGGACTGATCTGCATTTTCTTTTTTCAGGATTCGAATCAGCATGTTATCAAAATCAACCCGTATCTTTTTTTCGCCTGACAGATCAGATTTCAAACCTCAAACCTCCCTGAGAACTTGAACAACAAATGCATGAATGAACTAGAATGGCACTCGAACACAGTGCTCCGCCAAGCCTCAACAGTTCCTTTAAATTCATTCAAGCTGCATCAAATAAAAGCTCAAACCTTTTTACATCAAGACCCAGGAGTAATCCACATATGAGCATATAGACACTGGGCAAAACATAAAATAGTCACAAGGGCATTAAGGCTCAAACTAACATTTCCTGATGCAAACATTAAGTAGAATGTAAAATGTGAGACAGTGGCCTCATGCCATTGTCTCATCCTTCCATTCAAATGGCATGAAAATGTATCCAGTAATTTTTGCGTTATCCCGCTGACAAATAAAAAAACACAACAGAAAACATAACCAGAGTAATACATAAATACAGAGCTGGAGGGATCCTTACTGTTTTGAATCACCTATCCTACATCTCTGCCTGTTTATGCCAATGAAACGGACCCTAAAGTAGTTGCAAGTATATTGAACTATGTGAAGTTTTTATTATGCAGAGTAAACAGATATGTGACATCTGTACCATGTTCATTAGCTTCAGGGTTTTGTAAAGGACGATGCGGTTATTCACATTTCACCTAAAGAACTGAATCAGACCAAACTGTGTGGCCGACTCCAGCAGACCTCTTTAGGGTTGAACAGTCTGCCAAAGGAGTTATAACAACACAACTGTTGGCTGTTCTTTACTTTCCGTTTTGGGGTCTAAGCATCTGGAGGCTGAATCTGGCTTCACAGCTCCCACTTTGATCTGAACCCCTGACTAACTCCCCCCGCGTACATGTTTACTCTCGCTCGCTCTCTTTGCCAGTGCTTGAGCTCGCTTCAAGGCTCATCAAGTATTTCTGAGTGTCGTCAGATTTGTGGCTTCCTGTTGCTGGTTAAGCCCACTGCTGCTTCCTGGATTAGACATGCTGATAAATGGTCTAACTATGTTTGGAGAAGAGAAATAAAAAATAATTTCTTTGACTTAATGAGCTACGAGCCTCTGCACTGCTGGGATCTTCTGGTGCATAAAAAGCTGTCTGTTTATTTATGGATGAGTTTGAACATATTAGTAGCTTTCAATGGTGCATCTCCAAATGCATTAGCTTATGATTGAAGAGACAAAAGAACAAGATAAAACCCCATTCAATTTGTCGTGAAGGCTAAAGAATGTTTTTAAGTGGTTTTGGCCGGGTTGGACTTTCACCCAATAATTATTTTCAATGTGATGTTTATGAATCAGCGAACCTCACACAGTGCAAATTAATAAAAACCAACAGGTGCTCCAAATGCAAAGATTTAAAACTAATTCAGTGAAATCTGATAATGGTATTCAATTAATCTGATTCATCATATTTATCATTTGATAAATCAGCAAAGAGATAAGTCTTTGTGGATTTATCAGCTTGCCGCACTGAACATTTAAATTAATATTCAAGGATTGTAGTGTTTTATTTATGACAGAGTCAATTACTTACATGTCCACGAATAATAATAATAATGCTAATATTAAAAATTTGTATTTCCTTTCATAGCTTAAACTCCAGCTCAAGGGGCTTTACATGAAAACAAGAAGTGTACTGAGAGCTTTAGGAATTCAATGGACATTTCTTCACTGCTCTGTATTATTTTATACAAAAATCTCTAATGAATGAATAATGGCCTCTTCGACCATAAGGAAAGTTTTTAATAGTGTCCTGCTTTTCAAAAGCTAACCACTAGATGTCCTCCTTATGCCAGAAATACAGACTTGTTTCCCCAAACATCAGGTGGGATCTGACCCATCCTTCTTACGGCACACACTGCGTTACTGTGGTAACTGTTCTCCCACTGTACTCGAGCTGGTCTGGGTTGTGGTTTTCTCCGTCCTCGTGTCTTTTCCTCTGCGCTTGCTCTTGCTCTCTTCTCATGGGGGGGGGGGGGGCTTTGTCTCTCCCACTCCTCTGGGTGCTTATTCAGATATCCTAAAGCCACCCCTCAAAGAACATGGGAGAAACCTGTCGGGGCTTGCAAAAGCGATGCATTCGCTAACATCACAATGACGTCATTGTACAATTATAACGTCTGCTTGTTTCTATTTCAGGGTTTCCATTAGATCATGGCTGTATTACTTTCCTCTTTTCGCTCCATGTCCACTTGTGTGTCTCTCTCCCTCTCTGGGCGTGATGATGTGGTGCTGAGTGAAGTAATCGGAGCTGCTCTGCGTTGACAGAGGAGTAGATTGATGCTTTGAGGCAGACTTGACATGAACAGTGCATCATGGAGGATATACAGTGAGTGCTCTGGCACGAGCTGCTGCCATCGGGGTGAGGATTAGTTTGATTTGGCTCAGTGTAAATTCACTCGCGAGGATTCACAACATTTAGAGATGTGGAGTCAGTTAGACAGGAAAATGATGGGAGACAAATGTGGTAAATAGACTGAGCAGAGAATGTAAAGATTATAGGAATAAGCAGCCAAACAAACAGCTCTCTTCTGCCTTTATTGTTTCTGTGTGTGTTTAAGAAATCAGATTCGACAAGGCTTCCCATACGGGAACTCCAATATTTACTAAATGTCATAAGCCAAACCGATACGAGCCCATATGGGCCACCTGACATTTTCCTCCTCATCATTTCCCAGACAACATTTATTACCTAGTTGTTTATTGAAATACTCTTGGCTCGGGACAGTTTGTATCCACTGCTCACTGTGCTTTAATATCAACATGCCCAAATGAGCTCAAATAATTTTTAAAGGAATATTTCACCTTTTAGGGAAATACACTTAATCACTGTCTTATCAAGGGTTAGCTGCGGTGACTGTATATAAAGTGTTATAAGTGTTTGTTTGGTAGTTAGGAGGATTATGCAAAAACCACTGAACAGATCACCATGACATTTTGTGGAAGGATGCAGTATGGATCAGGGATCAGGTCAAGTAAAACCGCCGCAATCCTGCAAACTGAGAATTAAAGAAATGCAGGCAAAAACAGAACCTCCTTTGTGAAAGAATTGTCATCTTGAACTGTTCCAGGATACAGCAAGTACATGGTTCTGCTTGTTATCCGTGCAGGTTGTTGCAAAGATATTCCTTCTCCTTCCATGTAAAGTTTCATTGCGGCTCTGTCACTGTCATACGACGTTTATCAATCACACAGCATTTGTATTCCCTTATTTATCATAACCCCAATCCTCCTTCCGCCCCCTCTCTGTGCACAACTACCCCATCAACAGTGCAATCACTTGTCTCCTGCTATATCCAGCCTTGTTGAGTGGCAGGTATTAGTCCCCCCACCCCTCCCACCACCACCACCACCACTGTGCGGCATCGTCAATCAAAAACAGCAGGTATGTCGAGGGTGTCAGCAAGTTTTCTCCCTGAGTTGTGTTAGATCTTAGTCAGAGACGAGCATAGATAGGGCCTCTAAAAATCCATACTGTTGTCAGTTTTGGATTTAAATCCGATTGTGATACCGACACTCAACTCTTTCAAACTGTCTGTGTTTGTCAGATGGTCGGGTCAGCATCTGACGCATCTGACCTACTTCAAATGAGAGAAACCATCTTTGAGAGAAAAAAGTTGACTTGTTCTTTGATTTAGTCATTTAGTCTTATCCAATAACGTGGAGGAGGCAGGGTTTACTGCACCCGGCTGCCAGGTGATGATCAGAATTCTTTGGCTTCACTTTTGGAGAGCTGTCAGGCCCCTCCATCTTTTATTCACAATTTATGGGTTTGCTATAAAATGTGAGACTCGGCCAACGAAACAAGAAAAACTGTAAACTTTAAACCATTTTAAACTATTCCTCTGACCCTCCTTCACACTCTCGAGGTTTTCTCACTGGACGGGGATTTGCTAGGAAACGTCTGTTTGCATCTTTGTTTTTGGAACATGAATAAACTGGTGTTGGTTCAGATACTAATACACATGTTTCACACAGAAAGTATTACACACTCTATGGCACATACAGTGTGGCTCTAGGGATGCCAGTGTCTGTTTCACTACTTAAAATAATTGGATTTCCGTGAAGTTTAGTAGAAATTATTCATGGTGTACAGAGGATGAATCCAACTGATTAACCTCTTGGCCGTGTGGGGGCCCTGAACGCCGAGTGCACCACTCATTAAGAAAACATGCAAATGGCCAAAACACAAGCAAATACAGAAAAACACCTTCATATTTGTATTCATATCCATGTATTTGCAGCTCATGTGTTTTCTTTCTGTGTGTGTTTTCTGTTTCCATGCGAGCTATTAGCATCCCTGCTTGGCTGTAGCCTTGTTGTCTTGTCACTCCAACTGAGCACCTTTACTCTGGAACACATTGAAACTCATAATGTCTTGATAGATTGGAGCAGCTCCCTTGCTTGAGCTTCTGCTCCGCTGTAGCTCTGATGCTCTAATTGTCTCGGTGCTGCTGCGGCCGCTGCATCTGCATGTTTCACCTGACGTCAGCTGATCAGAACAGGCAGCCAATGCTACGATCCGCAGGAAGTGGTGTCGTCTTTTCTTCTGATTTATGTCAACCCCAATTCCCTCTCTAATATCTGCGTCAATTTTGCTCTCCAGTCATCTGTGTTACTCTGGGTTACAAATTGCAGTTGAATGATGCTTTGATTTGACTCTACAAAAACTGAAATTGTATATATGCTCTTATTACTCTTCACCCTTCTGTCTGTTCTACTCTATGCTCATCCATTACTCAGTCTCTGTGCATTGATCCCTTGTTCCCTTCCTCTGTCATTACACAATTGTCCCTGCCCCTTTTTTTCTCTTTTACCTACTTTTCCAGTTCCCTTCTCCACCTCCATTTGGCCATTTCCTCTCTCTCTCTCTCTCTCTCTCTCTCTCTCTCTCTCTCTCTGGGTATGCACACCTATCCATCATACCCTGTCTCATGCTTTACCAGCCACGCAATAAGTAATTGGATTTGATTGAAAAAATATACCTTGGTTTGCTCCAGCGCTCTGAGGCGACCGCATGTTATTCAGATCTGTGTGTGTGTGTGTGTGTGTGTGTGTGTGTGTGTGTGTGTGTGTGTGTGTGTGTGTGTGTGTGTGTGTGTGTGTGTGTGTGTGTGTGTGTGTGTGTGTGTGTGTGTGTGTGTGTGTGTGTGTGTGTGTGTGTGTTATTCAGAGAGGTTATGAGAAGGATACACCCTGGGAATCATGAATATGTATTTAAAAAAATCATTTGCTTTCAAAGAAGGGGTTGTCAGGCTAAATACCACCGCTGAGTGCAGATAACCGGAGAGAAAGTGGCAGGGTTATCTTTCCATCTCATTGCTCGTCGCTCAAACGCACACTGCACACCGGCTTCCAAAAATAGAATAGAAATTCTACTGCTGCTGTTACTGGTAGTAGTACTATATTGTTATACTCTATACTATATTATCATTTGCCGGCACGGTCACACGCAGCGACCGGGCACTCTTCACATTTTGGCAGATTTATTATTCATATCATTTGATTTCTTCTTTTTATTCCAAAAACAGAGGTCAACAACCTTTACAAACACATCTTTGATGCAACCTTCAGATTAAATTGATACTGTCTGTGAGAATCAGGCCTCTCCTGTAATAATATTATGGGTAATGCAGAAAACATATGGTGAAAATACTGATGGCTGTTCGAAGTGCCCATTTCCATTGTCCCCTGATGTCCTGGAGGTTTGTAGAAGGTGTGAGTGATATTATGAGCTTGGATATGATCTTCTCTGGAATGGCCCCTCTTCAAGGTTCATGGGTAGTTTCTTTCCAATGAGCCCTCAGTGAAGTCGCCGTGACGACCTTTACAGCATACATGCTGCTGCACCGCGTGGGGAACGAGCGAGAGGGATATGATGCATCTGGCCCATTACGGGGTCTGTTGCAGAGACTCTATCAACATACAGTGCCATAACACCCAAGGACAAAGGGGACATCCTTCTCAGTGAGGTCCATTCACAGATCATATAAATGGATGTATAAAGTGTCTAATGGTGTTTGATAAGCCCTCTCGGATGATTATGACTGGCCCTGCCTGACCACGCTGGCATAGCACTGGTTTCCAATGCACTGCAATCATGACTGTGGCTGCATTGTGGTTTTCAAAAGTAATCTTAAAGAAAGTTAAGTTGGACAATAATTTATGATGTACTGCCTCCCTGTGTGAAAACAAGGCCAGAGGTTATGGAGTAAATATATACCAGTGCTATACTGTCCAACTGAATGATTTGCTTCGATTCTATAATGTGAAAATCCCTGTTTCTATTCTCCCAGTTCTGTGTCCTGTACTGTGGCAGGCAAAGTTTTGCTTGTTTTACATAAAGAGCACACGACTACCGGTGGCAGGAAATGTACTAAAAACTGTTTCTACTGTAAACAACATGTTAAAAGTCAACAAAAATCATCTTCAGTGGCTCGTAAATGCACTTTGATTTTAGATGATTAACTCTTTTTTGTAAATATAATTTCCATGCACCAAAATTGTAATTACTGCTCAGTTTTAAAAAAATCACTTATAATATTATATTTGACTAAATGTCAATTTTTCATCTAAAATCCAAGAATATAACATCTGTATCTTTTCTGCATGTCCCTGCACTGAGAAGTAAATTATGTTAAAACTTCATAAAAAAACCTTCATAATGGTGCAGTGGTTGAAGCCAGGTTTTGACTTGCCTGAACATTTACAGGATGAATTGGGTTTTGTGCAGATAAAGACAATGTGCCTGAACGACTATGTTGACCTTGTTTACATATTACTGTGAAGAGCATAGATTACTTTGTGTTTGAGATCGCTGTTAGCCCTGTTTCAGTTGGAAAACTCTGAGGTTGCATTGTGGTCTGGACCCGCACAACTCGACAACCAGCGGTGAATGCAGGTCAGTGACAGTTCCACCTAATCGTTGGATGAAAATCATACTTTTCACCATTGTTGTTCTCGTTCGTGTTATTTTCTGCAACTAAGCAGCCAACTGCACAGTAGATTATCTGCTTCCTGTTAACACCGACACACACATCCGTAGTGTATCAGAATGATTGAGTCATACACATTTTCCTTATATAGAAGTGAATTATAACTCTGGACAGGGTTTGTTAAAAAAAAAAAAAAAAAAATGTAAATGTATTAGTATGGATGTAACCTTAGGGAAATGGGGGTGAGCATTTCAGAGCGTATTGCCTCCACATCTCATTACTAATGATTTAAATATGCATACAATCGTTAATGTGCTTTTATTCTAATTGAGTAAAGGTGCCAGTTTGAGACATTGATCGAATGGCTCGTGCTGAGTCATGGAATACATTGCATCGCCCTGATTCTTTGGAATGTGACTGAACCTCTTACACATTCAGTCGCTCACTTTGTTTTGCGTGTGTAGATATGACGACATGTGTACACACGCTGTTCATTTTAACGTGCCAAATATTTAACACTATTTTCGAATCGCGTGTCCTTTTGTCTTCGGTGACACTCGAGTAAATCTCAACATAACTGAACTCAAACAAGCTGTTGTTTGCACAGTAAGAGTCTTCTAATTAGAAATCGACACTGCTTCGAGATGACGCTCCGTGCATTAGGCCGTCCCGATGCTGCAGCCTCAGATCTCCTCTCTGCCACACAACAAAGAGTCCAACTTCAAGCTGCAGAGGTGAGAGTCAAGGAGGGACCGTGTTTGAGAATAACTGACAGGGGGAAGGGGGAGAGACAAGAAGGCCATGTTTGAAATTATAATCCCCCCCCCCCTACACACACGCATTGCTCAATCTTGCCTGGAGCTCAGCACTCACATTAATAGTTGTTACTGTCTCTCTTATCACAGGGCTCTTACAATAAATCCTAAAGGTAAACCCAAAGTCTATTAAACCAGCCTCCATGAAACCCTGTGTGTGTGTCAGTGAGCACATAATGTTTATATATATATGTGTGTGGCGGGTTTATGATACAGCTTTATCCAAGCCTTTTTTAGTTTTTATAGTTAACTTTCTCTGCACTAACTTTGGAGGGTTGCCATTTTTGACAAGTGACATGTTTTTATTTTTTATTTTAGATTAAGTACGTTTTTGGGGGGAGGAGTAAATGATCCCTGACAAGTGGAAAACTACTGCTGGCGTTTTTTAACTGACAAAAAAAAAAAGCTAAGTGGATTAAGAGCTTGTTATGGTGAACGAGGATGGAGCTGATGGGCAGAATTAAAACATTCTGAAGATTCCGCTCAGATTCAGCCTCCTTGTGAAGTCAGGTCATAAAATAAAGTGCATCCTTGCTCTCTCACTTCTAAAAGCTGTAAGATTCCAGCGTGTCCTACAGGAATATCCAAGATTTATGCTCAGCTGCTGCCCAAGGTGAGGAAGTATTAACTGTATAGACTGTTGACTGTCAGTCAGAGTGAAACACAGGCTTTCCTGCAGAGGGAGGAGGTGAAGAAAGTGCAAGAGAGGAAGACGGAAGAAAGAATAGATACAGAAAAAGAGAACGAAAAAAAAAGAGTATATCTCCATTCAATCCCATTATCTTCCCTTTAGCAGGAGGTCCCACCAGGACAGACACACACAGGTTAGTATGCAACTATACTTGTCGAGACATTGCATTGACTTCCACACATTGTGAACAGCCTAACCTTAACCTAACCGCAATTCAAATCTTAATGCTAAACTTAACCATACTTACTAGTTGTCTAATCCTAGCCTTAAGCTAAACCTAAACCTAACATTAACTTAAATTTTAACTTCAAAATTCAATGATTCGATTCAGGTACTTACTTTTTGTCCCTGTAAGGAAGACAATTCCCCATCCAATGAAAATATGTAGGTTCCCACAACATGAGAAATACCTGGACCATACACACACACACACACACACACACACACACATACACACACTTATGCTCACACAAGTACAGTCTCTGTTCTGGGGTGTCACTGCCGCTGGATGGGCAGTCGGACACTAAGATTGATGGGCTCCTTTCCAATTTCAAGGGAGATACCAGGGGCGTTTAGAGCACACATACTCTCTGTACCTCTGTTGCAAGCGCTCTCCTACTTTCCTCCAGCGGCTCCATTACCCTAATGGCGATCCAGCTCTGAGGAGAGGGGAGAAGGGGGGGGGGGGGGGGGGGGGGGCAGTGACAGTGAGAGGCAGGACGAAGAGAGGTACTTCTTTTGCCACGCTAACAGAGGACATGCAAGGTCAGTCCTAATCATGTTATTTCATGATCATTTGGTCCCCTTCAGCGAGGGTAATGGGGCCTGTCAGCCCTTCAGGTCATCCATGTAAGTGCCTGACAAGTTGTACATGGAGCCAACATGACAATCACAGTGTTCTCCCTCCTCATGTGGCCAGGGTGAGTGAGTATGTGTATTATGTTTGCTGCGGCCTACAGATTTCTGTCTGTGAGACTAATCATGAGACTCAGAATTTCCCTGCGGTTGGTTCAACTCGATGGTTTCGAATTGCTAGTGACCCCTTAATAAATAACCGTGTCTTTGTGCAGCTACCGTTTCAATTTTTTCTCTACTTCTGACTCTGGAATCTATTAACGATATCACACTACACTATACGTTAAGTGAAATCGACAAAAATATACAGTTTTATTTCAAAATGTGAAAAAAACCGAACCATTAGCTTTAGTGGTTACCAACCTATTTGATTAATGGCCTTTTAAGGAGAAGCAATCTCTACTTGTGACCTGTCATCTCTATTGTGTGTATTTGCTTAATAAAAATATGTGGTTCTTTGTATATTTTATTTCTGATGAGAAATCACAAGTATAAACTTTAAAATATGGTGATTAGTAAGCCAATGACAGATGCAGAAATACCTCCTGGTTTGTCAGATCTCTGATTGGGATATACTGACAAAGTGCATAAAAAAGCTGTCCATTAGCTCCTCTGGTTTGCATCTTGTCATCACCAAAATGCCATTTCAGCAGTTATGCCACAAAATGCATGGAGAGTGCTGCCGATTTATGTGCTCGCAAAGCCACACGCTCTCAAAACTGAAAAAATGCCAGTCTGGATGTTAAAAACTTGAGATAAAAACCTCAGTCAGGAATCTTTGATGTGCCGGGGACATTTCGGAGCAGATTTCTCTTTTCCACGGGCGGCCGTTTGTTCTACAGGAAGTTCATTACTGTCCTATCAGCTGCATAGCAGATCAATAGTCTGTCTTTCTGTTGGAGGGAGCGGCGGATAGAGAGGGTACTCCAACCGTCACACCACTCAGAGCTGGGTGGGAATAGAGGGAATAGGGCTGGGGTGATGGACGGATGGATGACAGGAGGGAGGAGGGGGATTTGCTTTCGTGATCAGAGCTTTGACATTTGTAAATTTAATTAAAGCTGCGTGTGAATGTGTGTTTGTGTGTGGGTGTGTGTGTGTGTCTGTAGTTTTTTTTTATGATGGTGTGCGTTCCCCTTTCTGGTTGCCTGAGGGCACAGTGTATCGATGGTTTGTCCTTCATCAGTCGGCACAAGGTTGACTAATTAGGACTCTGTGGCACATGTACGCTTCCTCCTTTACTCTGTACGTCACATGTGCACAGTTTTTTGAACAAATTTGGTGCATATATATATATATATGATTTTTTCTACGATATAATGTGTAATGATAACACTCCCTCTTGATTGCAGCTTGTCATAATCCCAGCTGGACCATTAGAGGGTGCTCCGGATATCTATAATAAAAACCTGCTGGCCATAGTCAGAGCCTGGACTAGCCTGGAGTGGTGAAGTTTTGAAGTTCAGTTAGAGTCAGTAAGAGTCCAAAACAGCAATTTGTAAAATCTCTACGTAGGAGTGACAGAAAATTATTTCCTGCCAGCGTGAGTCATGCCAAGGTTCCTGTGTGACGTCCCTAAGTGGACAAGTCTAATAGATTGAACAGGAACTCACATAGAACTCTCATATCAGTTAATTTTCAAGTGAAAGGAAAAAAGGCTCTCTCGTGGCTAATGGTTTAAATAACCTTTAAAAGTCTATTACAGTCATCGTGAAAGTTGGAAACATGCAAATAGGGCTGACTCTCATGCTGGGACTAAGTAAAGTGACACAGAGTCATAGTCCTGACCATCATCATGGTTCTTTCATGGTTTGGGTTTGAGACTCTGCATGACAACCACAGCCTGTATGTAGACATTGTTTCAGTCTAGTGTGTTGACTTCTTTTTAGTTTGTGTGTGACACATGGTAGAAAGCCGCAGGAGCCCAACTTTGCCATTTTGACCTGCTCTTGACACCTAGTGTATTGAAATCATCAAGGTCGGTTGCGTAATCCCTCTTCAACATCAAACCTCTGGTGACAGTTTTCCCCACGGGGGCAGATGTAAGACGTTCTGCATGACTTTCCTGCTTTGATGGGCTGCTTGAAAGAAACTTCAAGCTCCAAGTAACTGCGTAGAAAATGTGTGAAATTCTTCTCCACCTCCTGAAACATCCACCACAGTGGCCACCATTGGCAAAAGAGCAAGGTTTCAAAGATGGAAAACAGAGGTTGGCTTTTTGGACACAACTTTACTGTGTGTTTAGTATCGTTACTATGACGCCCACCACTGGTCTACTATTGTCCTTTTCATATACTGGATAGAAAGATACATGATGTGTCCCCCCTTTCTTCCCCTGATCCCCAAAAAGACAACAAAATGTTGCACGCAGCGTCTTACACCGTGGACATCATTTTGTCTGCATAGCGCGATCGGGAGATCTGCCTGTGGTAGCAAGGCATTTGTTTTACATGTCCCATCCACAAACATGGGGGTGAAAGGGTTTATGATCTATACTGCAAACCGCCACCAGAGGGCAATCAAGACTCTTCGCCTTTGGGACGCACTTCAGGACAGTTTGCAGTGAAATCACTGACTTTGTCAAGACCAGTAGTCCTCATGGGAACAAAACGTCATTTCTGAGGTCCTGGTTAAGGTTAGGGACAAGGTTGGTTAGACTGTCTACAATGAATGGAAGTCAATGCAATGTCCTAATAAAGGTTAGTGCAAACCTATGTGTGTGTGTGTGAGAGAGAGGGAGCTAGCTTATGTGCCCTGTTCAGACACTAATGCAAATAGCCACCTCAAGGGCAAAATACAGTAGGAGGGCAGGGATATGTCATCACTGATAAAAGGCCTGTGCACGCATGCACATGCACGCACACACACACACACACACACACACACACACACACACACACACACACACACACACACACACACACACACACACGCATGCAAACACACATTATTGCTGATGCCACCCAGCAGCCAAGAGTCCAAATTAATTACAGCCATCCCATGTGAGAGCAGAGCGGCTGGCACCGGCCTTGACTGCTGCTCCTCCCCTCCACTCAACTGTTCCTCTCTCTTCTCTCTCGCCTGGATTAACAATTCACTTCTACACCGAGCGTTGAGCACACTGTTAATCAGCACATCTCTGCTGCTCTTTTTTGAAAATGACAGATCTTCAGAGCTACTCCCAGTTTTAGACTGTCACCTCCCACGAAGGCTGCAGACACAAACCTTTTGATGCTCATTACGTTGAGGATTTGATTGTCAACTCTTATCCTTTCTTTTTCCATTTCCTCAGCTAGCCATTGTGACAACTATGACATATGTTCACACATATCTAATACCAGTGGGCACATAGAGACAGTAATGGTGATTCTTAATTTACTTCGGAGTGGATTTAAAATATACTGGGGTTGTTTTATCATGTTGCAAATAAGAGACTCATTTCATGGAGGAGAATGATCTGCATTCTAGGGTTTAGTATTAGTGACAAAATTAAATAATTAATTTAATATTAATGAACATTAAAGGGAGACTGCACATTTAGAAAAAAATCTTTATTTTAGGAATGAAATGTTGAATTGATTACATGTTAAAAGCAGCAGAAGTCTTCCACGTTCCACCGTTTTGTTTCTACAGTAGCCTGGAGTGGATAAAAGGGTTAACACTGGCTATGGAGATGACCTCTGACACCATTACTAAAGCATTTGATAGTTTTGTTTATTAATTTATAAAGGTTTGAAGATCAAGGTTTGTTTTGACACTAAATAAATCTGAAGTAACTTGAGATATAACAGGTTCATTTAATGGGAATTCAAGTATTTACAACCAGGGCCCTATATTTATAAAGGTGGATGTGTAAAATTTGAACATGTTTCATGTGCCAGATTCTTCAGAAAGAACAAGAATCACAATTTCAACCTTTTATTGGTGAAAAAAAAAGCACTTTTAGTTGACACTTTGTCGACTGTCGCAGTTGCCCCATAGGATTACATTACAGCCACTGTCACTATGTCGCAGCTGCCAACAGAGGAGATCTACAGGACCAATTCCAAAAACACCATTCAAACCCACATTTATAAACTTAGGTTCCTGGTTGAAAAATACTGGACTCCAACATTTGATCAGAACTGCGATCTTTCCTTTACATCGACCAAAGTGCTTTTCTTGTATATATCAAACCTTAGGGGTCAGTAGAAACCACAGAATCTGAAGTCACTTTTTACACATGTAGCTCAAACATTTGTTTACAATCCATCTGGTTGAAAAGAGAAATGACTCTAGAAGACGAACTATTGTCAATTAAATAAAAGCTTGCATAAAGTTTTCTGCCTTAGTTTATTGAACAGGAAACAGGTTAATAGGGACAGGCGGTGCAACACATGTATTTAGGAGGGTCTAATTTAAACAATTTTGCGGCCATCATCCGTTATTAGGCATTTAAATTAGGAATTTGGTTAAGTTAAAGCAATAATGGTTTCAAGACGCCTTCCATTCTCCAATCTTGTTCTTGTCAGACTTGTAAAAAAGAATCCAGTCTGGCCTGTCCCGTTGAGATGTTTGTCCTGTAAATGTTGTTACCTTGTGAAGGGTACGTTAGGCCAACACGAGAGCTCCCATATCCACACGGGCAGCCACTGCCGAGTGGAAACAGCCCTCCAGCTTTACACAATGCAGCAGCTGAGATCCCTGCTGCTCACTCCAACGCTGAGAGGCAACACAACACCACTGGAATCAGAATCACTGTTAGATCTGAGTTTCAGTTCAAGTCCAGTCCAACCGTGTTGAAAGTGGTCAAATGTGACTTTGATACTGATCATTATATGTCCACCCCCCCAAAAAAAAGACTGACAATGACTACTCATTTAATTTAGCATGTTCTTGGTTAAATCATTTGTTCATAAGATATATCCTAAACATAATGCAGCCAGGTTAGGGGCCCATTTGCATGTGGGTAGTTTTAAATTACTGCTCACCATCTGTTACAGCCACTTATCTCACTTTGACTCCTTCGTACTTATCTGATTCCTGTAACAAGCAATAAAACCAGGTTCTCCATCAGGTCTGCTCACCCTTGTGTGTATCTCCACTAATTACAGATGCAGACCTATTACTGCGTTCTCAGGAGATGAATCTTCATTCACTTCAGCAGAGATGCAAATTATGTCAAGTCGGCTCAGTTCTGCTGGGGAGTGCAGCAATTTCTCCAGTATTTGCACACTGTGAACAGAGTGTTGTCATTTAGCAGTGTTCAAAAGGTTCTTTGTGTGCGTCTGTGTTTGTGTGTGTGTGTGTGTGTGCACTCCAGTTCAAATTAAACCAAGCATTCCTCTTTTAGCGGTTTGCAAATGATGCCTCTGCCAGAAAAATGTTTCCCCGTTCAAAAAGTGCAGTTCTGGTAATCAGATGAACTAAAATATTCATTCTCATTTCTCATTATCCTCAGGCTTAAATAAAATGTTCAGTGTTTCGGGGGAATATGCTGATTGGCTTTATTGCTGAGAGCTAGATGAGAGGATTGATACCACTCTCGTTGATTTGCCAGTGGCTGCATATGAAGATGGACGAGTCGTCTCCACCGCCTCCCGTTGTACAAAAGTGAAGCCAAAATACCCTGGATACTGGCGACGTCCTTCGTTCGGAATCAAGGTCGATCAAGTACCTGCCATTTGTGCGAAGTGTGAGTCAATGTCAACTGTCAATCTTTCTAACTTTCCATGTTGTCGTAGCTTCGAATAATTCATCAAGCTGCACCAAATTTCAAACACACATTGATATTAGTTCCTCAAATATGTCGGATATTTTTCTAGTCAGGCTCAATGAATAATTCTTTGGGAAATTTGTGAAAATCTTGAAAAACATAATTTCCCACTAATTAAAGAAGAGGAGGAAAAACTCACAAATCCTGAGATTTTATAATTTTTTTCCTTACCCATATCGCATCTCTCCTCCATTTTTCCGAGAAAACCATTCAGTGTTTTGCTGCTATCTTGCTCACAAAAAAAACAGTTATACTGCAACCAGCCACCAGAGGGCAATCAAGATGTTTTAGCTTCACTTATAGGGAGCTAGCATGTCGTCCATCTAGTTTTGATAAGCTCTCTGTTTTCCAGTTCTTATAAGCTAAACTAACTTCATATACTGTAAAGCCTTCACATGTGGGACTCCAAAAGTTGAACTACTTCTTCTAAAGATCAACCAACAGCAGCCGGCAGCCGTGAATAAGAGTTTTGAAAATCTGAAAATCTAAAATGCTTTCATAATCTTGTGGTAATCATTCTTGTGCTGGCAAACATATTAGTGTGCTCGTTGTATGACAGTTTTTTTAATAACCCACAACATGTCCCTCAAATGATTCTGTTGTCCGTTGTGACAACTTAAAATGTTCAGTTATCCTTCACACTCACTTAAATCAGCAGTGTGAGCATAGTGCACACAACATACTGCACATAAACTTCAGGGGGCGGTGTTGTATTTACCAAACCAGAATGTTTAGGCTGGAGGAAATGAAGAAGTAACTACAGAAAGAAAACTCTTGTTGAAGTTCCCAGTCTGGGAAATTAATTTTTCCCTGTGTGCTTTTACTGCTGTTGCCCTTATTAATTCATAGTTGGGTGGTGGTCTGACCCCCAGTGCTCCTGGACTTCCTTCTCTACTCATCATCACAGACTTAATGTGGAGTTGGGATTTCAGGGGCATGCACACTTGGTCCCCTGTGAGTCTGCTTGAGCTTCATTTACTCAAACACTTCTTCTCTCCATCTGAACCACAAAGGCCAGCACGTAGGCATCACTCGGTGCAAACATAATCCTAAAGATGAATCTCTAAAATGTATTGTTTTCCCTTCTGTAGTTTGTGAACTGCTGAGCCACCAATCTTTCTGAAATTTCTCCCACAGAACTGATCATTATTTGAGGCAACGGCAGATATTTAAATGACACCTCTTTAACATCTGAACAAATGATGCAAGTATCTTTCCTAGCAGATGTCAGATCTCACGTATTCATGAATGTGTCTAATCTTCAGAGGCCTGCTGCTCCTTCCTCACTGTCAGTAATGTTATGCTAATCCTGTTGGAAAAGAGGTAGGCTACGATGAGCTTGTGTGTGTGTGTGCATGTGCGCCTCCATATTGACACTGAAACACGTATGTTTGTGATGAGAGATGGCAAACATGTGGGTCTGAGTTGGTATAAACATTGGCTGGTGAAAAAAATTGAACAGTCTCTTCAGTAACATTGTGACACTGTTTCCCTCCACATTTTTCCTGAATACATTTCTGGGATGTTCCACTTTTTTACTGCTTTGTGACTGAAGCACATGCAAGTAGATGCATCTGGCTTTCAGAGATTAAAACATAGAAAAAGTGTTTTAAACTGCTGGTAACACTAGAGAGTTTACAGAACTTTAGAAAAATAGTTAAATAAAATTGGGATATCAAGTCAAAGTAACTGTTTATTTGCTTAGAATTTTTGGAATCATGTGATGTTTTTATGGATAAAAGCCAAAATACACATTTATTGTTTACTGTCCAGATTTCGTGAGATCGTCTCATTAAGAGTTTTTTATTCTGAGACAAGTCAATCACCCGCCTCCAGCTCATCCAAAATGCTGCAGTCAGGCTTTTGTATCTAATTACAGGATACAGCAGGATTACTACACCCACAGTTGCCTTTCATCAGTGTTAAATGTTTTTAGAATTTATATAAAAATGTACATTTTTGCTCAAGACATGGGAGGCTCTGGATATCCTCTCACTTTTTAAATCCCCTCATATGAGTGCTTAACCGGTTATTTAAGCACTCTGTTGAAGTCTAGCTGCTTAAATTGGCCACCTAGAGAACTACCTTCTATCCCTTATTGCTGACTTTAGGTTAGCTGTTAGCATTGCTAGCATAGTAGCTAGTTTGATAAGCAGGTCTAGCAAACAAAAACAAAGAAATCTAGACCAAGATCAAGACCAGCTGATTTTAAACATTCATGCTGAATACTATATTTTTGAATAATTATTTCTATCAAATAATGTACACCTACCTGAATGTCTGCTTGGGTTACTTTAGTTAGCAGTATTGCATGAATACCACATTTATTCAGTTATTAGGATGTAAGCAGAAAAGTACAAAGTAGTCGTGATAAGTTACTCAGTTTGAGCAATTAAGAAAGATATTTTACACCTGACGTTTAAGGGACTGTTGTGAAATATACATTTTAAAGTAACCCTCCCAACAGTGTTTGTGAGACTCTGGGCTCTGGCAGTGGCTGGCTCTGAATCCATCTCCGTTTGCCTGATGGCCCTTGATGAGATTGAAAACTATTTGTTTTGATCATGTGCACGCAGAAGCACTTGTTTACTGTCAGCACTGCTGCGAGCCAGCATCTGAAGTCTCAAAGCAAGCCAAGCTGTTGTTTGGACAACGCTTCATTGCTCAGAAAACTGAAAACAACAAAAAAAAAATCTGTGTATCATCAATCCTGCTGCAATCTGATTGTGACAGAAAAATGACAAATGATTTTAATACTTTCCTGTGTAAAAGGGATGAAAGATCTCTTTCCAGTAGTAACTGACAAGGCTACTGTTCTCTTCGTCCTTTGAAATAAAAAGTGAAAAGATTTTGAAAGTTGCCTATTTGTTGACACTTCCAATTATGCAATATCAATACGAGTATCACGCCCTCTTTTTGACTTATTTTGTTGGGTTGTTTGTAGAATGTAGTGGAGGTGTTCCTTTTTTTCTGTGCAGGAGCCTCCTGACAATAGAGACTGAAATGTGCTGTACTTGGACACCACTAAACAAATTACTGTATTGAAAGACAAAGTGCTGTAATCTCCTTTGGGGTTACTGAGAGCCTTTAATTATTCATAGATTAATAGACTGTAAAAATGTGTGTGTCCCTAGATGGCCACTTTATGTCCTATAACTCTACCAAGCTATTTTTCTTCGGCTGTGCACTGGAAAACGGTTCCCTGAAGAGAGTGGATATTTCCAACAGCAGGACTTATTCACTCTCCCCGTTAATGTTCATCAAACATTTACCTAAAGATTTATGATCGAGCATTCATATTGACATCGGCAGTGGACTGAAGAGGGAGATCTGAAACGAACTCGAGAGAAACATTAAGAGGTGAGAGGAAAGGTTGGTGCAGAGAAGATGTAAGAAACAAGCAGGAGCCGAACAAACTGACCGAGAGGAATGTGAGCACAGAAACGATAAACTGAAGGAAGGAAGCGATAATTGGACACAGGTAAAACACATCAGGGCGGTGTAGACACATGGTCTTCAAACGGAATGTGTGAGCTTGTGGTGGAGACGTGGGATGTCATGCTTGGCATTCAAGTGGTAATGTCGTTAGGACACTGATGCTAGGCAACATGGCCGCAGAAGGTAACAATTTAGCAAAGCTAGCAAGCATTTAACACAATCCAAAGGCCAGATAAAGGAAAAGACTGTCGGGAATATCAATATCAATCATATCCATACATGCTGCACAGGACACACCTAACTGTCGACAAGAACATGAATAATACTATTGCCTGTAAAGCACAAAACTACCTCGATGATGTGGAACGTTCATGGTCAACAGTAAACAACCCTGACTGCTGCGAAAAGACGACATGTGAAAGACCTCAAGTAGACACTACTCACATAGACAGATTACTATTATATCCCACTTAATGTTCCTCTCATTCCAAACAAATGACACTAAATACTGCAGAATAAAAGCTTATAATTGACCACTGAAGAATACTTTGAGAAGAAATGCACAATTTCCTCGTGCAGATGTTATAGTTCAGAGCATCTCGTCATCATTACCGGCATCATAATGTTATGCCAGCTAATGCAGAATTCCATAATGCACAGTAATGCAATGCATCGTCACGCGGCCTGGAGCCGGCTCTTAAAGCAAACAACAGGTGCTGATGAGCAAATAGCAGCTTACTGTGATGAATCAGGGACCATGTTTGAGGACCTGTGGATTTCACCATAATAACACATTTAAAAAAAAGAACAGGAATAAGTTGCGAGATTCCATTTTAGTTTTAGACATTTCTGCAGCGTCACTACCAAACCCCATGTAGAGTGTCTGTATGGGGTAGGAAGGGATTGTTTATGAAGCAGTCAGACAGTTCCTTATTCCATTCCCCCCGGCTGGACTTTGTGTATCCTGGATTCTTAGCAGGACTCAGTCATTTCTCGATCTTTATGATACCTGTAGCAGGAGCTCCAAGGAGACAGCAGGCATCTTCTTTTTTTCCCTCTGCGACCAACATGAAATCCAATTATCTTCTTTGAGCTCTCTCCTCTGGCACATCACTAAGCTGCTCAGACAAGCATTCATGTTGCTCCTTTCCTCTCCAATACGCTTTTTTCTCCCTCTCACAACTTTCACACACCCACACATATAAAATACATGTCTCCAGACCCTGGGGATGTGACACACAGACTTGACTGATCAAATCACTGCTACTCCAAGGAAGGAGGTTATCAGTTTCAGTGCAAAGGGATGATATGATTTTTTGGGGGGGAAATTGAGCTTTCAGGAACCTCTGTTGTCATGAACAACACATGATTCATCCATTTAGTCTATTATATACAAAAGAGAAAGCATCCAAATAAACGGCTGGACCATCAACTTAACAGCTGGACAAACCTAAAGCCATCATGTTTGTATTATAAGACTCCAAGTTCCCCTCTAAAGCAACCAGCAGTTTAACATTTCAAACTTTTAGTGAAATATTGGATGAACAGTGACATTTGGTGCAGATATCCATGGTGCCCAAAGGATTGATCTGATTGGCGAACAGGAACCTCTGACTTCCTCTCCGGCTTTGCAAATGTCACTTTTCCAAATATCTCAACATCTCCTCCATAGATTGACTTTTAAATGCCTGTTAATAACACATCTGTTACACACAAAGGTGAATCTCATCTTCATTTTACAATCAAAAGAAAGAGGTTGGCAGTGAGGACAAGCCCGAATTATGATTGGGACAGATTTTCATCGTTGAAACCTGCTGAATGAAGAGAATGGACAAAGTGCAGACACGGATGTGGCCTTACTGCACTTGGACATGTTGACATTTGTTAAATGTTTGTGGTAGGCTATCTAACTGTTGCATTGACTGTACCTAAATAACAAAATTAAGATTTCCCTTGATAGCTTCTTTCGGACATGCACGGAACTCCAGATAATCTACTGACATTTTCTGGAGTGGCTGTATGTCAGAACGTAGATGTCAGAGACAGTTGCTCTGGACATTCTCTGGAGTTTCACCTGCCAGACCTCTAGTGATAAGGGCCGATGTTGGTGCTTCAAAAAAAAAAAAAAAGGTGATGTCTGCAGCAGTAATTATACGTAGCGTCCTGCCTCCTGCATGCTGCACCCCCTTTCGTCTGAACGCTCCAGAGAAATCTGTGCTGTTGTGAACACATCTGAGTGGAGGGTCTCCTGCTGTCTTTTAAACGTGTGAAAGCCAAACCCATTTCCCGGACATCCTCCAGGGATCATGTCTGAAAAAGTTCTAATTAACAATGTTTGTGTAATTACTCTCACTAACAGCAGAGTGAGACAAAAGTTCCACACTGCAGGTTTAAGTTGGTAACCTGTTAACTTTTCATCTAGCACCATCATTGGGTTAATTTGTAACTTTTTATTCGATGCTAACACATTTATTGACATCTATAACCAATCTCATTAGTCTCAGTACAGCTGAGACTAATGAGATTGGTTATAGATATCCATTCCCTATTAGAATGCTGTGCCCAAATTTTACCCATACAAAATAATTATCAATTATCAGAGTTCAGTTTCAGTCACGTGGGAGATTTTTGACAGATTCCATCTTTCAATAGACCTTTAAGGTGCAGCCTCTCCGCTCACTGACTCGTCTCTTTTCACAGAGAGCAGAAAGGCACCAGCAGTACACTGCCCACACAGGACAGGTTACATAATCCACTCTGCATAACCTGACTTCAAGGGCCAATGTGCAAGAATTGGAGAATTCGGATTTGGAATCGGGGCCAGCACATTACCAGAAAGATGTGGTCAGGGATGTGCACTCTGCGGTCCCTCCTGGACCCACCGGTACCCCTGTCCCTTAAGCTGTGACCCAATTCAGGGGCTGCATCCGTGTGAGGCTTTATCTGAAGACTGGTAGCTTCACGGTGGTACGACTATAGGCTGTGCTGTTTCGAAGGGTCTTTCAAATGTGACTAACAAAAGCATCTAACACCTAGCTATGCAGGCCGCCGAGCAGCAGTACAGGACTCACAGTAGCTAATGATTGAAAAGGAGAGACAAGCTTTTGAGGCAAAGATCAAATTCTGTGTAGACTCATCTCAGTTCCTCTGATATAGCGTAAACATTTATTACGTTGTTATTTCTTTACAATCTGACAATGAGATAAAAAAATTATTAAAAATATTTCCAACTGAAAAGCTTCCTCAGTATATTCATTAACTCAGTGTAGTCAGCAGAAAACACTGAATATGTTTTTCAGAAAACTCATATTTGATTTTTGCACTCTGGATTTTTCAACACTCCTACCTCCTCTGCACGTCGGCCCCAGCTCAGAGCGGAGAGCTGAATGTCAACAGGTCGCACTGCACGCCTACTACCCCGCTTCTGAAATGTAAAGCCTCATATTGATCTCCTGAGATGCTACAGGGAATTAAATGTTTTACGGTCTCATGATGATATTAACATTATTTTTTCCCACCAAAACTATCTGCGCCGCTGAAAAAGTAATGTGAGGTTAAAACTGTAAGTGAGGCACAGCTGAAGTGCACAGCCGGCGGGAGGAGAATAAAATAACAGATCAGGAAGTTGCCATTACCTTTTGTTAATGTGAGTTTTTTAATGCTTCAGTATTAGTTTACTTTCAGCCCTTTTTAACTCTGCTCCTGAATTAGCAATTATCATAAACTCTTTTTTTTCTTCTAATTATATAAACAACAAATATGAATCACTGATGTAGACAATGTTTTGCCTTCAGCGCTGACTGAAAGCTGGGCTACAGGTAAGTTCCCCTGGGTCTGTACGAAATTCAGGGTACGCAAAACCCCAATATTCATTGCATATTAATCTTGAATTTGCTTATACCATAAAATCACAATGTTAGAATTAAATGATAAGGGCCTGAAGGCAGACTCTGAATTACTTCTTGTGTAGTAAAAGGGTCCCCAGTCAAATGTAGATCACATGCATATTTTTGTTTGATTCACCAAATGACAGCTTCTTAAAAAAGGGTCTATTTCTGCCCCACAGCATGCTCGCAGGTAAAATTCATTTCACATCCATTTCACATCCTTTGTTTTACATTAACATATCTTCCTATAAGTTAAGGAATAATTAATGATTTGAATAAGTCCCTGTTTTCATAGTGTGCCAAGTTTAGGTGGTCTTTGGTGCATATTTGTAACTTTTACCATTGATTAGACAGCGTTTTGTCAGGTTGCATTCTTTCATTGGAGGGATAAACTATTAATTATTAGTTAGATTGCTACCTGAACAACGCAAGGCTACAAAAAGGAGTACAATGAGACAAACGAAGCAAATTTGAAGGGTTTTATAAACTTTGAATTAACATGACAAACTGAAGAACATGTCATTTCATGCAGATGAGCTAATGCCTCGGGGTCAACGTCCACCACTCCTCATATACCCGTCTGGCGAAACTGAATCCTGTGTTGCCTGAGACCAAGAAGAGGACACGGCGTCTCTGTAATTTCAACTGCCTTCTCACTTACACACTGGTTTGTCTTCCTCTCCCTTTGCGTCTCTATTTGTGTCTGTCTCTTCTTCCCCCCCGGTCCGTTGCAATGCAATCCTGGAGAAGTCGGTGAAAGCTTGTATCTATTTGTGTGTTTGCGGTTGCTTGTCTACGCGCATGAGGACGCCGAAGTTGCCAACTCGACAAAAGAGGAAAACTTCAAAAAGACATCTTCCAGCAAACTGTGAGAGCTATTGTGTGTGAGAGAAAGCTCCACCACCGCCGCTGCTGCTGCTGTCAACACCGCAGACTTCAACGGAAACACAGCGGGAGTGTAGAGAAGAGGAACTTTAATTGGACACAGTCTGGGATTTTCAATTTGCATAGAAACATGTTTAGACAGGTACACGCCTATACACACGATGACACATCTGTACTCAAGCAAACGCCGACACACACACACACAGGATGTTGTCACTTTATTCCTCAGTTCTCGTGTTATCTGATTACAGCCGACGTACAGATGAAAAATATTCACTTCAACAAACTTTCGGAAGGTTTTCTGTTGTCGAACATTTTAAGTGGAGCATTTGATTTTCTTCTCAAAGTGAACCTTTTCAAGTCAATGCGATAAATTCTCCAGCAGCTGCATGTGTAAGCGGCAACGTGTCACAAATGTCTTTTTTCGCTGGAGATAATGATGCACAGCTTGAGAGTTTGGGAAAATTACAGCTGCGTTTTTTTAATCTAGTTTATACAGCCCAAATTTAATTGTAGTCTCAGGACGCAGGATTGAAGGGTTGAACACGGACCCTTGATGGGAGAAGAAGGGAAATAGCTCAAGAGGGGGATGAAATCCCCAGGCCAGAAGAAAGTAATGACAGACGTACCTCCGGATATAACACACTGAGCCAAAAGCAGGCTGATAAAACATTCAGGAGGGGGCCGTGGTGTCTGACAGTCAGTGACAGTCGCTGGCAGCTCAGAAGACCAGTGTGTGTCCTTCACTCTGTGTGGAGGCTGAGCACAGACTGATCCAATTTCATTCCCTCTGCTCCGAGACCTCCGAACAGTTGAGGATATTCATCATTTTTATTTAGCCAGCGCTTTTCTTAGGACAGTAACAAAGTGTTTCCCAAGGGAGGAAATGAAACACAATAAATACCAATGGTGATATAAGCAAAGTGCTATGAAAGCATAACAAGAAACAACAATAGAAAACAAATAAAAGCTCATTATATAAAAGCAACTCTAGAAAAAAGTGTGTAAAATGTACTGTCTTCAATCGACGACACCTTAGGGGGCGCTGTTGCTCATTAAAAAGCTGCATGTGTCTCTGTACACGCAAGTTTTTTAAATGCAGGTAAACCATCTATAAAAGAGGATTGTCTCCTTTCCCATTGCGTGACAAATGCGAACCAACCTGTCGCCGTAAAAATGTATATGTACACAAACGTTCATGCCTAATCACGCGCAACCGCCCCGGACGTTCAATGTGTGTCATAACATCAGTCGGGAAAAGGTGCCAGAATAAAGAAGAAGAAATGTACAGGTTCACCCGAGGATTCACTCTCTCATCATTGTGCAGAGTCGATTGACCCAGGAGAGAATAACGATTAAAGCCCCATTGCAGACACAAAGCAGATATTAATGTGTTTTTGAGCAGCGTAAAATAGGCTACAGTGTTGCCTCAGTTCACTGTTTATATGTGGACTTATTAATGTTGGATGACCAATTATCAGTTGTTTGTTGTATGTTTAATATTGTTTGGGTCAGATGTCTGTCATTTGTCCGCCCTGGCTGATGCATGTTTGACCCATAGACTGTAGGTTTGACCCCCCCCACCCCCACCCCCCTCTTCCTGTTCACTAGGCAGCGCTCAAACAGTTCAAACTCACTCACCTGAGAGAACCACACTGTAAACAAACGAGGTCACCCACGCACAGTCCAGCTACTGGAGGTGTCTCTCCTGAGCTTTTAATATTCTCGATAAATGTTTTTTCTGATGCACACATTTATTTGCACTTTCTTTATAGTGCATTAATGTGAATACAATAATGGTTTGATTAAATAGAAACAAGTTGACTCTGGAAAAGACCTTGGGTGTAAATTGCTGCCTCGGTCACCTAATTTTTTTTTTTTTTTTTATCTCCTGCAGATGGTGGATATGAGAAATGGTGTTGAAACAGAAATAAGTAGCACAATCATTCATTCATTATCATATTTTCTTCTGTGGTTGAACATGAACCCTTTGGCCTGTTCTCAAACATGATTTTAAATTAACACCAGGAACAAAGCACAGGGTTTCTCCACCTCCTTTTTAACTCTGGCTACTAACACTGAAAGCAGGTGACCTTTAATCGAGACGGAACACACACACACACACACACACAGACACACACACACACACACAGGTTTGCGCAGCTGGCATTATTAGGACTTCCATTAACTGAGGACTGATGAAACAATGCCTTATCCCTAACCTTAACCAAAGCTGAATATAACCCTAACCTTAACCTTACCACAATTCAAATCTAACACTAAACTTAACCAGAACCTGTGAAATTATGTTTTGCCTCATCAGGGCTGAGCTGTGGTCCCCATAAGGTCTACTGGTCCTGACATGGTCTGTGTTTATACCATAGACTGTATATAAAGAGGTTTGAATGGGTTCATACATAAAGACAGGAAGCAGTGAAGAATTACCTTCATTACATTTTTACACCCTATAGTCTTCAATATTTATTTTATTATTGCCATCATTAAATTTCTTTATGGTGTTATGTGTGTATCTACATACAAGCATTCCTCACTCCCCAGGACAACTTGATAAACAGACGAGAGATGCAGCACAAATCAGTATGTGAATATAAATAACTCGTCGAATAATGTGACATTTTAATATTTAAATGTGATGCTTTAATATGATTTTAGCTGTGTTGTCAGAAAGGAAGTAAATTGTGTAACCGTGGAGGAGGCACATGATAATGAATTACGCTTTTCAATTTTTACTTCATTACTAAATTAATAACTGTCAAAAGAACATATAAAGAGTTATTCCTCTATAGAACTTTATATTTCTTCAAAAGAAATGTGTGTGGAATAAGTAAGGAACAAATACAATACTTCTATTATAGCTGCAATATATTGCTTTAAAAAATACATCTTATATCTTTTTAAACAGCTTTGTGAAAACAGCATGATGAAAATCTGTGTAAATAAATAATATTTTGTACACATATGTAATTATAAACTATATACATACAGGAGGCTCCAAAGAATATAGACTATGTGTCCGAATATTTGTTCTCTGTTACAGTTCCAACTTGCTCCTTGTTTTCTCTTCTCCTGATATTTCCATATTTGCCTCTGTGTTCCCAACACCAAAATACCTGGGTTGAGCTCATAGACTGTATATAAAAAGGTCCAGCTACACACCCCCGCCTTGTTTTCAGCTGACAAGTCTTCAGTGACAGTCCCTGCTCCTGTTGCCGGAGTGGCTCTATAAAGAAGTGAAATGAAGTGTGGAGAGACGCTCAGACACCTGAGATTACTTCAGTTGGCCAGCTTAGTGGATCTTTAATTAGAAGAAAGAAAGAACGTTTTCATGTTTAATTAAGTAGAGAATAGAATGTTTCCTCTTTCATTTAGAAAAGGCTGGATTTTTTCCCTCGGCGATTAGACTCTTGAGTGATTGTGACAGATGTTCAGACCATGTTCCAATTTCTAAATTTTCTTCTGAGGACACTTTGATCCTCAGTTCTCATTTTTTGTATAAATATATATATATATATATATTTTTTTTTGATGAACTGATGTCCACCCACCGACTGTCCTGATCATCTGTCCTGCCTCTGTCCAAACTGTGTGATTCGGACCTGATGAAGCCGTCCTTCAACTTCAATCAAATCTTCACCTCGTTGCCCCGTCATCCATCCAGATGATAGCGTTTCATATGTGATCGTAATAAAATAACCTATTGAAATGTAAAACATTTAATATGGTTAATATTGCTAATAAGGTTCAGGATTAAGCAGCAATGCATATGTATAAATACTTGAAACACCAGATGTTTTACAGGTGTCTAGAGAGCTGCATAGGTGTTGACAGCTGAAGACAGTAAACATTTATCATAAAGGTTTATGACACTCTAATGAATTTAAATCATAGACTGTATATAAAGATGGATGATATTTTAGCTCAGCAAAAGTAAAGCCAAATTATCCCCCTGGTGGCTTGTTACAGTATCAACTTTATCAGTATCAACGTCTTGTTTCAGGTGTTTCCACATGGACTCCAGGATTCTCTGCAACTTCTACAGGTGCACCATAGAGAGCATCCTGACTGGCTGCATCACCGCCTGGTATGGCAGCTGCACCGCCCTGAACCGTAAGGCTTTACAGAGGGTGGTGAAGTCTGACCAGCACATCACCAGGATGGCGCTACCATCCATAGAGGACCTCTACACCCAGCGGTGCAGGAAGAAGAGCAGCCGGATTATTAAAGACCCCTTTCACCCCAGCCATAAAAATGTTTGCCTGCTGCCGTCTGGCTGACGGTACCGCAGCATCCGGGCCCGCACTACCAGGCTCAGAGACAGTTTCATCCCCCAGGCCATAAGACTTTTAAACTCCTCTCCGTGACATATTTGCATATTTGCACTATTGTTGTATTATTTTCTCCTCAGCTGTTTATATATACATTTAGATACATATACTTTATTTTCTATTTTAAATTTTGATATCCTATTTTACTCTATTTTATACTATTTCTATTTTATTTAATTTTATAGGTTGTAATTACTTGAGCATTGCTAGAAGAGAGCCTGAGACTCAAGCATTTCACTGCCAGCGACTGCTTAATGTTATTGTTGTGCATTTGACAATAAAAATCTTGAATCTTGAATCTTGAATCTTGAATCTTGAATCTTGGTCGAGGCCCTGAAGATGGATGTCTGGTGTCTGGTTTTAATTCAAAAGTCTTCAATAAGTCTACAGAAAGACTGAATGAATGAAATTTGATCTTAAGGTTCAAAAAGTCACAACAAAAACATTCATGTGTACATTTCTAGCCTAACCCTTACATTAATTATTCTTGTTTATTTTTTAAACACTTTCTCTGCTAAAAATATCTTTCGTAAAGAGAAATAGTTTGATAACCATAGACTGTCTATAAAGATTGCAGACATGAGTGCTAACCAAAAGTGAATCAAAATCATTTGGATTGCCCCCTGGTGGCTGGCATCAATATATGTCAGAAGCCCTGCGTCCTCCGTGTTAGCAGATGGGACATGGACCAAACCAAAAAGTCAAATCAATTTAGCTCAGGTCTATTTCTGTGATTTCAGATATTTAGTTTGGGTTTGATTAGTTATTTGATTCTATAAAAATTGGGTGAAACCTTAAGATTGACAGCCGTGACTGACAAGTGGGCCTAGGGGTATTAGTGAGACCTTGATTGAGTGAGACATTATCTATACCTCTTGTCCTATGAGGGTCAGGGTTGAGCTGGAGCCAATCACACCTGACACAGGGCTTGAGGCGGGTACTCCCCTAGACAGGTCTCCAGCAAATCGAAAGGCTGATCGTCAGAACAAAAAAAACTTCAGTCTTACATTCACTAACACCAATCTGCATGTGTTTGAGCTGTGGGAGGAAGCTGGAGTACCCAGAGAAAAACCCACGCAGACACGGAGGAGGCTGTGTACGATAATGAGCGAAATACCTCATCTAAACCTTCTACTTGCTAGCAACCAGCTAGTTCAGATTGCCCCTTTCACGGTCAGGATCTGTACAGACTAGATATACTCTGATTGGATTAGTGGCCCATTCAGGTACTAATGTTGGACAATGGGAAAGCGATATTGGCTCGTGTGGCAGGCAGAACCCCGGATCCACACACAAACACACACACACACACACACACACACACACACACACACACACACACACACACACACACACACACACACACACACACACACAGACACACACACACACACACACACACACACAGATGGACAGTTCTAAACACCATTTCTTTTCTGCGATGCCCTTGTCTCTGTATTATGATAAACCAAGGTCTTCAGTCAGTTTTACAGACTCTTCCCAGGAAGAATTGCTCCGTCTTGAATCCTTTTGTGTTTTTGAAATGGAATTAGCTTCCCGGACAACAGCTTTGTGCTGCTCTTCATTCTCTGTATAGGCTACATGCTGACTTTTCACCAGCACAGCAGACGAGGGCTTACAGTAATAACGGTAATCAAGTTGTTTATAAAAGAAAAAAAAAAACAGGGATTGAAAGGCTTCTTTAGTTCGGCATCACATTCAATCTCAAGTAAATACAGACAGCATTGCCTGGGGCTCTGCTCTAGAAGATATGCAGCGGCTTCAATAAATAAAAAGACTTGTTAAGCCTTGTTTTATGACACAGGAGGAGGAAGAATACATGGGAGCATAGGAGAGGGAACGAGGTTGTCTACATGTGACTTAAATTATTTCTTAGCATCAAATTTTCATGAAGCAGTCACCTTTCCCAGGCCCATAAATGACAATAGTGAAATGAATGGCCGCACAATATGGAATATGTCACTGGCTTCGCATTTATTTCTCTGTAAACGCTTCTCGCAAGAGGTAAATAAATTGAAAAGCCACTGAAGCAGCAGTGAGTGCAGCGTTCTGCACAGCACAGCTTGTTTTATTGCGTTCTGCATGGAAAAAGCTGTTGAAAAATAATCAACATTGTCGTTGCTATTTTGGAAATCATGGCCGTCATTTGCGGGCCCCGGGAAGAAAACACACTATATCACAATGTCAATTTGTGCGACTGTGTTGTAAGCAAGTCTTGATCAGGTGATCAGGTTTCACAGATTGGGTATGTGTGTTTAGGAGAGTGTGTGTGTCTCTCTGTGCATGCACCTGAACACAGCTGATGGCTATATGCCCTGGTTTTTTTAAGGCTCTAACACACTATCGTATATATTAAAGTGAAATTAGAGAGAGGACATGTGGTCCACAGCTGAGCCTGATGTTTGGACTGAGCTGCTGACTGTCTTCCCAAACATCATTAGGCAAACTGTGTACATCCGCACACTCTATCCAGCTGCGACATTCAACCTCCAATCAATGCACTTGTTTGCCCACGTTAATCAGAGGAATATTTGCATACAGAAAACAGTTTGCGTGATCAATAGAACGTCAAACTTTTCTGTGAGTTGGTTGTGATGTTGTAGTTTCACAAAGTAAACGGCCGAAACTGTGGCTGGTTATTAATGCGTCTGGCAGCCGGCTCCACCTTCTCATCACATCGTGAAACGTGTCTACCGTCTACGCAAAATGGCTCTGAGCGCGAGTGCAGCAGAACGTTTTTGTTAATTTTGTTCACATGATATTCTGAAAAATGGATCTTGAAGTTTCTGCAGACAGCTCGCAATGCAAAACAAAGATTGCCAACTGATCGGTTATTTTCACCTAACCCTGAAGTGTTTCTGGAATAAAGTGAATAAATGAGCTGAATGCTGTGAAGTGTTCGCCACAAACTTCTGTTGTGACAGCTGCGTGGCATTGTGAGCGAGAACCCGGCGGCTCCTGTAGAGTCACATGTGGACGAAGGTGCCTGCAGGATGAAATCATTATGTGGGCTCTAGTTCACCTATGTTTGCAAGAGACATTTCCCCATCTGACACAAAACTTAAAAATATGGGTGTCCATGGATCAGTGAGGATAAGAGTGTGTGTGTGTGTGTGCGCAGAGATGCAAATTGTGTACTGCCTGTAAAATGTGTGTTCATCATCACCCTCATGAGCGTGTTGTTGTGAATATCATATATAATAAATATCTCTGGTCGGGCTATGGTTTCTATATTCACCCAGATTTAGACAAATTGACCACAGTTTAGCATCAGATGATTCCCCCCCCCCCCCCAAGTTGACCTCACATCCTGGAGCTCTGAACATGAGAAACGCATGTTTTTACAACTGAAAACACACTTTTCACTTTTCACACACTTGTCTGGAGGTGTGATGTTTATAGCCGTGTTTATCTGTTCGCAGACTTTTCTTGCCGAGCATTTCTCATTAGCCCACCGTGATGATCCCCACGTAAGCCGGCGACTGATCTCCTCCAAAGTCTGTTCGTCAGCTGTGACAGCTTGCACCAGGTTCTCATTGTATACCTGGATAATGGCACCCTATGGATCTCTATCTAGGCCAGTGTCTTACCATTCTGCCCACACATTATTCGTTCCCACACAGACTCACAATTATCATCCATCCGGTTTGTCGGAAAGGCTGAGGTATTTTTGGGTACATCTCCTGTGGTGTGGATACGCTTTGACTCCTGTGTCGTTTTGATGATTGTAAGCACAAGGTGAGGTGTGTGCTTGTGTACACATAGGTATGACTAGGTACTAAGAATAAAACATCAGTTTTCCTCCTGGGTCCTCTCTTTATCATACCCTGACAAACACACAAACAAATCAAGCGACATTAAAAAAACAACTTTATTTTCCTGCACTTCAGCTGCTCAGCTTGAGATGATTCTTCTGCACCTCCGTTTCCCTGCAACTATCCCTGACTGATGCAAAGTCTCTTTGGTTTTCCACATACACACCCGAAATAGTTTTTCTTTTGCAGTCCAGCAGCTGATCAGTTGATGCACATTGTGTTTGCGGGGTCTGCTATAGGCCATTGAGTTACTTTTTAAATGCAAAAAATTTAGAATCGTCAAACATTGAATTCATTATCATCAAATACTGGTTTTCAGTGTAGACATGCACATGTGAGTCTATTATCAAGAATCCTGCAGTGTATTCTGACACATGATCTGCTGCTTGATTCATTTTGAAACAACTCAAACAAACACCGGTGAAGACGAGTTGCTCAGAGAACAACACAGATCTGTGGTTGTCATTCAGTCAAAAACAGCGTTAAAAAAACAATTTCATAGGTGAAGAAATGCCCTGCTCTTTCAAGACTGGCTCAAAATACTTTATTATGGCCAGACAAGCAAGACATAGGTTGAGTTTACCATATAAGATTGATATTTAAACCTTGAAATCATATTTGCTAACATTTTACTTTTTTAGTCCTACTACATATAAGTGTTTATCTTGACATGGTAGTAAAAACTTGCAAAACACTAGAACGAAATTCAATGGAAGAGTTAATTTTGGTCATTTTTTTTTTAAATAGGTAAATTAGAAGTATATTATGTCTGATACTTGCAGCAAATAGTTTAAAATACACACTATGTTTTGCGTAATATCTTAATCAACACTTAAGACAGTGTTAAATCAGTTTAACACTTGAATAAGTAAGTATTAATTCAGATTTCTATTTGAAAGCTCTCAGAGTCAAATGTAAATAACCTCATCTTAAGAGTTACTTTGCTTCTCATTGTAGTTGCTGTGTAAAATATGAATTTTTAATAGAGTTGAAAATGACTGGAAATTCAGCATTATGTTCATTGTAACACTTACACTCTGTAGATAAGGACCATATGTTCTCTGAATTGCTGTTAAAATTGACTCTTTGCAATAACGCTGCCCAACTTGCTGTGTAGGTATCTTGGTAACACTAAATAGACACAAGGAATTGAAGTTGTGGTTAAGTTTATTTACATAATCATGTTTTGAAAAACTTCTTAATGACCTTGGTTCATAAACAGTCTGCGGCCTGAGGACTTTTATTGAATCACATTGATCCAGAAAGATGTGCTGGGCTCTGCAGGATCTGAGGGTTCGGTCTCTGAGTGAAAAGGAAAATATTATAGATGTCACAAATCAGAGCGCTGACAGTAAACAACAGAGTTAATTAGCTAAGTGAATCAGGTCATCACACGTTCTTCACTTACATCAGTTAATGCAATTATAATCTTGGCAGCTGGTATTTCTTCTGTGCTGACTAAACAAATGATATCATACAGATGGAATACAACACTCAAACTAATTACGGATAATATAAGTAAAAGAAAATGGGATTATATAATTCTTAAATCTTTATGAATTATTACTATTCTTATTACCATTTACATTATAAACCTTTTCACTCAAACACTGTTGGGGGGAAGAAGTGGACAGGCTAAAAGGGTTTACATAGCTTCATATAGATTTACATAGCATTAGACAATAGCAGACTGCATACATTAATGAATCATTACTGGCAAAAGGGATAACTCATATACAGCATGATGGTGAACGAATCACCGGATACAAACGGGCATAATCGTCAGGCAGAAGCATAACATGTACCTCTTAATATAAAAATACATATATACATATAGTGATAGCTTCATTAATAACAAGATCAATCCATCTCTACATAAGACGACAGGGTATGATCAAACATAACAAAGTGAGGAAATGGCTTAAATACCAGCAAGTCAATTATTCTAGTCTAGAAAATGATCTTATCTTATCTCATCTTATCTTATCATACATTAATCTCTTATTAAACAGAACAGTGGATTCGAGTAAATGGGTGTGTGGGTTTTAAAAGCACTTTCTTCCATTACATGAACCTGCTGGTGCTCCCTGAGACACCAGCATAGACATTAATTAAAATGCAGTAATAATCTTATCTGTCTGACCTCGTCCAGCTGATCCAGGACCAGTACCTTGCATGTTGCTGCAATACAGCTTCCAGCCACAAGTAGCAGCACTGAGAGCGATGATGCTTAATCACGCTGGAGAAAAAAGCGATAACGCAAAAAAAAGAAAAAGAAAACTTCCCCGTTGACGCTTCTCGGAGGAAGTTGTGTTTCCTCGAGCTCATCCACCTGTCTCATCGTCACCTCGTCAGTTTAATGGCTGACATGTTCCGTTTTCCTCAGGTGAGTTTCCTTTGAAAACTATTGATTATTATTATTGGGCATTGACGTCAGCTCGGTAGCGTCACGTCACCGGGGCTCACTGCGCGCTCACGTGCTCCCCTTGTCACGTGTTTAGCAGTCGTAATGTGGAGATAACATCGACGCTGTAAACACACCGTGTTGTGTTTGTGTGTTTAGAGCGTGTGAGCAACAAATTGACGCCTCTTTAAATATGTACACAATAAAAAAGAGCAGAAAAACATAACTGACTAATATTGTATTGGATAAAAAGACTGATGTTAGACACTTGTGAAAGATGGACGTGTGAAAAAAATGTAATATTTGACAAGATGACATTAGAAGCTACTGTTTAGAGCTCATGTACACTGTCATTAGGGTTCTGTTATGTCAGTGGGTTCTAAGTGATGACGTCAGCAGCTTGTGTACTAAAATCTAAACCACTTTCTAAGTTGTTCTGATTTGCTCCACATGAATTCTCCCAACGGGGAACTCATTTTTGTTCATGATTGCTCTAATGGGCTTTTAACTCAACATGTGGAAGAAACACAAAGGCTCTTAAGTAAATCATTTGTATTGAGAGCGTTTTAATAACACCTCCTTACAATATTCACATTTCAACAAAGAGCCAAGAAAAGGGATCAGGTGTGACATATCATGTAAATGATATTGAATGTATCCATTTTGATCATAGGAACGTCCGTGTTGGAACAAAATGCTGATAGACAGTTTGAATGTGACACTGCACAAATGCCCAATAATGGTGCTTTCATGTGCTGATTAAATAATCGTGAAGATATGTTCCTGACTGTTAAAATTCACAATAACTCCACCTTAACTCAGAAAGTCAGTAAATATAAATGATTTCCTGTGACGCACCAACTGCATCCGATGTGGCTCCCAGGTGAACAGTATAATTGCATGTAGGGCTGAAAGATTTCCATTTAGTTTTAACCTGTAGACTATTGCTCTTGATGAAGTGATTTTTATCATTTGTTGAAAAATGCCATTTTCAACAAATTCATACAGCCAAAATCTACATTTATTTAAGAAAAGTGCAGAACACGTTGTTGTTAAGAAAGATTTTTTGCTTTTTTCAGGTTCTTTTATTGTAAATTTGGTATATTTGGAGGATTTTAAAGAGTTATTTCAAGATGGGAAAACACAATGAGTTTATATGACACTAAATAATTGATCAGTTTTTGAAAGACTCAAAAAGTGTTTTATATATTTCTCGAGATGAGGTTGGTATCTTGTGCTCAAACCCAGGAGTGAATTCTCAGCACAGTTTCATGTTGTCTGCGAGTCAAATTGGATTCTGCCTCTCTGAGCAGCACAGAGACAAGACAACCACTAGAGGCTGCACAAGCAAAGACACTGATACGTAGATCAATAATGAGAGAGAGAAAGCCGGAGTAATCTGTAGAGAAACGGCAGAAAGTGAGAGAGTGAGAGAGAGGGATGGTGAGATGAATGCAGTGCAGTTCAACAAGAAGGAGTAACGGAGTGAAGAGAAAGTAGGGTTGAGCATCGTGCAATACCAGCTGAGAGAGAGAGAGAGAGAGAGAGAGCAGAGAGAGGGAGGGTGAGATAGGGAGGGAGGGTGAGAGAGAGAGAGAGAGAGAGAGTGTGGAGCAGCACTCAAACACGTTGCCCATCCTCATATTTCCCTCTGCAGCTGCGTGAGGCAGAGCGAGCAGCGGAGAGGAGAGGGCACACCAGCGTCTCGTGGAAGCAGCGGGATCAGCGTACCACTTGGCCGAGAGATCGATGCACTTGCGCCGAGCCACACAGGAAGGTTGAGTGGCCCCTGTGCAACGGCACACAGAGAGAGAGAACCAGAGAGAGAGAGAACAAGCCGAAGGGACGGAGAGAGTGAGAGGGAAGAAGATTACACCGAGGCCAATTCGAAACGCTCTCAGCTGTTCACTCAGAGCAGGTGAGTTAACTTGTGCTTTTGTGGAGGAGGGAATGGCTGTTCGTCAGGTTCATTCAGCCCGAGACGAGAGTGTGTTTGTGTGTGAGTGTGTGTGTGTGTGTGTGTGTCCATTTCCTTCACTTATGCACTGTTTGTGTATTTATTTGTGCTGTAGTTTGTGCATCACCTCCTGTGTGGTGTGAATTTCCAGTCATCTTTCCAGGTGACTAATTGGGGGGACCTCTGTATCAATCATGCTGTTATCACACTGAGCAGAGAGGGACGCAACAAAAGCCGCTTAACACCCCCCCCCCCCCCCCCCCACCCTTGCTGGTTTATGTGTAATATGTGTGTGTTTGCATGCGTCGTGTCAGTGTGTGTTGCGGAAGGTGTTTGTGGTAACAGGTGAATCGAATTTGCCGTGGCGTAGTAAAAGCTCGCTTTGAGAAAATTACGTGGTTGATGGCCGGCGGTCGGGATGAAATCAGCTCATCTAACGGGAACAGGCTCTGGTCGTTAAGTGTCATTTTGTCCTCTTGAATCTCAAACTGTGGCGTAATGCTCAGTAACATGCTCAGCTCAGTATTACTGCAGTTTCCAAAGTTGTCCCAGTCTAATGGGATAATATGTGAGTGGAAAAAATGACAGATTTAGTTTCTTCCATCAGCTCCTGTTGTCATCTACAGTGTAGGTATTGATGGGGCCACTGCTTCCTAAGCCCAATTAGCTGCGTTCCCTCCACAGACACTTCAGTGTGTTTTCTGTTGTAAGGCAAGCTGACATTTAGAAAGTCGGTGTACATGTGCACCATCTCTCCGTGTTTTCTAACAGGACCCCGCTTTGGAAATACCACGCTGTGGTCGATATGTCCCAACATCCATCTGTACGCGTTTTGCTTTCAGTCTCTGTTCCTCTCTCTCCCCTTCCCCATGTCATCCCGTGAAGGTTATTGCCATATATCGAGTTGGTTTAATTTGTCAAAGTCAGCCCGGCGTATTGTTTTATTGTCCGTGGTTAAAGCCGGGGGAACAGGTTCAGTGTTAGGTATTGAGACCACATGGGAAGCAGTGGTGAAGCATAGAGTCATGGAGATGAGCGTGAAGATGACGGACGGACAGAAAACGGCAGAGGCAGTGAAAACAGAATGAAATGCACCTCTGCAGTTTTTTACGAGTTAACAGAGGAGCCAAGCAGTTCATTTCTGGACTAGTTTTCCCTTTTTTTCTCCATCCATGTGCGTGCATGTGTGCGTGTGCAGGCTGCGAGTGCGGAGGCTTGAGGTTATCAGTCTTAGGATTCATCATATCTCGCACAGAGCCTCCCCCTCCTCCGTCTCCCATGTGGTTCCAGTGTCATTAAGCTGAGACACCGAATCTGAGAGATTACTTTCTCTTTCCGTACCTTCTTTTTTCCTCTTCTCTGTGTGTCTGTGGCTCTGTGTCATTGTCTTTACCTCTCTCTCTCTCTCTCTCTCTCTCTCTCTTTCTCTCTCTCTCTCTCTCTCTCTCTCTCTCTCTCTTTCTCTCTCTCTCTCTCTCTCTCTCTTTCTCTTTCTCGCACACCCACTTTATCTGTTCATTCCTCACTCTGTCTCTCTTTCTTATGCAGAAACACTCACTCTTGTAGAAGAGGTCCATACAGGGGTATATCTATGTTTGTGGAAACTGCCCCAAATAGAACATGCATCCCTCATTGAACATAAAATGTTGTGTGTCTGTGCATGTGACTGAAATTGAAGACAAACACAGTTTACTGTGCATTGGTGCTAATATCATAATCATCCCATCTGTAGTGGAGAAGACAGACTCTCCGTCCTTTCCGGTTAACTGTGGAGTTGAAAAATTTCTCCAGGATACACATTTAACTGTATACTGCAGATTTATGGAGACTCAATAATGTACCCTCTGAAAAAAGATAAAATATGTAAAATTATTCAAATGCATACTCTCATTGTACATGCTTGTTGTGAGTCAGTCTGGATAATAGCCTGTGTTTACTAGTTAAATTGCAAATGCAAATTGTTTCCATGAACCGCTCAAGGAGCAGGTGGTATTTGTACATTTATTTCTCACGTTCTCCCACTGTGTCAGAATTATCTTCACTATTTCCCCCTCTCTCTCTCTCTCTCTCTCTCTCTCTCTCTCTCTCTCTCTCTCTCTCTCTCTCTCTCTCTCTCTCTCTCTCTCTCTTTCCGTCTCCAAATCATTCACATTCATTTTAGTGCCAGTGGGCAGCCGAACAAGATTGCAATCGTCTGCGTGGTAATTAATTATTTACATAATACTTCATTCTGGGGAAATTTTATTTTCCTCCGCGCCCGTGTTAATTGTGTTAGCTAAGCTACCGTCATTACTAATGGTTAGGAAGACAGTTAAATGTGGACGTATCCAGTTCTCATTAGCGACCGCATCATCCATCAGATAGTGCACAGATTTACACACAGAAGAAAGTGAATGAAGAAGAGGAATGAAGTGTTTGCTGATTTGGTTTTAGTTTCTGTCTCAAACACTGACTCAGTTTCTTATTTAGTTTGATAATAAGAAAGAAGGCTGCTGAGGGTCAGATACAGGAGCATGACAATCCTGCTTTTATATTAGTACGAAAGCAGCAAACTTTGACTTGTTGCATTTTTACACGACACACAGCTCAGAAGCCTCAGGCAGTGTTTTGCTGTTCTTCGACCCATGGTTCATATTTTCAGGAAACATCTCAGTGGCCTCTGAGCTCTCGGCTCCTGTGTGGTGAATCCCGACTCTCACACTCCTCTGATGTATGTTTTCAAGGCAGAGGAACCAGACATCAGCATTAGTCTGAACAAATGTGGGCACTTCTCTTCACTTCTTTCTTGCTTTCAGTGTATCTCTCTTTTTTCTTCTTTGCGTTTCTTCCTTCCTTCTTCTCTCCTTCTCCTAACGTCTTTAAAAATATTCATTGTAAACAGTAGAGCACGGACGACTTATTTTTTGTCTCTTCTCAGCACTGAACCAGGAACTTTATATTTAGGCATTTAGGACAGTAGTTGGGGAGTCAGATCAATCCATCTGTGTTTTTATACATTGTACAAATTCTTATACCAGAAGTTATATACAAATAATAGTTAAACGCACTTCATCACTGTTGGTCTCTCCACTGCAAAGCACTTTATTTACAGGCCGAAGCTGAATGTGCTGATCTAATCATGACACTTGTCTGTTTGACTGCTGAGGGGCTCACACAGCGCTGAGTGTCTCTCCTCTAATAAAGAAATGATTGCAGGTTATTTAGTAGTTGCTGGTTTGGGAAAGCTGGTCCTGCGAGATGTTGTAAATTTCCCATACGTTGCCCCCCCGTTGATATAGAGTGACAGTGCTGACAATGAGGAAAAACAGGAATCGATAACAGGATGGCCAAGAATGCAGCTGTCTGCATTAATCCTGACCACTGACGAAGGACATTTGTTTTTGCAAACTGTTTTGATGCGGTGCGATTTAAACAACACAATTGATCGTGCTGCGAAAGTGGTCGAAGGTGATTATAAAAGTGTATACATTTATATATATAGCACAAATGATTTGCAGAACCAGGACAGGAGCTTGGATTGGGTTTTAAGTCTCTATGGAGCTTGGTTTGATGGTGTTAAACAGTGAGTAAATATTACAAAGCTGAATGGATCATAACAAGTAGGCATAAATGTGAACTGCCCAAATAACAGCTTTACAACTGTTTGAGTGGAGTGCCGGCTCTTTCTTCTCTTTTCCATCCTGCTCCCGCGAGACCGATTTCCTCACGGGACAACATAAGTTGAACTGATCTAAACCTGATTCATATCATCAATGGGGATTGCTGTCGGAGACACTTTCACCTCGTTCTTTGGTCTGACCCCTCAAAATCACAGACGTCTAAATTGGTTCTTCTGCCGCCGCGCTTCAAGCAGAATCCAGAGAGTTCAGAGCTCAACCGATTGGTAAGTGTCGCTGTTTCCAAGAGCCAGAGCACGTGGAGTAGAATTAAGAAGTACCTTCCCGTAGCCGGCATGCGCTATATCCTTTTTACAAGCGCCCGCCTCATGAATCTTGTGGGGATATGCTTGAGAGGTTTTATTTTTATCCCCCATCTTCCAGTCCTCCCCAGCGTTTAGAGGCGCTGGCCAGGCCATGTTAATGATCCTCATTAGGCAAGGAGCTAGAATCCAAACTGGAATTCTTCCACTTCAACTGCTACTTAACATTTGGTGTTCTTCTCTCTCTCCCTTCCTCTGTATCTTTCACTGCGTCTCACTTCCTTTCTGCACATCCACCTCCCAATGCAACCATCACATTTTTTCCCCTCCTCTTTCTTCATCTCCCTCTTCCTCTCTCGCGCTCTCCTCCTCCCACCTGAGTGTCTGCTCTGGGAATTACCGCGTAACGGTCCTCCATCGCGTTCATCCTCTTCTTCGGATGTGTTTTTTTTTTCTTCAAGATATTTACTGCACAGTGCAGGTCCCAAGGTGCTGCTGTGTACCTTTGTGTTTGAATGGGTACACGTGTGTGTGTGTGTGTGTGTTTGTCTGTCTGTGATCATGAATGAGTCCATTGCTGCGTGTCTGTTGTGCGAGGAGGAAGTGTTCCAGATGACCTCTGATACAAGTTGCTTTTTCTCCCCTGCCGTGAAGTAAAAAGCTTAAAGTTCAGGCGTGAGCCCCCTCCCGGCAGCCTGTGAAGGATGTTCAGATATACAAACATGTCGGCTCGAGAGACACCTTTAGCTGAAGGGTAAATATGCTCTGGCTGTGTTCATACAACAACTGTGCTGCGCTGAGAGGCAGACATTGTTTGATACCTGGCTGACTGCGGATTATCTGAGTTTGTACAGTCCAGGCTACTACACAGCATCATTTCGATACTTATCTTAATGCTCTGTCTTTAGGTTACCTTTATTTAAAGAATTATCCTGAAGAACAGGTTCTGCTAAAGCAATACTATGTAATGTAACTTTTAAAGCAGCGCCCCCTGCAGCCACACGTGGTGACTGATTCTGTTTTGCCCTGTGTCTGAGGGATACACACTTCTCACAGGAGATCAAACCCACTCACGACAGTTACGTAGACCGAGAGAAGACGGTCAGGATGAGGAGTGGGAATGAAAGCAGCACCATCCTACCTATTCTAAGTCTGTGAACCATCAAAATTAATGTGAAGCTGCTTATTTAGGGTAAACAATTTGCATATGGATGCTTTAAAATGTTTCTTTTTGTGTATTTAAAAGGTCCAGAGGCCCTTTGAACTTGACATTTGGGATTCTTGGAACAAATCTACTTTACTGAAGATATTCAACAGATTGAGTTGTGTATGAATCACATTTGAAGCCAAGAAGTAGATAGTGGGGACTTGAAAGTATGACTCAAGACGAAACAGGTTCTTCAAATGCTCAAAGACATGCAATCAAAACTGGGTGAGGCAAACCTTTCTCAAAGACAAGAAACTAAAAGGCAAATACACAGACTATGGAGGCTGGTACGTTTGGCACAGGGATCAAAGATTGAAAAGACCGAAATGGACACGGACCAAATATACAAGAGTGTTAGACACAGGTGGATGACAGTGTGGGGAGGGAAGTGGGGCTCTGAAATGAGAGGAACAAATCAGTGACCAAAATAAAGCAGTAAATACTACAAATAAAATAAAAAGACAGACAACATAAAGTCAAGATGCAGAGCGGGGGCATGACAATCAGGAATAAAGATGATGGTTGTAAAGATTTATTTCCTTCATCAAGCTGCTTCCACATAGATTCCTGTCCTCCCCTCTGCCTCTCTCTTCCCTTTGCTCGTTCCGCTCACTAAAAGACAAATAGCTGACAAGGGTGAAATAATAGTTTATTACTCCAGCAACCGTGCTCTGATTGGACCATTAATCAATGTAAGACTTTTGATAATTACATGAAAAATAAATATTTAATTTTCAAAGAGAAGCATGCTGCATGCTTGTCTTGATTAATCTTTTTAACTGCAATCCTTTAAGTAGACAAAGTGTACTAATCGACTGTCAGCTCAGTATTATTACAAGTTACGTTGACCGAAGTGTATACAACATCCTTCAAAGTTTAAAATCCTCGTATTTTTTTATTATCTGTTTTGGGATGAGGCCAAATCTGCTTTGAGAAAACCTTATTTTTGATGTTTCAAGTACATCATCGTGTGTGTGTGTTTGAGTGTGTGTGTGTGTGTAACTTGGTGTGGAGAACCTTGCGGCCAAAGCTTTTAAATCTTTTGGCGCAAGTTCAACCAAAGTCTCAAAGTCATTCGAGACAAGTGTAAGTCCTGAGTCTTGTCCAGCTGAGTAAAGTCTTCACAATAGCATGGATCCAAATTATTGAAGTATAATGAACATATTTTTTTCCTTTTCTTTGTTAATCTGAAAGTTTGAAAATTCTGTAGTCAGACTCCAATTACTACTTTTGATTGGCTTTCTTAGCTTCTGCAAAAGCCAGTAAAGGGATCTTTAAAATTATGAACATAATTAGTTTCAAATTATTGCTGGCTAGTTCTGGAACTGCTTTCTTAAAGTAGTAGAGGTGAGTGGTCCCTGCTTATTCCATAGAATGTATATAAAGATGGATGCCATGACAGCTCCTAAACAGTGACACCAAAATAATGGATCGCCCCTTAGTGGCTGGCTGCGGAATAGTTCAAAATTTCTGCCTCCTCCATGTTAGCAGATGGGTCAAGAGCCAAATATAAACTTACATTTTCCCCCCAAAGTTTCTTTATTATTTCGGTAGTTCTTATCAGAGTGATGTTTAAGAAGTCAATTGATTCTATTGATGCTAATGGCGGTGAAAGTGTTGTGATTGACAGCAGAGACAGAATCAGGATTCTTTGAGTTTCCACAGCTCCATTCTACGATCACATCTGTGGAACCTCTAAATGATGTCCCAAGCGCAAGATGGCAGCACCAGTATCCAGGATATTTTGGCTTCATATTTGTTTAGTGGGAGGAAGAGGAGACACGTCGTCCATCTTGATTTACAGTCTATGGCTGATTATGACTGTGAGGAATAAACTCAAAGCCTCGATTTGAAGCATTAAATCTCTGCGTAGACACGATCAGGTGCATGACTATAGAGAGCAAACAAAATGTATACATTATTAATAGCTTAGTACTTGAATATTGAAAGCCTTAGTCCACAGACAGTTTCATCCAATAAGTTCATTCTGTAGTTTTTCTTAGTCTCAGCCGGAATGCTATTGTGTAGCTGTCTGAATTTTCCTCCCACTGTGCATTTCCACCTTTGTTGACAACACAGTGTGTTGCTTTTCTGTATTCCACTTTCATTTTGGTCCTAATAATAGGAATATCTCCCGGCAGCTCCCTCTCGCTCCTGGATAAGGGTTCATTTGACACTAGACTTTTTTTAATGAAATATCTACCACATACCAATCAAACCAACACTGTTCACACAACAGTTATATTCACAGGTGATTAAGAACTAAGACAGCTCTTTCTTTCTATGAACTTTCTCACTGTTTGCCATTTACTAGAATGGTGTCATTAACTTAATATGTCCTTAGCTCATACAAAAAGCTATTTTCATTCCCAGCACACACTCTGAGCAATTATAGCTGCTTCACTTGAGCCATTTGCATAGTTCTATAGAATATGTATTCTGATGGATTAGATTTTCTACTTAATATGCAAAACAGTGCTGTTTTCGGCTGGTTGCACAAGATATTCCCGATAATTGGCTCAATGGAGCAACACGGATTTAGCTTAACAGGGCTCTGGTACCAATGTATTGATCAATATCGCTTTATTATTTTAATTAAACATTCTAAGATCAATGCATACAAGTGTCACCTCATCGTATTAATGTCCTCTGGTCACATCCCCCCTATGTTATCATTAGGATCTACTGTACACCAAGGTGTTAGTTTTGGAAAGTCTCTGCCAAGGAGATTTTGTTTTCCCGCCTGTGTGTTTCTTTGTTTCTGTGTCAGCAGGGTTACACAAAAACTACCAAACAAATTTCCATGAAACTTGGTGGAATGATAGAACATGGGCCAAGAAAGAACCAATTTATTTGTTATTGCAGATTAGGGCAAAGCTGGCAGATTTCTTAAACATTGCGGGATCTCATATTGTTTTTCAACAAATTTCCCTGTGAATAATTCATAAATGATAAGATGTGCAGGATGGGTTCAAGGGAAATTATTTTTTAATACATTGACATTGATTTTCACAAGCTTCATGATTATTGCCTGAACTTCAAGCTTCAGAGTACTGATCTGTTTGGGATCTGCTTCCGACACATCTTGCTATCTATTGTATAGAAACACATGCACTGCAAGTTTGTTTTGAACTTCATAGTCAAAGTGCTTTGTTGTTTTTTTCGTGCTTTCACAAGGTTCCTAACCAAAGTATGAACATTTTAATTCCTTTTCCAGAAATTGCTTTGAAAATGGAAGAAATGTCATTAGCTTCAAATGATCTCTGTGATGGTGTAATTTAAATCTAATAATGAATATTTATAATCTATATTCTTAGTAACATGTGGTGCAGCCATACCAGCAGTTAGATATCCAAAAGGTCTCAGGTAACTGAAGAATGTTGTACCCTGGCTCTTGAATCTGCTGTTGCACATGCTGCAGTGTTCTACAACAACTGTTTTGTTGGATTTTTGGATCAGAAAATGTTGTATTCTTCAAAGTGGAATCCACAAATGAACATGACGACAATCAATACCGCATCTCTGAAAACCCAATTCTGTTTGTTGTTTTTTTGCATCACATATCCTAGACGATACTACGCCTACTGTTCAGACTTTTCATTGATTTTTCCCCGTCAATGTCAGTCCCATTGGTTTGGTAGATTTTACAGGATATGTCAGAGCTACCATTTTGAAAACCAATAAGGTGCCCTGCGGCCAATGGCATGGTGAGAGTGCGGTGCATCATTTGGATGCAGTATTCTTTCCACTGCACACTTTTGGACGGTGTGCTGTCATGAGATGTTGGTGACACGGAGGCTGCATGCTGGAATATTTCAGATAAAAAACATGCAAAGTAGATCACTCTGCAAAGCTCGATATGTTTCAGTGTTTGCAGTTCATATATTTATTCTGTTGCTTCCCTCCTGACTCTTAGAAGGATGAGATTTTGAATCAGAGGCTCCAAAGTAGATCAGCTTCTACCTGCCATGAGGCTTATTTTGTTGCTGTTTGGTGCTTTTATTTACAACCACAGAAGAGTAAAAGCAAGTCGACCAAGAAATCAACAAATTTTGCCTGTGTATGATCTCCTTGGCTTTAGTATCATCGGAGCACCAGCACGAAACCACAAATACAATCCGAGGCGTCTTTGTCTGCATCAGGGAAATACAGGAGAATCAGATGTGAATCTATAGCAGGGTTAATTTATTTTTTAAACTTATTTCAATAATTTATTCAATTCAATGACTATGCATGATAATAATAATTTATTACATGAAAAGGAAAATAAATCATCATCCATCATTGAGATCATCTATCGACACAACCTAATGCAGATAAACCTGCACTCAGTAGAAGTCATACCCACACCAAGGAAACAAATTCCCCTTAAAATCAGTCAAGCTACATTTAATTGTAAACACACTGATTGTTTTAAAATTAAGACCCATTAATTATTCTCTCGGAAATCACTGAAAAGTGCCCTATCTGTGTTAGACATGATTTTAACCCGTAATTTCTAAAGTAGAGAAATATTATCAAACTAATAATATAAGCTGTCTGAACTGAGCTCGGCTTGAAGTTGGATGAGGAAGTTTTCTGTGGATTTATGTTTTTCTTCAGGTTGGACTGAGTGTTCCCTTTCTCCCCTCCGTCTGAAGCAATAGAAAAGAAACCATCATTGAAAACGAAGCCAAGACTCTCACTGCTCCCCGCTGGAGTGAGTTGAGTGTTTGGAGGCCGGATGAATGTGTCATAAAGAAACTGCTGTAGCTTGGTGAAGCCGCTTTTCTTGGTCAGATGTTTTGACTTATCTGCAGAGGATTTCAGCCGCCACTGTTTCCTCAAATCTGGGTTAAAAAAAGGCACAGCAAAGGTAAATGTACTGTAGTCATCTGTAAGAACACTGGGCCTATATAATAGCATTTGTGTGGTTTTAGAATAAGTACAGTTTAAAAATGTAGGTATTTTCAAACATGGGGAGATGAATTCTTTAAAGACTTTCATTCCTGTGTGAGGCAAATGTAAACCTGTTAGTGCACAGATATGTTACAGTTGTGGTGCATAAAATCAAAGCTGCAAAGTGGCCCTAAGAAGAATAAAATACATGAGACAAAGCAAGAATTGACTAATTATCGCTACAGTTATTTTTTAATAATAACAGACAGATTCTAAAACACCATTCAGCAGACTAGACATTTTGATTATCTGATTTGAGACCTTCATCTAGACATTGTACATCATTAATCAGTACTCTGCTGTCTAGGTCAGTGAGATTCGTGGCACCATTTTAGCGTAAATAATCCCAAAACAATCAACTATGTGATCAAAATACATGAAGATGAGTAGCTGAGCACAGAATCGCCTCGATGCGGAGTTTGTCCGTTACCTCGACACCTCTGCAACAATCACATTGTTGTACTCTTAATTATTGCGGTGGTATTCGAGCACTAACTGTTGGAAACCAAATGACTTAATGACAGCTGCTGGGTCACAAGGCAGTAAGTACTGCTGTGCCGCTGATTAAATTCACCCAATAATTAAGCAGACATCATTGATTCCTTGCAGAGAAATGGAGAGAGAGAGAGAGAGAGAGAGAGTGTCTGTGTGTGAGAGAGACACTATGCCACTCTGTCCCCGTGCTTCCTGTAGCCCCTGCAGCGGTGGGCCAGTCAGATATGCGTAATTTGGGAAATGAGCAGAAGTCAATTCCACTTAAACAGACAGTGGTGGTTGGGCACATCGATGTTGCATGCGTTGTTGACCCCCCATCGTTTTCTTCCTCTCTGATTTCCTCTGTGTAATTGACAGAGCGATCGAAGGGAACAAGAACGTGTGTCCTAGATTATGATCGTGTGTGAGTGTAATGTGGTTCGTGAAAAAGTTGAAACCCAACAATCACTTACTGCTTTAACAATTGGGGACGTGTGTGTAAGTACGGGGGTTTGAATTACTAGTGCATTCAAATAAGGAGGAAGGTAATGGCTAAATTAAAATTAAGTCTGGATTAAATTAATTATTTTGTGTTCAGGATTGCAAATGTAAGCTTGTGTGGGCTCCCATCTGTCTCCACTGGTCTTGTTTTCCTACCTCACCTCTCACCTCCACACGCGTGTCCTATGCATGTCCTGCATAGACAGTGGCTCACGACAGGCAGTTGTATTGTAACAATGCCACTCTGGTAGCACTTTCTGGACTTGGTCCAGTGTGAAGCTCTGTTGGTTTTATCGAAAGGAAAGAAGATTGACAACAATGTTAGAAAATATCTGATTCTTTGACAAAAGGGCAAATGTAGCCAATTAACATCGAAGAAAATCAGGTGTCATCAGTTTGGCTACTACTCCCATGGTGCATTCATTTAAACAGATTGAAATTCACTTTCAAAATCAGACTTAGTAAAAGCCTGATAAGATATTCAGTAATTCAAATCACTTTCTTGGTAAACTTGACAGTGATGTAGTGTTTTGTTTCCCGAATGCACCGACTAAGCGTTTTTGATATGGGGAGGTTAAAACAGGGGCTCCTCCTTTTTGACAGCTCTATTCTTCCCGTTTTTAGTTTTTCTAAAGATCAGTGTGTGTCCACAATACCCTGAGGAAGCAGACTACCTTGGCCTCTTTGAAAATCCAAAATCGAAGGTAAAAGTCCCACCAGGCTGTGATAACAGAATAATTCTGCAGTCAATCTATATCCAAACCTGAGCAGTTTCACAGTAGAATAAATATACAAGTAAATCCGTGTGCACTGTCATGGTTCAAAACTTAATTACAAACGCTTACAGATGAATATGAGAGAACTTCTGCTGAGTGAATCAGAAAAAGTCAAAGTACACTTTAAGTAAAGTTTGCTTTTAATTAGGTATTTGATGCCGTAGACATGGAGTGAAACCTCATTATTGGCAGCTGAGATTAACTTGTGATTGGTTGAGCACATGTATCGGTGGGATAGTGATACCGTGGCTCCATGTCACGACCACTATTCCACAGACTTTGGCTCCAAATTATGTTGCCAGCCCAAGATGGTGGTTTCTGTGTCTGGGATATTTTAATTACAATTCTATGTAACGGAAGGAAGTGGGGACATGTCGTCCATCTTTATATACAGTCCTAGGTGGCAACAGGATGAGACCCAGAGAGGATTTTCACTATCTGGCGAGATCCAGATCAACACATAAACCTATCTGATGTATCTATTATGATAGGAAGAAACCTACTGCCAATGATTGAAACACACAGTATTTCATCTTGACCTTTCCTCGGCGCTGCTCAGCGTTTTTTACCCAATATTCAATTCTCTGTGAAAATAACATTTCAAGAGAGTTTAAATGTTTATAACTCAACGAAAAACAACAACTGTAGCAATACTCTGCCACCGTGAAATGTTTCACTCCTCATCCTCCAGCCACTGAACTAGATGCAGCAGACGCTAATATGCATTTAAATGCAACAGAAATTAAATGAAAAAGAAATTGTTCTTTGTTTGCGTTTTGGTGTGCAAATGTCAGCCTCACTAAAAGCAAAATTGTTACTTACACTTAATCATGAGCCCGCTCTGTGGAAGTAAAAGCATTTACACACAGTTCAAATGTGCTATAGACGAAGACAAATCAGTTGCTGTTAGTTCTATACAACAAATGCAACAAAAGAGTTGGACAAGAAATATTTGGTATATTGTCTGTTGAGGAATCTATCTTTGCACTAAATAAACAATTAGCAATATATATGAGGGCTGGTCATATTTCTCTTTTACATTTCTCTTTTATTGATTGGTCCTTTTGGACTCTAAAAGGATAAATTAAATCGTTTGTCTTGGGTTCTGTGTTCTTCCCTCTTTGGCTGCTCCAAGCACTTCAAACAGACCATTGTGTTGTAGCTCTTTTATTTGTAATTTCCGTTAATGTTCTTGTGTGGCACATCTCGGACACTAAAGATGTTTTTGGAATCCAAAACATTGCGTTTGTCACCAGTCGAGACAAAATGAAGATGCAAACTTTTGCAACGACACCAGGAAAATTAAATTTTGCATGATTCTATCACTTTGGGCTAATAACAGATCACATAATAAGGTTTGCATCCGTCCACTGGATTGGATTGTACAATTACAAGTATTTTTTATTTCTACCTTATTGCATAGAAAGAAGCCAAAGATGTGCTCAACCCCAGGCAGTTCCATTATAAAAATGCTGCTTACATGTTAAAGCATTAGTAATAGTAATTCAATAATAGAATGACTAATGATGTGACAGTAGCAGGAGCCTTTCTGTCTGCACAGTGAACATTTATTAAACAGTGATTTAATGTTTTCTCTTCAAATAAGAGTGCGGTTGCAGGATACACACTTTCCAGGGTGGTTTTGTTACTTTTACGTAAATAAATGAGCTAAATAATACAGACAGAAATTAATAAAAAATAAACTTAATAAAAAGAGATGGGCCATTCCTGTGTCAGTCATTTTCATCTTACATTTGTCCTGAATGGGATGTGCATGTGAACAAATACTGCATTGGCTTCCTTATGAAGGCCATTCATTGGTTGGATGGATTTCAGGGTCACTCTTTTATGTGAGCATGAGGATTTTCTTAAACAAGACCAGCGGACTGTTTACCCAGAGACGCCACACACACAATGAACTATTCTTTTCTGGTTCCCTCCGTCTGTTTGCCCCTCAGTCTTCCTCCTGTTTCTCTTTCTTTGTCACACTTTACAGTCAGTCTTCCAGGCCTTTTATTCTTCAGGTCCAAACTGGCAGAACATTGTTCCAATCAAGCACGTTGGACACGGATCAGAACAGCTCATTGAAAGATCTTTCACGGGCTTGTTACAGTTTGGATGAAAAGCAAAACGGAAATATTTGTTTTCATCTAATTAGAAACTTTATCAACATTAACCTCATTGTGTATTGATAATTAGAATTATTAAAGTTTGAGATTTTGTTTGATTTGATTTTTTCTCCTTGGAGTTTAACCTGTTTATTTGTATAAAAAAACATTCATCAGCAACAATGAACCCTCCTAACTTAAACAACCAAAACAATAGTATTTGCCACTGCCTTAAGAGACCAATTTATTAATATATTACATACTGATAATAAAATCAGAATGCTCATCAAATAAATTTTTCTCAAAGACGGTTTCAGTTTTTTGAGGTATGATGAATGCCCAAGTGTTCCATTTTCCGGTTTGTATTTTATTCAGTTATTTGAGGCTCTAAAAAGGAGGGGGAAGCGTTATGCTTGACAGCTGAGACTGAATCAGGATTGGTTCCGTGCGTGTTTCACCTTGACCTCAAATCTGTGGTTCCATCCCCCCGATCGCTACTGCACAGGCTCTGGCTCCAAATGACCTCATTAGCTATTAACCTTAACATTCTAAAAACAATTAAACATATATGTTATATATTTTGTTGACTAGTGACATTTGTCATTATCCAAAATGTTTGCAACAATGCTCAAACCCAAAGAAATCCACAATTTTATTCAAGGTGATAGTAATTGCGTCATATCTGCTTCACCCATGGTTTTGCTTGTCTCCACTAGCTTGTCACAAACTCCCATGATCCTACGCTGCTTTAGGTCTTTATTGGTCTTTTAGGTCTTCCCCAGAGAGACCCCTGGGGAAGTTACATATTGTTTAATTTTCATAGCCTGAATTATATTTCTTTATGATGCACATCAAAATCTTTGAATTCTATTTTTCTGCTTTTTAACTGCCAAAGTAATTCTCGGCCTTAATTTAGTTGTTTTTCCCACTTCTTCCAAAGTGAAGCCAAACTGTCCTCTGGCCTTAAATGACTGTAGTTCACAGCAGATCTTTCATAACTCAATTTGTGAAACATTCTTCATTCACACAAACCCTGTTATCACCGCAGGCTTTATATCTAAATTTGAATGCAGGCAGAGAACTCTGATCAGTACTTTACATAAGATTAAACTTTGAGTAAAAACATTTGGCCTTGACTTGTAGGTAAAATATGAACTAGCCAGAGATTTATACAGCACAGGACACAGTTGATGTTTGAAGCCTGCCCTCATCTTTCTATAAGAATTTATGTTTTTTTCACTTCTTACCAAACCAAAAGTTTGTTTGGATCGCCAGTGTTTTTGTTGTTGTAAAATATGACTGCAGACATTTTATATGCCTAAAGGTTATGTTATGAGCATGTCATTTCACCAGCATGCTGCGCTCCTGTGCTTAGAGACCTGGCTGCGGAGCGCAGCAGTTTCAATAGGCACTGACTGACCTTTTTGATAACAGCACTTATCACTTAAATATGCATTGAATCAAATCTTTGTATCAAATCAGACCTTTTGCAGAAGGTATTTCATAAAGTGCCGAAAGAAAAGTCAAACTTTTTTTCTCCATGAACTTTAAACTTTCCTCAGACTGAATTTGGTAATGGTCAGTGCTGCTGCTGAATGAACGACCTCCACATTTATGCTATGAAAGCCAAGTGCACTCAACAAAATTGTCTACACAGCTATACATTTGGTGTTTTGTTGATTTTCTTACGCGTTAAGTCAAAATGCAGCAGTGAGAACTGATGGGTAGTCGTGTCAAAGGGAAAATCTGTGTCCTGCGATAAGGCAAAAAAACAAACATCACAGACAAAGAGCTGCCTCATCTACATCCATCCCAAGTCTGAGACGGTTTGGAATATCATCTCTTTCCAGCGATTTGGAATTGGAGTGAGGGATGCACACAGAATCAAACAAAACAAAAAATGGTGTCATTGTAACTTGACAACAAAAGCATTGAATGCCGGGAGAGAGAAGTATTCCATCTCGAACAATGAGACAAGGTGGTTAATTACCCAGTTCATTTCTAATTAGCAGCCTGAGCAGTGCAGGGAATGTAGCAGAATAGGGAGGGTGGCTGTTGTTAGCTGGATGGATTCTCTGTTCTAGCGCGTGTTGCTGCTGAGATAGGCCCCGTGCCTGGAATTGGTGGCGGTTTTCACTTCCAGCCGCCGCATCCGTGGTCACTCAGAGGGGAAGTAATGACAGGAAAAAAAATGCTGAATAAAAAGGTGTTTGGCTCAGAAAATAGCTGTTCTCAGTGAGGGATGAACACCAGGTCAGAGGAGAGGAAAAATGTGAGCATGATTACCTGAAATCTTTCAGTATCACCTAAAGCTAACGCCCTCTCGACGGTCACGCTGGTTTAGGATTAACAGTACACAATACACGACTGTGTACTGTACTGAGTGTTACAAATTGTTAGTAAAACATTTAATTTCCAGTCTACACAATCCACAAATATCCCACTTCATATGTTATCTTGGCATGTCATGCTGGATTACCCTACAAATGTTTCCCAAAGAGGACCAAGTATTCCCTTTCTTCAGCGCCTGGCTTTACTTTTGACAACCCAAACTACTCCAGCTGGCTGCCACAGGCATGTGTAAGACGGGAGCATGGAAGCAGGAAGCCATGAAACAAATTGGATAAATGTTATTTCTGGAGGAACGTTTAAATGGGATGCAGGAATCTTATTGAGCCAGCCATGCTTGAAATTGGGTGAAATCTCCCATTAACAGAACATGGGAGATTCTGCATTCACCTTTTCCCACCAACTCCCTGCCATTGTCTTATGAATAGTGCATATACCACCTATTTTTAGTGGGATTAAGTCATGCATAATATGCCCAGATTATTGACACATACTGTATGTATACCCTCATAAGTGTTAAAGTGCATGAGTGCATGCTGGGGGATTTGCAGTTTTCTCCTCTCCATCATTTGCCCTTCACTCGACTCCACGTCAGACTAATTCAAAGGTCACTGGCTGTAGCCCAAACTGACTGTAATGTTCAATACAACAGCGCTAAGGTGCAATCAGGGAGTGTTGAAACCTACTGGGGCATGGCTGTGTGGAGACAAATGAAATCAGATCCTGGAGGCACGAGTGTGTGTGAGTGTGTACGTGCAGCCTGTTTGTTTTCAGGATTGCACAACCCTCTCCTCTGCGAATCACTTGTCAGGAAGCGCCGTGTTTGACTTCCTCTTCTAGGACACTTTTGCATTTGATTTCCTGCAGCTGATGCAAGGAGTAAAGTGCAGCGTGCAACAGAAGTTCATCCATTTAAGAGTCTCCCCCCCACACCCCACACACACAAGGTTGTTAAAGGTTAAGGTCGCTGTGGCCTCATATCTCTAGAACGCCAGGGGGAAATTTCTTTGAAGGTTGAATTGATTAGAATCTGGTGGTCTAAGGTTAAAGGTCACTGTGACCTCATAATACTGATTCTGACCATAACTCCAGAATTGCATAACAGTTGTATTAGATAATTGTCTAATGTCCCTGCTGATACACAAACCTGAAATAAACCGACACACACTTCCCTCTTTTGTGCCGATTGGCTGTTAAGTTACAATCATCGTTAGTCTCAGTGACAGCATCTGTCCTGATTCTCTCTGTCACACTCTCTTCTCCTCATTGAATCTTTAACTCCTTGCCTTCCCATTTGGCTTTCCACTTCTCTGGCGCCTCCTTTTACACCGAGTGTCACTGTTAGTTCTGTGCCCAGACAGGAAGGCGGGCTCATCCATCTATACTGTCGAAAGAAACTGGCGATGCCTCGTCCAGACAACTGAAGTTGTTTGGTTCCACTCTGGCTGTGACCAGTCGCACCATTCACTGCCTGTGTGTTTATACTTTATGGTTTTGTCCGACCAATGCGGCTCTTGTGCGGCACAATGGAGACCCGGGGCGGCTGTCGTAAGGTTCACCCGGTTTGCTCCTCTCCGCCTGAATGTTTTCTAGTTTCCATGCTTAATTCTTTCATTTCCTTTTGTTCTGTCCATCGTTCTCTCTGACACCCACGTTGTCTTTTCTGCCAGAGACTTGTCAAGAATTGTCCAGTGCCAGACATAATTCAAAACCAGACAAGAACTCCTTGTTCACTGTTCCATATCAGTCAATTACTGTGTCTGTGTGTTTGATGAAGTGAGTTTGGGGGGTATTGGTGAAGGTCTCTGAATGTAAGTGTGGGACAGAGCGGTGAATGTGTGTGCGGGTTGGTGTCTGCCCTGACTGTGCCAACCAACAAATCGTCAGTGTCCTAATTTTTGTGCTGCTTAGAGGCTTGTTTCCAGTCTATAGACAAATCTGACAGTGATCAATAAGCCGCTGTCTCTGTGTGGGTTAGAGTGTGTGTGCGCTTCACTGCGTTTGCATGCGTAGATGAGTGTGTGTATGTGTGCGTGTGTGTGTGTTTGTGGATCATTAAGCTCCTCTGGGGATGGCACTGTTCTGTTTTCATTTGGCAGACATCAGGCAGCAGGGCAGTCATGTCAACTGAGTCTTCACACTGATAGATAATCAAAATGTACTGGAGAGCCGGATAGATGGCATGACACGACATGGCGGCCCTCTGAAGTGGGCTGACGGGTTTCTTAGTTGTCCCAGTAAGAGCCTTCAAAGCGTGATGCATCATTAATTAGCACAGCTCTTTTATAAAGAGCGTAATTTAACTGCATGTAAGGAAGCAAATTCAAAGAAGTATAATTATTTTGCTTTTTTAGTCTATCTGAGTCACTTTGGAAGAGAAGCCATTATATCCAGAATTAATATAAAACTAATGTGATAAAAAGAAGACTGTTCGTTTTTTTCTCAAAACAAAACCCTATAAACCAAGGATTTTTTTTATTATAGTTAAAGATAGATTTTTTTTCAACCAATAATCAATCAATTAAATAGATTTACATTTTTATACTGTGTATTTACAGAGTGAATCTGCAGTATATGATGCATTTCAAGTGTGGACAAAAAAAATGCAAACAGTTCCTGTCACCCTGTTATATTGATTTGACCTTATTAGTCTGTCTTTTGTCTGGAGGAAATATTGGATCAGGAACACATTAAGAGAAAGGGGCAGGTGGCTGTCTGACAGCTACAGGCTTTGTCTCCAACAAAGTGTGTGACCCAGATCAACTCTGCAGTTTGCCGCTGGGAGTGGGATTGAACTGGATAAGCTAAACCGAAAACAACAGTTTCTTGTTGAGAAGAAGTGACACTGCTACTGACTCATCTATAATCATTTGCAGATTCATAGGACGCGCTAAATGTATGTATGTCGCGTGAGGAGCGGGCCTTCCTGTCCTGATTTGACATTGGTGGATGGGCATTGATTTATTCTGCTCTCGTTGGGGCCAATGACCCCAACTCTAGTTTAACCATCTGCATTTTCCCATGAAATCAATCAATCAAATGTATGTTTTAATATAGCCCATATTCATGAAATCACAATTCATCTGATAGGGTTTAACAAGGTGCGACATCGTTCGCCCTTAACACTCAACCAGAGTAAGAAAAACTACCAAAAATAAAACTATTAAAATGGGGGAAAAGAGAGAGAGAGAGAGAGCCTCATCTCCCAGTCCGGAAGAAGTGCAATAGATGCTGCATGTAGCTGAACTCATCAACAAAATTACAATATTAACACCTTGATTAGAAGAAACATTTTTAGCATAATGGGAAGGTGTGTCAATGTTTAAATTATTTATGTAAATGTCTGATAAATGAATGTTCATTTAATCCTGTCGTCCTCACACTGAAAGGCATCAGTTTGTACCAGACACAGCTATTTGGGAAAACTGAATGCACTCTAAAAGTATGTAAGTTGTTTGTAATTATAATGTTAATTAACAAGTAGCAGAACAATCCTACAGGAAAAGAAACAGAGCAAACAATTCTATAACCTTGACTATAGTGGCATAGCTATGTTTTGTTAGAAAAAGGCAAAGTCCATTATGCAGTTGCATTCATTTCATAATTATGCACATCTCTGCTAATCCACTAAGTCATTCCAATAAGTCGAGTTCCGGTTGAATAAATCCCTGAATGTTCCTCTTAATTCATTATGCATTGGCTTAGTAGACATTTGGTAAATTCGAAGTATATGGGTATAGATTAATGCCATTAGGAAATTGCTAAGTGATTGTGGGAATGAACAGGTTTATTTATTGTGCAAAGGGTCAAATATGCAGAACACACGAATCAGAACAAAGATGATTTAAGTTGTTTCTAAGTTCAGTTGTTTTTAAATTTAGGCTCCAGCTAACTCAATATTTCTAAAAAAGATGGAGGTCAGTAAGATGGCAGTGAGTTCAATGGACACATAGACTCTGTGAGTGTGTTTTTTGTGTGTGTGTGTGTGTGTGTGTGTGTGTGTGTGTGTGTGTGTGTGTGTGTGTGTGTGTGTGTGTGTGTGTGTGTGTGTGTGTGTGTGTGTGTGTGTGTGTGTGTGTGTGTGTGTGTGTGTGTGTGTGTGTAGTTTTTTTTGCATGTGTGTATGTTTGAGACAGACCTGATTCGAAGAGAGAGAACAAGAGACAGAGCAAGAGCAATCGATAAAATGAGAAAATATCCAACCAGTAGAAACTGTTCAGGGGTGAACGTGTGCACTGCGAGACAGAGCTACACATGTCAGGACCTGTGCTCGGAGGAGAGAGAGGCAGGGAGAGAACGACTCGACGAACCTGGTCAGTCTCATATTGATAGTGTTGCCATGGTAACAGGTGTCAGGGCCCAGATGAAGGTCGCTTGAGGTTGAAAAGTGTGTGTGTGTGTGTTAGTGAGAGAGAGAGAGAGAGAGAGAGAGGGGTAGAAAGACATAGGCAGAGTGTGAGTAACTGGAGTGTCCAGCAGTCAGGTCATTATCCTTCAGCGATGTGACCAGCGGTGTTCGGGGCTCAGAGCTCACACAAACAAACACCTTCAGTGTCCAACTAACTGGATGAACCTCCAGCTACTGCTGAGGAAAAACAAGAGACTCTTCTTCATCTTGCATGTTGTGCCTCAGCGAGACATGACCACGCGGATTCCACCTGCGGACTCCACCGGACTAGCGCTGCAGCGGGTTTCCAGTAAACCTCTCCCCTCCCCCAGTGAGTTTGTTCTATTCTATTCTATTCTAGTTGTTGAACATTGGCAATTTGCAGGAGGTGCATGCTAGCCGAACAGATATTATATGTGGAGAGGACTGGTCTGATTCCTGCGTACAAGCAGAAGTTAAAGCTACAGGATAGTACAAAGTCGACAAACAACCTCAAATGTGTTTTTTACTTTGCAGTCAACAATGTAGAACCCCAAACGCGTCCACCTGCCGGTTCTCAGATGCTTTGGTGTCCTAATTGTCCACTTGAATTTGCTTGCTAGTGTTTCATAGCAAAAAAAATGCAACATCATTGACCAACTCTCTGATAGTGATCGCGCTCTGCTGAAGCACAAGAAAAACCACTTCAGCAGGTCTTATGTGTTTCTAGACTGTACTTTAAAAATGAAAGGGGCCATTTTAGTTTGAATACGTGCTTTCCCCCACATTCTAATCAATATTTGAATTTCGTTTTAAAAGTAACAGCCCTGATATACTAACTACGAACTAAATGCTATATAAACTCATGAACACAGACCAGGTTCACCAGCTTCGTCTGCCTCCAGGCTCATAGTGATGTTTGATATGGGACAGGACCTGTATTAGCGTTTATGTGGTTTGACCGGCTAGCATAAAAAGTGATTTGATATTAAATGTGTTAAAATATGCTGCTTCAGTGCACCATTTTAATGTTAAACATTTCTCCACCAACCAACATATTCATTAAAAATCCAACAGCAGCTTGGTCGTGGAAACCAGTGTCTGAACTCAGGACAAGGATTAAAAAAAAAACATGAATTTAAATAAGGCTGAGTCGCAGCCATTGCAGTCAAATCATGTAACAAATCAGACTCTGCCAGGTCATCTCGGCAAGTCTAACTGGCCGTGTCCTCAGACTCAGCTCTGTCTTACAGTCAGTGTGCCCAGAGCTCTCTCTGCCTTCCTGTCTTTCCTCAGGCTGTGACTGGAGCTGGGGAAGGAGTCCACCACCTACTGGTGCGGTTACTACAGGGTCGAAGCCTTAGACAATTTAGACTGCCTAGTGTTCATAAACCCAGAGCACACTGGGAGGGCTAAGTGGAGAGACTGGAGGGTTTGAATGCAGTTCAGTGTCCACGATTGCAGAACGTACACACTTGAAAAACAGAACTGCATTTAATGTACATATCAACTTAGGCGAGTGCTGCTAATGGAGATTTTTAGAAGTTGTTGACAGAGTTAAAGTTTCAAAGCCTTGAAAAAAGTGTGTATCCACGTAAATCCTCATCTTAACAATGTGCTCGGGGCTCGTTATAATATGTGTGTTGTTGTTGTTCTCTAATTGCAACATCACTTTGAAGATTAAATGTTAATCATATGCATTTTTTAATTCCCCTGTTTTTTTGCATCATGATTTAGGCCCATTAGATACTTTTTAGCTAAAAGTTTAATTCAAAGTTATATTTTGAACTTCTTTTCCTTTCTGAGCCCCAAAACATGCTACTGATCAAATTAAGGATGGGGTGTGTGATTAATTGGTGCTTTGGGTAAAGATTTGTTTTGAGGTATATGTTAAATTAAAATGTGTCTAATTTTATACTAATTATCAGGAAGGTATTAATGTTTAGTTCAGTTGACACTCCCTTTTAGCCAAGATTAATAATTGTGATGATTCTTTCTTTTTCTGTCCTCTAGACAAATGTTCCTATATATGTTTTACATTTTCAAGCGACACAATGCAAGATTCACTCCAGGCCAGTGTTTCCCAAAGTGTGGGCCAACGCTGCCTACATTTTAATGTCGTGCTACATTTCTATTAATGTACAACATGGGTGTGGGCCTCGGAGGCTTTACTGAATGCTCAATATATCATGCTGTTGTCATCTGTCCTGCATCCTTTGGCCTCTTGTAGTTATCGCCAAAGAGTGAAATATGCTCTGATATTCACTCATGTTCAGTTCTCTACTCAGTCTCTTTCTAATTTCCTCTTCTTCGTTTCCTCCGACAATGTCTTCTTCTTCAGTTTTGGCCATGATGTCCACACTGAGAATGGACAGTGTTTTATAGCTAGCTGCTACCCTCGTGTCTGGCAGTTGTTTTGAGACATCTGTCATAAAGCAGGTAGTACTGTTCCAGCACAATACACCAGAGTTCCACAGTGCAGTTCCAGGACTCCAGGAGTACTGTGGCAATAACAGACTTGCCATTCTCCCTATTATAAGTTAATGTACCATCAAAATGATTTTGAAGCTGTTGATATCAGCTGCTTTGACTGAACATTGTTTGAGGTTAGAAAAGCCGTGAGATAGAATCGGTTAATTCAAGTTCTAATATGTAGTTTTCAGTGCCTGAGTTATTGCCTGAGCACTGCTTACATGCAAATCCAAATGGGGCCAGCATCACAAATTTACAAATGAGCGTTGCTTCCCGATAAGCAGATAATCCTTTATTACTTCTCCAAAAGTACTGATGGGTTGATTTTTGAGTGTCCGGATACGTAAGAGGAAATAATCTAATGTTTAAAACTATAGCTAGTTTTTAGGTGTGTCAGGTCTGTACTATCCTATGGGAAAGGGCTGAGTCTGAGCCTCTGATGTAAAGTCGATGAAGGTGATAAATGCCTGTTGCTTTCTCAGAGAGTGACGTGATCATAGAAAGCTTTCTCAACCACAGACTGAGCTCCATTAGGACATAAAGACATCAGAGGAAATCTTAATTGAATAGGTGTGTAACTGTTTTGTTTCCCCGCCTGGTTTACGACGGTGTTCAGTAAGCATTACACGTGTATTAATGGGAGACATTTTATTCTAGCCGCGTTAGAAACAACATCGTAAAGTGACGCTGGACGTAGTCGTAGGAATGAGCTATGCTTGCTATCCGGATGGCGCCCTGTCTCTTTATGACTTTTCGTGAGATGGTGTCAGCTCCCAGTGAAAAATGGTGGCTCTCAAAAACCGCATCCTCCTGTTCAACAGGTAAATCATTCAACCTGAGCTGCTCCATTTAGTCTCTCTGCCTGAGGGAAGTTGTTGACGTGAGGAAGACAGCGGGGGGGGGGGGGGGAGTGTCTACATGTGTACGTTTATGTGTGTGTGTGTGTGTGTGTGACAGTCTGTTAGCGGGAGATAGAGTATGTTTCATTTCCTCTAAGCAGAGGAAATCAAGAGCAAATCTTTTAACCTTTATCTGTGTTTCGTACCCGAGTGTGTGTTTGGTTTTGGTAAGGCCGTGTGGAAAGGCATAGTGAATCACTGGCGCACAAGCGACATTTAACAGAGAGGTCTTTTTAATGACGGTGATGTCTATTAAACTGATGGGGCCACCTGGACATTTTTGTCAGCTGCTGAACTCCAGATATGAAAAATTTGCTGATTCTCTATCATCGAAGTTTTATGAGCTCTGCATCCTCAAATTAGTCCACACTCCCCAAAAATACAGGGATAACTAATGCTCTGAAAATGACATGAACATTTCAATCACCATTGGGGAACCGTCACGATTATTTAGTCCTTCCCCTGCTTAGGGATCTGTCCTGTAAAAATAAATGTATGAATATGATGATGAATATTATGAGGAGAAATTGTTAATAATTTTTGCTGAAAAGTTGGATATCTCTGAATTGGAGTGTACATCACAGAGCCGCATTGTGCTGTTGCAGATGAGACTGTGCAAGAGGGCAGAAAATGAGCTCATTCATTGGGCCACAGTCTTCATTCTGCAAAGCCACAATTAGTTTCTTTTGCTGCCCGCCAGCCCCCTCCGTGCTGCCAAGCAGCTGAATGTTTTGCGGAGTCGTGGGCAGCATGGCTGTGCTGTGTCGGAGGGAGAAGCTAAATTGATCAGTGTTTTCAACTCCGGCCAAAGGCTGCCACCGTAATAAAGTTAGGCCTTGATCATGTTCTCGTGATCAACAAAGCAGACAACAGAGAGAAAGAAGCAAACAAACCTTGATAACACGTGCCTCCTCCTTCTATTACTTTCTATTTACTTGCTGTCACTGTCCCCATATTTTTCTCCATTCATCTTTCTCTTCATCTTGTTGCTCTCTTGTGTGCCACTCTATTTTTTTTTTCTTCAACCACTCTCTCTGGACCATCAGGGAAGCAGGTGCAGCCTCTCCTCCTGGCTGACCACTCGCAGCCTCTGTCTCTGGTTCAAATGCACTTACACATGCACACACACAGACACACACAGACACACACACACACACACACACACACACACACACACACACACATACAGGAACACCATCGCAGGAGCACATTCATCTCCTGACAGGTCGAACAGTCTGGCCCATGTGTTAGGTCCAGATGGGGCTGCTCCATTACTCTGGCTGGCTGGAGTGGACAACACATGGCCACCGACACATTTAGACCAGAATGGGTTCAGGAACACACACACACACAAACACACACACATACACACACACACACACACACACACATACACACACAACAGAAACATGCGCACATTTGGATGGATGCTTGAACTTGCACAAACCTCTCAGGATGTACTTTTATTCATGGCAAGTGGTAGTTTATTTAATGTGATGACTGGCAGACACACACTCTGGTAGTTTGGGGTTTGAAACTCGTCCACAGACGCTAAATCAGATTGCACAATTTAAGAGATGTATCAATATAATTCAGGCTTTGCAACAAACATCGAGGCTTCTTTGACACTGCTTCTGCCAGACTTCAACTCACTGAAACATCGGACTGTGAATTGCCTGATCGCAGTGCGCAATTATTACTGCAAGATGTTTCAACATTTATGCCCAGAAAATAAAGAATGCTTTATTGTCAGATTCAAAAGGATTTAATAATCAATACAGGAGCTTGGCCAGATTGTTCATGGCTGCTAACTATTCAACTTTTCCTGATTCTAGCTTTTTTGATTATTGAGCTTATATATACAGAAATATAGTTGTGTTTTGATTTCCTATTTTATTAAACTGCTTTGAGAATGTAAAAATTACTAAGGCGCTCAACAATGAAAATAGACATGGAATTGAATCTGAAGTATAATCTTCTTTTTGGTTTCTTTATGCAAAACTCAAACAATGCCCAGACCTAGTCACAGTCGTTAAGTGTGTACAAATTAGGGGTGGTAATTAAATTCAAGTGATGTAATAAAGAGTGATGTTTGTAAAAACCAGACTCTAATAGATGTATTAGAGACTTTAGAATTCTGCCTAACAAAGAGTAATGTATGTGTATTGAATGGAGGTGTGGATAAAGGAAAAGTGTGATGACTTGCCCTGTGCTTAAATGCTGCTGCTTGTCTCATAGATGCGAGAACTGTATTCATCAAATGCACCGAAGTTAATCAGCGGATGACATTTTGCTTTAACCGCCGGAGCAAAATAGCTCAGCTTCAAGAGCTTTATACTGTTTATCAAATCTCTGTGTTGAAATACACATGGCACCCAGAGAGCTACATATTAATCAGTGGCCAGTGTTGCAACTGATTATAAATCCCTGTAATTTGTCAGATTGTGCGTGAATGTATTTTTTCCTGGTTGAATTATAGCTCTTGCTTAAAATTCTGCAATACTTCTGTTTTTTGTCGAGCTGAGATAAATCTCTTGCCTTTGCTAAATAAACGTGTATCCCTCCCTCGGTCCAATGCCCTGTTGGATAATGGCAGCTGCTATAAAGCTAGTTAGCTTAAAAAGCCGAAGGAATAAGTTGGTTTGTATTTTTAATTAGTTTTGGGTTTGTTTTTCATTTGCATTTCTTCTGGAGGTCACAGCATAACAGCCCATTAATTTTGATATGATTGCAAAAACAAATCAAACAATTTCACAAGCAAATGATCAACAGCTGAGTTTTAATAAATTTTTAAGTGGTCATTCAAGCCTTGGGCTGTGTCTTGCATTCATTGTGAGTTTATTTATCTATATTTATTAATTTGATAGTATTGAATATATATGCCTGCAGTATACAGAGCTATATTAAAGTGTAACTATATATGTTTCTGAGTCACATATCTAAGTCTAATTGGGAGTCTTACATCATGAGTGGTTCAATCTGGCACTGGAGCTTTATTGGGATTGTGGGCCAACTGCAGAGGATTCAATTACACAACAGAAAAAAACTCACCCTTCATATATTCAGAAGTAGGTACAGAGGTCCGAAAAGTACAGGCTGATGGAAGGGGATGTGGTTCAGGGGTTTGAATGATGGGTTATCGGGATAAAGAGTCAGTTCAATGAACAAGGAAGGGATAGCATCTACCAAGAGTCCCTGGCGTCAGATTATTAGTATTCAGTGCGATCAGGTCGCAAAGGGTCCACCTGGATTGCAGAAGGTCTTGTGAGTTTTGTGTGACTGTGATATTTCATCCAACACCTGAGTGGATATGAGAGATCTGCTTATAGATTTATATTGATTCCATTCGGTTTAGCCCCAGTTAGTCATGGGTCTTTCAGACCAGGTCTGAATATGCATTTTGGATCCCTGTCCCTTGGTTTACTTCTTACTTTCTGCTGTCCTGATGTCAATGTGGAGCTCGTTCCACCATTCGGGAGCCAGGACAACAAACATTCGTGATTTTGTTGAGTGGCTAGGTGTCAATCGCAGTGAGGAAGCAGCAAGCCAATTGGTCCATGCAGAGCGGAGTGGACGAGCTGTGGCGGTGGGGTTTAACCAAGTCTTGGATGTAGACTGGGCCCGATCCGTTCGCAGCATGGTACGCAAGTACTAGTTCCTTGAAGCGGATAAAGGCAGCCACTGGTAACCAGTGAAGGGAGCGGAGGAGTGGGGTAGTGTGAGTGAACTTGCAGCAAAACAGTTCCCTTAAATTCAATCAAACTTCACACAATAATGGAAATCCTTCCCTTAAATATACCTGATAATTTTTATCAATATCCATGCTAACATGTATTTGGCCCCTCCTTTGCCATCTTTCCACCTAGTTTCATGAAAATCCAATGAGTAGATTATGTATAATCCTGCTGACAAAACAACAGACCGACCAACCAACCAACCAACCGACCATCCAACAGACCTACCAACTGACAGACCAACAGACCGACCAACCAACAAACCTACCAACCGACCATCCTACAGACCTACCAACCGACCAACCAACAGACCTACCAACCGACCAACCAACAGACCTACCAACCGACCGACAAACGTACAGAGTTCAAGAACAAAACCTCCATGGTGGAGCCCCATAAAACACATATTAGTAACGGCTGTTAATAATTATTTGCTTTTTCACACTGCTAACAGCTTCCTCGTCCGAATCTAAATCCTGCTTGAATAACTATTTGAATTATTACAAGGTATGTGCTTAAAGGATATCCGGTTCTGGTACCCTATACCTCAGCGTCAACCCTGAGCCTGACAAAACTGTATTTAGCAGTGAGCTTGAAAAGTTCCCAACTGTGAGAACAAACAAATGCAAGCTAAATTCCCAATTGGCAAAGCATCCCAGGTTTAAAGTGATAAACCCCTGATCCCTGTGATATTACATCTCTTTATCAACATCGTTTTAGAAGCACGGTGGACAACGCTGCTGTTTGCTCAGTTCTTCCCTGTGTAGTCTCTACTGACAGGGCTTAAATCCCACTAGTCCATGTCACCCACCCCCTCCTACTCCCTGTCTCCTCCACATTTTCCTCCATCCCTGCCTCTGTCTGATTAATTGCAAGGTCAGTACAAACAAAAGGGAGCAGTTGTTCACATGTTCGGCTATGTCACTGGCCAAGGCTATATTCATACTCCAGCCTTTCATTTATCACAACTCGACCCTTGAGCGATTGGAGCCATTGCCTGCCATGGCTACGGCGATTTCTAATTAATATAATGGACTTGTGGGTTGATGTTTCTCTTAGCACTCTTAATAACGTAGTCATTTATATGCTGATTTGCCATTTTTCAGTGTTGCGGGCAGCTGGACGGGACCCATAAATCCAAAGGGTGCCTCTGCGGGGCTTAACTCATCAAGGACATGTTTTGTCCCAAATCAAAACAACACCTAGGGCGTTTGACATTGAAGATTCAGCCGATGTGAACTGTGGTGGCCTTGTTCATAATGACAGGGTGCAGCATCACTCTGCTGAGATTGCCTGTCTCAGCAGTATCATTAGACAAATCCTAAAATTATCATTATTGTGAATCATCAGCAGCAGTCAGCAGCAGTAGATAAAATGGGGACACAGTAGATGAGTGATACCCTGTGTTCATAAACTAGCCACAGTATTCTACTCAATGCAACATATCATTGCCCTTATTGGTCCGGAATAGAATTAATCGGCGAAGGTGGAGGTTTGAGGTGACTGAAAAGTGAACATATGTGGCTTGTAACTTCACAGAAAGTTGTCTTGTAAAGAGCTGTTTGTACCTTTATGGATTGGTGAATTCTATTTCAGTTTTGCAGTAAGCCTGTCATTTGATGACTGTGTTGAAACTACCTATAGACACATGTTTTCTTAATAAGATGTACAGTAGATGCATAGGAAATGTGAGATTCCACATGTACAAGGATTAAGACATCCTGGAAAGACTCAGTTTAAAGATTCTGTACTTTATCCTCTTCTTGACCTTCCATCTCAGTTGTGTTGCTAAAAAATACAGAATACAAGTACAAGGTGTAAAGCTAGTCTTATTCTGCTCAAATTGCACGTATACGCCACAGGGAGCAGTCACCAAGACCCCTCTGTCGACTGAAACCCTTCAAGTCAAGCATTAGACTTGACTTGGGTCACTGATAGAGAGATTCCATGACTGATATTAGTATCAGAAACGCCATTCTGTGGAAAATGATGGGTCAGATATAAGTGCGTTCACAAATCTGAACGTATACCACATCTTTATTAGTTAGTATATTACTTTCACCCAATAAAGAATCGTCTTTTCCTGGAAATCCGTTATTTTCTGCTCAGAACAGCCTTTGTGCTGTTCTTCCAATGACAATAACTGTTTGTAGCATTGCAAAGAAGAAGTGAGTTCTGGTAGCTGGCAATATCCCAGAAAGTCCCACAAGTAACAATGACGTTACTGTATTCAATACTTCTGGGAAGGGAAAAATGGCACTGGAAACTCTAAATGTCGATGTGTGGCTGAGGCAGCTTCCAGGTCAGGCTTAGAAGAGCTGAATCTACAGCTCACAGAGACTTAATATAAAATAGTCTCTCTGTCTTTTTGATTTCTAGTCTTTGCAAAGAGTGCTGCTGCACAATTCTGATCTGTCGTTAGCTTAGTTAGCATGCTTTAGGTTGATACCTTTGCTTGTTTAGTGGCGAGAATGTAGCTATCACCTTGAATGTCCAATCGAACCTTGTAAAGTACACATAGTCTACAAATAAAAAAAAGGATTCAATCTTGAAAAACTGTAAAATAGTCAAATGCGATTTCAGTGGATATAACAGTATTGATTAGTGTACACAAGTCAAGCAAATTTTATAAATGTTTTGTTAGGCTCCAAAATATGTATTTATTTTGTTTAGTTTACTTTGTAAATACTCAGGAATAACAATGGAAATACACTGTGGATCTCTCAGAGGATTTATAAACAAGGTCTGTCCCTCCAGGACACTTATTCTAGACCAAGGTCACCCGAGTGGTTTGAGAGATACTCCATGTTTTTAGTGTGTGTGTGTGCGTGTGTTTACTTCCATTGCAACCGCAGATCACCATGTTTTTGTGAACCTGCAGCATGTAAGTGTATAGAGAAAATGAAGACCCATACACTCACAGTTATTGACAGATGGAGGGACCCGAGGCCCGTGCAAGGTCAGTGTCACTGAGCCATGACAGAGATCCAGTGTTGTAAATAATGAGAGCTCTGACCTTTCACGGGAGCAAGAAGAGCCATTTATCAGCTCCATCGACCCATCGTCCACTTCTTAACTGGTGTTTGTCATGGGCAGTATGGGCGGGGAATGGACATTAATGGTCACATTTATTTACATTATGAAATTGTCTTGGATTGTGATTATTGAGGTAGAAAATAATCTGTATTTGGAGGTTAATTCACAAGGAGCCTTTTCATGTGTTTGGTATTCTGTTCACTTCAGATTTCACTGGCAGTCTGTCATTCTGCCTGAAATAACCGATAAGTGATTCATAAAAAACTCCATGCTTGCATGTCAGCGTTAATGTCTATAATTTTATCTCACTGATTAATTGCTTTTTTAAAGATATATTATAGCCAAGCTACTGCAAATTCAGATTGTTCTGGTATTTTGACAGCATTACATTACATTAAACGTGTCATTTAACTGACACTTTTATCCCAAGCGACATACAATTAGTGCATTCAACATCTATGAGGGGCTATTTATTGGGGGGGTTCAGCATCTTGCCCATTTGGCTGGGATTTGAGATGCTGACCTTCTGGTTGGAGAACAACTGCTCTCTGGAAAAAAGTTTTGCCCTTCTAGTTACGATGTTACAGCCTCCATTTATTTGAGTAATTCTCTTTAATAGTAGATGCTTGTTAATATCTTGGCCTTGACTCACCTTGTTGTTGTTTGTCTTGCATTATTTTTCCTGCATGGCTTTTAACCATTTATGACCTTATCTCTCATCGGGTACCTGTCTTAAGCAAAATATTGGATTCCTCATAAAGCTTTTAATCTCCAGAGGCAGCGCGTTGTCATGACAGATGTAAATAGAATAAACACATAAAGACGTACACTGAGGCTTTGATTAAAGACCAACGGGAGCACACAACAGTTCAACATGCCTGCATCTACAGTATATTGGCTCTTTTCAAAGGTCCTGACTGTGTCTCCACATTAACAGAGATGTGGGCTGCACTCGGAGCACATGAAAACAAGCCTTCCATGCTTTGTTGTTGTGCAGCTTCTCTATTTGTTGGTGAATGAGAGCGAGGGAGAAAGCGAGAGAAAAGATGGATGGAAAGACAGAGATGTTGGTTATGACACAGCTGGGACCTGCACTCAATTTCACGACACCAGAAATATTATGGAGCGTGTCCGTGGCGACAGAGCAGACCAGTAAGTCCCAGGCTTCCTATTTTATTGAAGGTTAAGATATGTCACTCCCCTATCGCTTGTCAATAAAGACGATGACCTCTGGAAGGTTGGACGAGGGAAAAGTTTGACAAAAATACACTTCATTTCCTTTTGAGACGATTACTCTGAGAAAAACATAATATTTTAACAGTAATCATCTGTATAGATTTAGTCTTAATTTATTCAGGTTGTTAAGTTGAACCTCCTTTTTAAAAATATATTTACAAATTTAGCATCCATTTATATATCTTTTCCTTTATTTTGCATATTTAATATATTTAATCAAATTGAATGAACATCATCTCTAGCATTAACTTCAATTTGAAGTTAATGGTCTAAAGCATTCCAGCAGGTTGTTTCCCTAAAGAGATAAATTGATGAACCCGCTCCCTCATTGTGTTTTCATTTGTAGAAGAGTAATAGATTATATATAATAAATAGATTTTCTACATACACATTGTCATCACATCATTTTCCCATTAAATCTGCCTTTTGAATGTGATGATATATAAATTAACAAAACAAACCATAATACATCATTCAAGCTTCTTGAGGAGCAGAGGCAGTTTTCCATCCCCTTCCTTATTTTAGTGTATTATTAACTCTTATTACCTGAGGTGGAGCAATTTTTCAATGCAAACCCTTGATATACTCTTCCTATAATCTGCTTGTCCAAGACCATGTCCCTGTACCCTTGACATTTCCTCTCTTGCTAAGTGCTGCTGAATGATCACAGGCTGCGCATGAAAGTTTTAGTTTGCACAAATGACTAAATATTAATGAAGACAAGGCTTCGAACAGGTCACACTAATATGCAGAAACAGCCCTTTAGAATCAGCAGCATCTTCACGTTAAACTTGTAATATTGTGTTTTCTCCCAATAGGATTTAACATGAAATATAAATGAAAAAATGGAATGAATATTCAACAGAACAGGAATACTCTCTCATTGTAAGAAGTGAAAGAAAGTTTAGCCTATGCTTTCTACTTTCTGTGTGTGTGTTTTGCGCTTCGTTTGGAGAAAGTCAAATCACTGACCCTGGTGCTCTCAGTCCCTGGAGGATGTTGAGAGTGAACTAGATGAATTGCATTGTAGCTCGGTTTTGATCAGGACTGCCTCTGGAGTCAGATAGAGTGGATAGGTAAGCACGGGCCCAAGGCAGAATGCAAACGTCTCTATCAGTTCAAACCAATTAATCGCGAGGGCTTGTAACGCCGCTGATCGTTGAACGTTCCCAACCTCCACTCCTCCTTCATTAATGCTCCTCAACATTTTCCTCATCCTCATCTTTGCCCGTCTTTCAGTCCCTATATGTGCCATCTGTCTTTCTCCTCCCCTCCATGCCTACCATTCTCCTCCGCTCTCTTTTAATCCATTTCTCCTCCACCTCCCTCTCCACCGCTTCCCCATACCTTCTCCCCCTCCTTGAGTCTTTCATTATCCCTTCCTCTCTCCTTCTTGCCCTTTTGTATGATTTCATAATGTACATAATAGAAATACATTTTGTCTTCCTTTGCTTCCTCCTCACTTACCTCTCCTCCTTTCTTTTCCTTTTGATTTCTTATCTACATCGCCTGCCTGCACTTCACTGTCTCCACCGCCCACCCCCACACACACACTCGCGCTAATGTAGAATTAATTCGTTCAGCGGTTCTGCTCACCGTCGGTGGTCCCTTATCTCTTGGGGTTGTGGAAAGGTGACTGGATGGCTCCCCATCATTAAAACCTCATCATCTGAGATGACACAATCTGCCATTATTGACTTTCACTTTTTCCCCACACAAAGGATCTGTCTCTAAACTGCATTTGAAAGAGGACTATTCAACCCTGATTTTCTTAACAGTGAATGTAACACTTTTGTGGGCACTATGAGGACAGAACATTAGTGTAAGGACCACAGTAATAATAATAATACAAACTTTTGTACAAAACATCAGACGCTGAGCAATTTCACTTGATATTTTCAATTTGCTAAAATACAGAAAATAACCAGGGCAGAAAATAAGGTGTTATAGGTTTCCTGGACTGCTCACAATGCACAAAGAGAGTTGAAGAAGGGGGGAAGGAGGCAAAAGAAGAAAAGATGGAAATGTCAAAGTGGATCATTACAGTAGAGGACAGGGATCTGTTCACTTCTGAATAGAAGCGTCCCTAAAGGTCACGTCAATAATTCTCCTGTTTCTCCTGCTGGTCATTAATCATCTGGTCGTACGTCTGTCATCATAGGGGGCTAATGAGATCTACATAGATCATTTCTTTCTCTGGCTGGAGGACAAACCTGCTGTTAAAAAAAAAAGGCCCTCTCATTGATCTTGTGTTCCTCAGAGGATCCACGTGTGGCCGCAGTCCGTGTTGCTCTGTTCGTGCTCGCTAGGGCAGCAGCTTCGAGCCTGTTACATGTGCTGTAAATTGAGGGAGCTGTTGTTTTAATGTAGCCTGTGATATATGAACTTGGTCCAATTTTGTGACCTTGTAGCAAAACTAAAATAGTCAACCAGATATTAGCGTTGTCTGCCGATACCGTCAACGGAACAGTTATAGGATTTAACTCTTGGCCTTTGGAAAGTCGATTATCAGGTCGTTGATTCCAAAATGAATCATCCAACTTAAAAAAACAAACACTTTCTAGATTTTATTTTTAGATATGAGGCAGTGTTTCAGATTTCCTTTCACACTGAACATTTCCCTCATCGAGGCTTGGGATGAATCTTAACCTGATTAAAGCCTCTTGCTCATTAATCATCCTGTCAATCAATAAATTAACAGTTCAGATCAATGAAACTGTAGTTTAACAATGTCAAAAGGGCCATTCATCAAGCTTTTGTAAATTCAAAGCGGATATACATCAGGGACATTTTCTCAAACAGCTGACTGGATGACAGATTGCTAGTCAGTGATGACCCAACCATTGCAGAGGGGAACACTAAAATCTCTAAACATATACGCCTGACAAATTGCCTGTCTCTCAACAAGAATATGCAGTTCAAGGTATATGATAAGGTGTCATTGTTTACCTTTCTGTTTTATTTCTATTTGGTCTCAACTTCCAACTTTTTAAATCCGTGTGACTCAAGGTAATTATTATTGTAATTATTTTCTAATTTCATTTTTGGAAAACCCCAATTTGAAATGTATTAATCAACATTTTTCTCATTGCTGGTTCAACACATAACTCCAACAACACTTCTGTGAGATTTTGATTTTCCATCTGTATTTACCCGAGTCCATATCTATGTGTCTCTAGATGAACAATTTATTTCAGAGCTTAAAGGGAAATTCCAGTATTTAGCAACCTGGGCCCAATGTTAATAAACATGGGAATTTAAATGAAACTTTTGGAATCGGTTCTGTGCCTCTACCGGCAGCCAAAAATAATACACAAAAACCTGTTCAGTTATTAAAAGGAAAACCAGGTGAGAAAGAAGGTAAACAGGAATAAGACTCAAAACCTGAGGTCCACTCTGACAGTAGACGTGACTGGGCTCCTGGGCTGTGATGGGAGATTTCAGTGGGGGGGGGGTTGTAAGTGCAGCACTTCCATGTGGCCGTGAGGTTAAAAAAAAGTAGAGAAAAAACAGAACATGTTGAACTAACAGAAAGACATGAAACAGATAGAAAGCATGAAACACAATATTTTGTCTTCCTATTAAAACATAAATGAGCTTCTCAGCTGCTCCTGTATTTCTGGGCAGAGATGATAAAAAACAAACTGTCCAGTATTCAGGTGATGTTTCATGGTCCCCACCAACTGTGCTGTGCTTCCCCTTGACAGCAGTGCCGTGTTTCATCTTTGAGTTGATAAGCGAGCAAGCACCTGTGTGCTCACGCAGGCTCAGCGGGACAGTGTGAATTTCATGTGCATAGAAGTCTGTGTGTGTGTGTATGTGTGTGTGTGTTTTAGATATGCATTTATGCTACAAAAAGGGTTGCTGGTGGGCGGATGGAAGATCCGTCATTTATTATGCATTGCACTTCAATCCAAATACCTGCCCCCGTCACTGTGATTACCAAACTGCCAACATCGACAGCACTGTCAGAACACACATTTACTGGACACAAAACATTTACCTGATGATTATTTGTCCGTGTTTGTGTGCGCGCAGAATTTTTCAAAAGTTTTTCATCAAAAGTGATGCATGCATCCAGTTTCTGACTTTCTTGTTTTAGTGAACTATTTGTATTCAGCTTTGTGCCTTTATAATAAAAGATAATGCATCACATATTCCGAATCATTCAATTATAGGAGGAGAGTGCCCTGCACCCTGCAAAAGCCTTTCATATTTTCCATTTCAGCCATAAAACAATCCCCACAGTGGGTTCGTCCATTGCTGTGCAGGCCTGGATCTTTGCTATTATAATAGAGAACAGAAGCTCTCATTTGGTGAGAGATCCTCTCTGTGCGGGAGAAGAATCAAATGGTTTTGAGTCTTGAGCTTGTGCCGTTCAGGCTCATTGCTTGCCTTCATCACACTCAAATTTATATCAGGAAAGTCTATTTCCCTTCTAACACAAAAATTATACAGGAGAAACATTTAAAACAAGAGAAAAGCCCCAAATCTCTACCTTTTCACATATATCTGTTTATGCCATAGCATAAACTCCAAATGCAAAACTGTTCCCCAATATATCTCTGTCTTCAGCTGTTCTCTGCTCCACTCTTCATGTATTTCACCATTTCTACAACTGTTTAAAGTAAAATTGGAACGGCAGAAGAATCCTGGTGTGCTGGTTTCATCCGTGGGCCACTTTAGGATTTTTTTTTTTCCCTTCTGCTGCCCACCGATGCTTCGTCAGCCCCCTTCTTGGATTATTCAAACATCCCTCAGCCCGATCAGTGATGCTTCTCATACCCTGATATCATGCAGGTCTGAATTTGTTTTTACTGTTTTTGCTTGAACAGCCCTGAGGTGCAGCGTCAGCCCACTTTTATTTATGCAACAGGTGGTAGCTGGGGCTGGTGAGGTTGAGAAAATCCAGGGAAATCTTTTAATCCCAGTCCATCCCTGGTTTAAGTGTGTTTCATTTCATTAGAAAAACTTGTCTATTTAGTCTAATCCAATGGTCAGATGTGTTCAGATCAGATATTATACTTTTTAGGGTTATCCTTGTGTCTGTGTTTAACAATTAATGAATATAACACAAATGATATTAGCCAATTAGTCAAAGTTAATAAATATAGATGGAAAAACCCTGACTTTTTGGATGTGCAATAAAAAATGACACAGGTTGCATTTTTTTGGTATGAAATCCTGAGAGAAAACCTTGGCTCTGTTATTTAGTGATTTAATTGATAAGCTAAATAATTGCGCTCCTGGACTGTAGCAGCCCTTTGAGTCGTTCTCACCCACCAAGAAGGCCATGTATTTTTTGCTGAGTTTCACAGAAATCTTATTAAAGAAACACAATGGTGGCTTTGCATGCTTTACACCAAGGAATCCAAATTGCTTACGGTACATTACTGCCCAACACTATCCCAAAGAAAGCTGCTTTTTCTTCAACTCATATGCGATGACGACCTTACCCAGAAGCCAAAAATGATGTTATAATAAAATAAGCGTTTTTATGGTACATTCACTGGCTGAAAGCACAGATAGTGATGGACAGAGAGAGCTTGGGAAGTACAACAGGGTCTTTCAGGCCTCCAGAAGCAGTAATGGACACTGACATCTATTTATAGTGGGAACAGCTAAATACGGTGAATATAAAAGCAGAACAAAGAGGGAGAGAACAGAGCCACTGGCAGTGTTTTTATGGTGCTTTCATGTAGCACAGATAATCTCAAGAAAAATTACTTTATAGTGAAAGAGTGCTCTGTTTTTACATTTATTACGTTCGGATCTTTTTATATTTGAATTATTAGATGCTTAGTTTATTTAAGAAAGTTTTAATAAGAATTACTGCAAACTTTACACTGAATGTCCTGGGGGTTAGAGAGATAAGTGTGTGGTCTGAGAGCAGAAACATTGTATAACGCTGCTGTTGTGCTTTTTAGCAGAGCCCTAGATGATAGAGATGCTGACCAGCAATTGAACATCATCATTTATAGTTTGAAAAGTCTCATCCACACAAGTTACGCATTTGTTGTAGTTGTTAGCAGGGGAGAGAATAAAAAAACAACAACAGGGGAGACACATTTGCTTTTTAGGTGTTCAGCATTTGTAGTCGGTCAAGTCGATCGTCTAATCACTATTCTGACCACAGTCTTTTATGCAGTTGGGAGTTGGGAGGAAAACATGTTTTGGAAATTCATCTTCTCCAGCTCTCTGGGCGACTCCATAAAGTCACAACATGATTTATTCCCCTTTCTAAAGACATATCCAAGAATTATGCCCCATTTGAAGAAATCCCTGAAGGTACTAATTCATATCTCCATATGATTGGACCATCAATACTCAGGGTAAGTGAAGGTCGCTCTGACAGTTTTACGGGTTGCCCGGTTTGCCTTGCCTTACCGCTGTTGCTCCACAAAGCTCCGTTTAAGTTGCTTTTCTTGCATCACTGATTACATTTAGTCGTGAAGGACGACCACTTCAAAAGATGGCAAATACAATCAAAGCTGCTTTAGCCCCCCCCCCCATTACTTTGTTGATTATACCCTGTCTTTTCTTCATTGTTTGTACTTATCAAACATGTATTCTGATATAAAATACTTCTTTTTTTTCTCACACTGCTAAAACTGTGATGACCAAGGGGACCTGTTTATCACTGATCACGGATCAATAAACAAGCTCTGTGAATGTTCAATAAAACCAGGCGCTGGCCGCACAATGGATCACGCTTTGAGCTGAGAGATCTCTTTACTGTCAGAGGCGATAACAATAAAAAAAGATCAGAGACTTTGCAAATGGTCTCAAACGATGGAAACATCCACTGACTTATTCATAGCTCGAAAAACAAAAGAGCCCATGTCTACTTCATGCTATGTGAGGTATTGGATGAATATTTTATCGTTTCCCAGACCTGCATTTGATATTAATGAACTTTCTGTCTGAGCCTTTCAGGCTGCTTGCTTTCTTAAGATGACATATCTGCCTGCCCACCAGTTATGAATAATTATAACATGCTAGTGGACAAAGGTTAAAGAGGCACATTTTGATTTTGGCTCGCTGGCTCCACTTCTTCTCCGTGATTGGTATTCAAGGCACGTCGCTGTCCGTGGTGCTGAACCAGCGATCCACTTATACTGAGAGTATAAGTGGATTCTCTCTCACTCTTTTTCTCCTTTCTTTGTCCCACTCTTCCATCCTTCTCAGCGTTGGTCCTGGAACGGTTAACATCGTCAACTGCTCAGGATTGCTGAAGTGCCGTCGGGAAAATAAAATGTTTGATTACTATTGTGAGTGATTTAATGGCTCGTTCAGCTGCAGCATGGCACCTCACCTCCCAAGCATGGAGAACAAGAAGGAATTAGATTGGAAAGAAAGAGAAAATGTGAAAGCCTTATTGACCTTGACCTGCAAAGCCGCGGTGAAATGATGTTTAAAAAAAGCTGTCTCTGATTAAGTGTGCTGGCTCCTCAAGTGCTGCTATACCTGACCTGTGATTTATTAATATATATATGACCACAGTTCAAACTAAACAGAAAAGCTCAAGGAGTGTGAGTGTCATAAGTATGGTTGTGCATGGCAAAACAATTGCAGCCTGTCTACTGCATAATAGACGGGTGGAAGTGTAAGCAGTGTATGCCATCCATGAAATCAATGGGCCACTGCTTGGTGGCTGGCTGACTCCCCTCAAAACACACCCAGGCGGGTGCCATAAAGGATGTTTATTAGGCTGACAAGTCGACACTGCGGCTCCTTGTCATGCTCTGATAATAGGGGCCATGCACAGACCAGTGGACGCCTTGCCTCAGCTGGTTAGGAGACAGACAACTCCTTCAGGGGTGCAGATAAGAGAAGAGAGTAAATAAGAGAGGAGTAAAAGAGAAAGACGGATGAGGGAGGGCGGTGTATTAGTGCAGCTTCTCTCTGTTTTATGAGACGTAAGAGAGGACAGAAATTATGAGAGGAGAGGGAGAGGAGCCAGGTGTAGAAAGAAGAGATTCAGAGAGGAAGGAGAATAGTAAACCACAGAGTGTGGTATTTTATGCGGTCCAACAAAATGTAAGAGAAAAAAGTATTTTCTTAGGTTTTCACATGTTTGGGCCCACAGAGAATCACACACTTCCTCTATTCAGGACACTGATGTATCAAAGGATCTGTATACTAGACTCAAGATGGTCTCAGCCCACATGTTCCCACTAGGCCCATTGACTTTGCTTCTTTAAACTTCACATGATTTTAAAACTCATAAATGCCTGCCAATAGCTTAGACATCTCTATATAACGCTGGTGTACAGCGGAAATACCTTTTGAACCGCATGTGATCTTTGTTGTTGCAATATGACAAGTGAACACTCTGTGAAATTAGAAGCACTGCTGAGTGGCAGTGCCGTGTCCAGCTCTCTACAGTAAATACATCCACAGATTTCCTGCAGAGATAACTGTTTTTGAAAACAATTTATGAATGATCTAAAACAATTACAGTTATAAGCAATTGCAAATCAACAGGCAGCTGTTTTCATAATAATATTAATAAATAAAACATCAATTTTCAGATAAAATTTAATTATATTGTCTGGTTCCTGCTTTACGTTGTACCTTGTGATTGTAAACTGATTTTTGATCATGTGTCCTTCAGGAAATTGCGATGAACATTCATCAAAGTTGCTGAATAATAATTGATTAATCAAGAAACTAAGCAGCAGATTTAATCCGTAATGAGAATAATTGTAAATTGTGTCCCAATTAACTGTGAAAGCTCTCCAAGTCTTTCCAAATTTAATTACACTAATGGCACTAAATTCTTATAATAGATACATTTTTAATAAGCCACATAAAAATGAATTCATCATCACCCTTCTGTCTGTAATGGTATGTGGGAAGTGATTTTTGAGTAAGCGTTGTTACCCCCACAATCGCTGGAACCATTCTGCTAAAATGTACTCAAAGCCCAGTGTGGTTCCCTGGTTAAAGACAAAAGTTTTGCTGTTGTCCTTGTTATGTTTCTGAATATAGTAAAAATTGCTGCATTAAGCTATATCCGAATATTGAGTGCATTTGATACATTGTAAAAAATCTGCTTAAGTCTCTCCTCCCCTCTCCTCTCCTCTCCATCGCTCTCCTGTAACGAGCGGCCCTGAGCAGATGCAAGCCATAAATCAGCTAATCAATGGCACCAAAGTTAGTCCCTGAACAATAATGTAGGAAAACGGCTTGAATGAGCCTCATTGATTCGTCTTCACAATCGTTAATTCCCTAAGAAAGGCTGACCTTCAAACACAACAAGGTTGTTACTTGTCACTCCACACACTGAGAAACCTATTGTAATTTGAAAGTGCCCTGTGCAGAGTTCCTCTGTTGCGTATTTCAAATCTCTATCCGATAGAGTCATTTGTTATTATTGGAACCTCTGCCAGCCATCTCCATAATTATCGTTTCACTCAGGAAACCGGGTCAAGGCAAGAAGATGAGGAGATACGATGAGATGTGTCTTATTTTTTGCTAGTTCATCATAAAATAGTGCAAAACACCTCTCTTTATTTCCAAGGGTCAGTCCTTTTGAGTCAGCTCTGCAGAGGGAGCTTCCCAGCGCCGTTATGTCATCAAGGACAAGAGGAGGGAGAGCGAAAGCTCGACCAAATAAGCAGTTTTAATTAAATCTGACAGATTTACTTGCCTAGTTGAGGCAGCCCGGGCCGATGGGGGCAAAGAGGTGGTCGTTAAAGTGACTCATGCCAGGCAGGGGTAGGAGAGAGCCCCCCCGAGGGACGGGTCAGGGGAATCAAGGTGGGTAGTCGCAGATTTGTCTGTAATGAGGACAAATGGCTGAGAAGTTTGTTGTCTGACACAAGGTCTCGAGCAGGCCAGGGAAATATGCATAATGCAACACTTTTAGTTTGGGTGACATTTTGGCTGCACCATGTTATCGTAGCGAGAGAGATAGGGGGAGGGAGAAGGTATGACCTAACAAGTAAGGGAGATGAAAGACTAACATAAAAGCAACTAAGATAAAAGTATAAGGTAGGACTTTGTGTGACGCCTATTAGTTAGTTTGGATAATCTGGGAATACATTAGTATTAAAAGTATATAAAATGCTGAAAATCATTTGCAAAAAAAAACACTTTATTGATCCTTGGAAGGGCTTAAAGCAGCTGATCTGCAGCATAATCAGCAGCTTATCGTCTAATACTTCTGACTGCATCAGCCAATAAGCTGTAACGCACCTCGCTGAGCTCAGTGAACGTCTTCACACGCAGTCAGTGTCTGGAATATTACTCACAAAATGTAATATGACACTTGTTTCTTTCCATTGAATTAAACTGAACTGACAATCATTTACTGTCAGTGTCCTCTCAAATTTGGCAGTTACACATATGTGCCAGTGCACTTCTGTGTGAAGGATCATGTAAACAATAGTAATTAGAAGGTGAGAGCACCAACCCCCCCGACAAGGCCCAACAGTCAACAATGAAACCACATTTAATTTCACTAGATCTGGATTTTGATTTGGCTCTCTACTAAATTACACACACCTATACATATTAGTCCCCTTAGCATGCCTCATTTATTTTTTCATAAAGATGCAACCAATCGTAAGTCAGTCTGAGCTGTCAATCAAGATATCTCACCTCATTTTTATATCATCAAACAAGTAATCAACCATTTACATCAGTGTGAGAAGAACAGACTACAATGACAGAAACCATCTTTGGGAAAACTGTGTTTGTTGCATTTCTACTTTTTTGTTTAGTCCATGTCCCACCCATTAACATGGAAAAAGGCATGCATGTACTGCAGGCAACCCCTAGGGAGCAATCAGGTTGATGTCGGGAGCTGTCATGTCATCCATCTTTATATACAGACTATGATCTGAACCTGTACAGAGATCTCACCTCACTGTTTTTTTCCACTTCTTCTTTAAGATTATATGCGTTACTGTGACTGAGAGGAACAGCGGGTCGTCCTCCAGCCAGATGCCCGTCGCTTCTGTGATTCCAGTCTTATCCATTCTGCGTGAAGTAGTGTCCTTGGGCAAGATACTGAACCCTAAATCACATACTGAAGATGCACTGGGTTTGTGTGAATGGGTGAATGGCAAAAACTGTTACAAGACAACAAAAGCACATATAAATACAGACAATTTACTAAATACCATAACCCTTAGTTATACTTATTTATTTTGACTTTTTCTATCATGTTTTGCCTCATGGTTTCTTATTTGTGTAAAGGACCTCAGCTACATGAGAATAAATAACTGTTTGTGACCACACACCTGGTTTATGTTGCTTCGCTTGCCTCTGACAAGAGATAACAATCTGGGAGGGCTTCGCAGCGATCCCGGCAGCTATCAAACACACAGAGTACATCTGTAAAGTGGGATCTGTGCAGCCATAGTTGTCTGATTCCAAGTGCCAGATTTGAATGGTTGTGAGGAGCCAGACGAGTTTGTGTTATGGGTGTGGGTGCGGACGTGTCACTGCGGCCGTCCTGTTTTCAGGAACCTGGAAAGACGGTGTGAAAATCAACTCGCCATCTTTTTAGATTTTTGTCTTTGTCTCACCACCCACACTCCCGTGCTTACCTCTCGCCTTGCTCTGTCACTTCCTCCCCCAAGCTGGTGGATTGTCCCTGGAATGAATGACATGATGAATTGAAAGCTGTAAAAATAAGAATCCCCCCCGAAGCACACACTTATACCCACACACATGCACACCACCTCACTCGCTCACCAAGTGCACTGTCTGCTGTGACAGCAGATGTGACTAGAAGCATGACAGCACTGTCAGATCTTCCCTCTCTTTCTGTGGATGTAATGGAATTCATAATTTATTTTCACCATCTGTAAAGCCTCGTATTTATGGCTCTGTCTCGGCATTCAAAAGCTGTTTTTGATCTTTAGATACGTGAGACAGGATCACTGCACAAACTGATTTGCAGGTTACCACGCCTCTTAAAAGCAGGAAAACAATAGATGGCAGGCCTTTCCATCTTTTCGCTTCCCTTTTCTCCCCCCTGATTCTCCTCTTTTCCCCATTTTTCTCTGCTCACCCCAACCGGTCGAGGCAGACGGCTGCCCACATGGAGTCTGGTTCTGCTGAAACTTTCTTTCTGTTAAAAAGGAGATTTTAGTCTCCACAGTTGCCAAAGTGCTTGCTGGTTGTTGGAATGTATAATATTGTAAGGTCTCGACTTCTCTATGTAAAGTGCCTTTAGATAATGCATGTTGTGATTTGGTGGCATACAAATAACATTGAATTGAACCTAGTTTAATTAATTCTTAGAAAAGCCCCAGTGAAATATTTGACCTTCATCATGGATTATGATGGATATATTTATTTATTTAATAATATTATTGTAATATAATAAATTATACGTATTATTTTTGAGAGGAAGAGACAAATCTTCACAATTTGGACAGATTCTGTGACGTCGTTCCTCTGACCGATGTAGATGTTTTCTTCTAGTCTTATTATCCAAAGGCTCCTTCTCAGCAGATTAAACTGGTTGACTTTTTAATCTGTCAGAATGTCAGCTGTCACTCAACAGGCTCTCTCTCTGCCCAAAAAACTGAATGTACTTTTTAAAAAAATTCAGAGACTGTGTCCTCAACTCTGGCTTCTTTTCAGCAGTTTGAGTTTATTTTTTTCTCGGATATGTTTTCCGACCTATCTTCTGGGGAGATTTGAGCACTGGGTAAATTAGACGTGCTCAATATGGAGCTCCTTCTGTGCCGTCTAGATATTCTTTGTTTTATAATCTGAAGTCAGTCATCTGGCACAGACATGAGCTCAAATCTATCCCATCTCTCTGACTGCGGTGTTGAATTAGTGTATTTGTATATATTTGTTTTAATGGGAAATCAAACATTCCTAAAGCGCCACAGAGGATGTGGTCTCTCTCTCTCTCTCTCTCGCTCTCTCTATCTCTATCTCTCTCTCTGTGTGTCCTTGTGAATATTCATTTCACTTGGAGCTTGTTTGTGTGTGTTTGCCTCTACAGCTGAGTTTTTGCATTTGAAAATGGATACATTTTAAATTCAGAAGTCTGATGCTGTAAACACACTGGGGCAAGAGTACACTTAAATTATTAAATTTAACATTAAAACTGAATGTAACTTAGATTATTTCTCAATGAGAGGAGCTTGAACTTGACCAGACACGTATTGTTAAATGCAAGTGCTGCAACAATACGGCAGCTTAATTAGGATGAAGAGAGAAGCTCATAGGACGAGTGACTTATGCAACAGCAAGGTCATGTTCTGTTACCTAGATCACACACACACACACACACACACACACACACACACACACACACACACACACACACACACACACAAAACCATGCACACACCATGCCACCATTCTCTGCCACTATCAAGAGTGTGTATCAAGTGCTGACTCATGTCTCAAGTGTAAAATGAGCTTCATTTCTTTGTCCTTCCAAACCATTATGAATGCTAATTATAGGTGCATTGCACATTAACGCGCCATTTTTAATTAAGAGTGATAAAAATGCACAGGATGTCTGAGTAGCAATGTAAATGGGTTTAGAATCGATCATCATGCCCAACTTTGTCATAATTACTCTTACAGAGCGTCTTAAGTAGTACAAGATATAGTGAATACGATTATTTGAATGGAACAGATGCCGCTACTGCAACTTTATAATTGCCTGACTTGACAAGTCCACAGGAAATGAGTCACTGGGGCAGAACATTGGAACATAAAGTCAAGACTATATGATTTAATCTGTAGATTTTTACTGTATTGCACATGCAAAATAGTTTGTGCTTAATAAATTGTCAATTTTGTGCAGTTTCATTCATTATGGGTTAATAAGATATACTGAAGCAACCTGTGATAAATATTCACCGGTTATTCCTCTGTATTTTAGGCACTTCCAACCTTATTAATCACTTATCTGAGAAACTGATCGTGCTTTGATTCTAAACAGGAACAAAAGACTTACCACCTCCTGCTTCTCTCCTCTCTGTTCACAGCTGCTTCCCAGAAGACCAAGACAAACAGGATCAGCTGGGGTTGGTGCTCTCAAGGTGAGATGCAACTTCTCATGCAGGCTACAGTATCCGATTGTTGTGTTCTTATAGCTTTGTGAGGACCAGTTTGACCACTAGACCTTGATGGTAACTAGGACTGATTAATATACTGTATTATTGATGAAGCCAATATACCCAAGGTCCAAATATTACCATCATATGCATTTGGAGTAAGAATGTGTGTGGTAAGGATTGTGGGGCTGGGGCAGCAGTAAAAAGGTTGTGCAGATGCAGTTGATACATCTTGTAATGATTCATGATTAATACTTGGACAAACGTCAACGTGATAATAACCAATGTTTTAGTTAGTCCTTGTCCCATCCACTTACATGGAGGAGATGGGATGTATGGTGTATTCTGCAACCAGCCACAAGGTGACAATTGAGAGGCTTCACTTTTTGGGAGCTGTTATGCCGTCCATCTTTATATCCAGGCTATGGTTGAGACTCTGTATGGTTTAGGCATTTACTGTAGTTGTGTTGGTTAGTGTTAGTGTGAGGGGCTGGGGAATACATTGTGTGAGTGAGTGTCCTCATAAAGATACAAGTGTTTGTGTGTCTTTGTGTGTGTGTGTGTGTGTGTGTGTGTGTGTGCTAGAGAAAGAGAGGGAGAGTGTGCGTGCATATTGTTTACAGCTTTCCTCAATAAAGTGCAAAATTGCAAAAATATATTCATGCAGCACACAATGGAAATCAACTCAGCGGGTACCTGCCGTGACTGCAAAGCCAGAAACAAGCTCTCCTTCTGTTTGCTTTTCAATGCCCATAATAATGATTCTTTGATTGAGGCCGCTGTAAACACTCTCTGTCTGTCTTTAAAGTATCCTGTTACATTATCACAGTGTGGGATTCCTGTGGAGAACATGGCATTTTTTCAGATAAGCCGAGGCCCATCTGCTGTCTGCATGTGTCCCTGGATATCCACTTTAGCCACGTTAGCATCGGGGCACATAGGAGCTACTTTAAGGACCGCCCACATCAGCCCTGTCCTTAAATCTCTGCACTGGCTGCTAGTGAGCCACAGGATTGATTTTGAAGTTTTACTGCTTATTTTTAAATCTCTTAACAGAGCTGGCCCTAAATACATAACAGACATGATGGTGCAATATAACTGGGCAAGACCTCTGAGATCAATGGGGAATGGTCAGCGTGTGGTACCTAGGGTAAGGTCTTATCAAGGAGGAGTGGCCTATAGTCATTATGCAGCACCAGGCCCGTTCGTCCGTCTGTCAGAGTAAACATTTAAAATTAACAAAATGTCTGAAGTTTCTATTTAAAAAGCCTAAAATCTTTGACCTAGACATGAGTGCCTTGATTTTTTTTAAATGTTTAAGAGACCTGTCGAAGGCTGACTGTTGCATTCAGGGAGTCACTGGCCTTGTAATTGAATGACATGCTGGGAAACGAACCAAGTAATTAAGGGAACATGTCTTGTAAATTACCAGTTAAGGATAAAGATATTGAGTTTATCAACCAAATCATAATAGAAAGTGATTTATTCTTTTCAGGAGAGGCACAGCATAGTTCCTCGTTAATACACATCCGGCCCTCTATTAATTATCATGTTGTGTCAACAACAATTTATTAGACATAACCTTGTGTATGTATTTATTTCTGACTCAGACTTCAGACACATCCCTGCTGTATTAAACTTTGTTTTCACCCTGCGGTGAGGAAGCTCTTAGTTCGGGACTCAGGCAGAGAGAAGGGAAGAGGCAGGGCTGGGTTTGCCTTTCTAATTACTTCTCATGGGAACCCAGCCATTGATTCTTGCAAATGCCCATTGATTTCTTGCAGGGCTCTACACTATTTGACGTTTGTGCTTAATACCATGGGACAAATGACGTCTGTGTGTCTGTGATGTCTGTGACAACAGTATGTATTTTTGCATTTAATTGCGTGTGTGTGTCTGCAAGTGTGTTTGCGCATATTCATGTGTGCATGTATTAAATGAGAATAGGTTCTGGGAGTTGACGAATAGGAAAGTCACTGCATTCCTTTTGGCCCGAGCAACCTAATCGAGACACATCGATCGGGCCAGGGAAACACTGTGCTTATTTGCACATGGAGATAGCCGGGAGCTATTGGCAAACTGTTTGTTCTCATTGGATAAAATCACAAGACTTTCCTTCTGTGGTCTGAACAGATCACTATGTCAGAAGGTCAGAATCAGTGCCGCGATTAATCAGCTAGTGTCCTTCGATACTTCTGTAACAAAATGTTCAGTGATGGCGCAGCTTGAATTATCTGCAAATGAATTTCATCCACATTGCCTGTATTGAGACGACAGTAGTTCAGGCGCCAACGAGTTTGAAATTATCATTGGCACTGAATAACTTGCTTCTGTAGCCCAATATGAAGAGCGACTGGAATTCATATTCAGACTCAATGTATAATCCAAAAGTTATTTTTACTATTTCGACAAATAAATATTTTTTCTCATCTTTCTTTGTTGATAGGTTTCTTAATATATTTTTGTGCAATTGACGCGTCTTGCAGAATTTTTATTTCAGCACAAAATGATCCATGTCATGAAGTCAGAACATGAGCAGTGGCTCTCTCCTTGCATTTGATCTCCTGTGTATCACATTGGCATTTTTCAGAAACAAATTGCAGGATACCGATCATGTGAATCACAATCAGTGTTTGATGTGTTTTGATCCCGAGGGCTCCATTAGAGCATGTTCCACACCAGCTTGACAGTATTCAGCTTATTGGTTCCAGTCACTTGATTTTCCACATTAACTTTGGGATGTGACGGGTTCAGTATTTCCACTGAGGTTCACAGCAGGCTCAGTGCTTGCCAGCTCACTGGCCATTGAGTTTAGTGCTGTGATCCCACAGCCCATTTCAGCCTACACTAACTGTGCAGTGGGTGTTAAAGACGCAAAGGTGTCAATCTTTGCCATTTGATATACTCAGCCTGTTGTGGTGGGGTTTAAAATGTGTCAGCTCCCTGTGGACAAAATGGTTCTGATGTTGTTTGTCCAATCATTTTTTTTTGTCCTAAAGTGTTTGAGTAAAATATCTGACTGAGAATGAATACGACAGAAAAGGTTCAGTCTCTTTTGCTGTCATGTGTGAATGTGTTAACTTGTCTCCTGCGTGCTGTCCCTGCTTTACTGTGGTCTTAGGATCTGTTGTCTCAGCAAACGGCTTTGATGGGAATTAAACTGTCATCGTTCTTAACTCTTGCTCCTGAATGATCCAATGCTTTCTCCTCAACTACCATTTAAATATATCTGCCTGGTCAGCAGAATGAAAAGCACACTAAAAAGACAGCGGCTCAGCCAGAGACAGACTCCTCATCACACCAGGTGTTGATCATGTCTCCAGTGTCCACATTGAGACATGATGGAGGAATAGAGGATAAGGATGACAGATCTGTGAATCTGCATTATAATGATTGCTTTCTTTTCATCTCATCTTCACTCCATGCTCAGGTGTCTTGAACAACGTGGGGACTGTTTTTCTTTTTCACTGGCTAATGGCTGCTAGCTACAGAGCTGCTACTCTCTTGCCAGTTTTGTCCCTTGCAATTGTAATTTCAGTGTGGATTGACGACACAACTGCATTTACAGTTGTGTTCACTGTGGTTATAATTTGTGCCTCACCACCTCAAGAGGTGACTCTTCAACTGCAACACAAATCCATCCTCGGTGTGACTGTGGTGCATTTACACCTGCACTACGGTGTGGCAGTCTGAAACCAATTTTAATGTCAGGTGTAAACAGGATAATTGAGACAGAAGTGCTCAGAGGCGAAATTACAAAAAAGCAAAAAGAAGAGAGAAAGGTAGAAACGGCAGAGAAAGTGGGTGATGGTCATGTAAAGAGACGGAGACAGAGATGTATAGAAAGCCTGATTATTAGCGAGAGGGCCGGTGCAGCGCAGCATCTACAGTGCCTTGCATAAGTATTCACCCCCTTTGGACTTTTCTACATTTTGTCATGGTATAACCACAGATTAAAATTTATTTCATCGTGAGTTTATGTAATGGACCAACACAAAATAGTGCATCATTTGGAAGTGGGGGGAAATATTACATGGATTTCACAATTATTTACAAATAAAAATCTGAAAAGTGTTGAGTGCATATGTATTCACCCCCTTTACTGTGAAACCCCTAACAAAGATCTGGTGCGACCAATTGCATTCACAAGTCACATTTGCAAGTCACATAATTAGTAAATAGGGTCCACCTGTCTGCAATTTAATCTCAGTATAAATACACCTGTTCTGTGACGGACTCAGAGTTTGTTGGAGATCATTACTGAACAAACAGCATCATGAAGACCAAGGAGCTCACCAAACAGGTCAGGGATAAAGTTGTGGAGAAATATGAAGCAGGGTTAGGTTATAAAAAAATATCCAGAGCTTTGAACATCTCTCTGAGCACCATAAAATCCATCATAAGAAAATGGAAAGAATATGGCACAACCGCAAACCTACCAAGAGGAGGCCGTCCACCCAAACTGAAGAGTCGGACAAGGAGAAAATTAATCAGAGAAGCAACCAGGAGGCCCATGGTTACTCTGGAGGAGTTGCAGAGATCCACAGCTGAGGTGGGAGAATCTGTCCACAGGACAACTATTAGTCGTCTACTCCACAAATCTGGCCTTTATGGAAGAGTGGCAAGAAGAAAGCCATTGTTGAAAGGGATCCATAAAAAATCCCGTTTGGAGTTTGCCAGAAGCCATGTGGGAGACACAGCAAACATGTGGAAGAAGGTGCTCTGGTCAGATGAGACCAAAATTGAACTTTTTGGCCTCAATGCAAAACGCTATGTGTGGCGAAAACCCAACACTGCCCATCACTCTGAGCACATCATCCCAACAGTGAAACATGGTGGTGGTAGCATCATGCTGTGGGGATGCTTCTCTTCAGCAGGTACAGGGAAACTGGTCAGAATAGAGGGAAAGATGGATGGAGCCAAATACAGGGAAATCCTTGAAGAAAATCTGATGCAGTCTGCAAAAGACTTGAGACTGGGGCGGAGGTTCATCTTCCAGCAGGACAATGACCCTAAACATACAGCCAGAGCTACAAAGGAATGGTTTGGATTAAAGAATGTTAATGTCTTAAAATGGCCCAGTCAAAGCCCAGACCTCAATCCAATAGAGAATCTATGGCAAGACTTGAAGATTGCGGTTCACAGACGGTCTCCATCCAATCTGACTGAGCTTCATCTTTTTTGCCAAGAAGAATGGACAAACCTTTCCATCTCTAGATGTGCAAAGCTGGTAGAGACATACCCCAAAAGACTTGCAGCTGTAATTGCAGCGAAAGGGGGTTCTACCAAGTATTGACACAGGGGGGTGAATACTTATGCACCCAATAGATGTCAACTTTTTTGTTCTCATTATTGTTTGCGTCACAATAAAATGTATTTTGCACCTCCAAAGTACTATGCATGTTTTGTTGATCAAACGGGAAAAAGTTTATTTAAGTCTATTTGAATTCCAGTTAGTAACAGTACATAATGGGAAAAAGTCCAAGGGGGGTGAATACTTATGCAAGGCACTGTATGTGAAACCGTGGTTAATCTAATCTGATTTGCTTTCTAATGAGACAGGCAGCCATTTGTACATTTCAATGTGTCACTGCTGGCCTTCCTGTTTCTGTGCTGCCTACCTGTATCCCCATCCTGATTCCTGACAAGCTGGAGATGTTTTGTTGTCTGGAGCAGTCGAAGACAGACTGTGATGAATGGAAGTAGTTCGACATTGTGGCAGCAACAGCCGGAGCAGGATTCACTCTAGCTTTTGCAATAATGCCGTCACTTCATCACACAGAGACAACCAGAAGTTTTTTTAAATTTTGCATATAAAAAAAAATGTCTGTTATATTCAAGCACTTCTTGAGAAGAGACAGGTAAATGTCTGTGCATTTCAGAGTCAGTAGTTAGTCAAATATTTTAAGTCAACCAGCAAGTTTGTCAAAGCTGAAGAGGGGAGACGGTTGGCTACAGAAACTAGGGAGTATGGTGGAGTCTATAGCGCAAACATCTAGAAGGAGTCCAAAAAAAGTTTCTGATCCTACAGGTAAATACGAAACAGGGCCAAATATATCCCTTAGGTTATATTTCCTTTGTTGAAATTGTCGTGTTGCCTGCAGATCGATTAGTGGCAGAGTTGACTGTGTGGTCAGTCGGACAGAGACAAAGACAGAGATCCAACATGGGGATCAATAGAGTATATCAACAGTATCCAGATGCCCAGGAGATCAATATCTGGAAGTTCAATAGAGCTCATTTGGAACCATGAGCTTTCCACTCTCACTTTACTGGTGAAGAGAACGTTGTGAGAAACATTGAATCCTCAGGAGCCTCACAAGTATTTGGCCAACATCCATTTTAATCCGTGTCGACAGCCAGTATCAGATTATTTTAGTTTTCGTTTCAGTTCCTCTGTGGCCTCTGGATTACAAATATATCACCAAAAGTAAATACCACCCACATCACACAAAGATGGGTAGAACATGTGTTGTACATCCGTGACTCCGTCTGAACTGGCCGGCCGTCATTTTTATTCAGTTTTTGCTAAATAGATTTGAAAAGCCATAACTCAAAAAGTGATTCTCCCTCGCGCCGTCTGAAGAGCACGAAATATGATTCCAGTTTCTTTCTGGAGGGCAGAACAACAATGCAGCTGTGGCTGAGCCTTTTGAACCGTAAATCTGTTTAAAAGTGGAGACCTCACTGTAACTCCCACACAGTCTGCTTTGACTCTCCGTTGTACTTGAGTTAAACAGCTTCCTCAGGTCCCTTCGAGAACAGCATTGAAATGCATTTCATCAGCTCGGATTTCACAGCTCCTTTCACACTCTTTAATTCCTCTGTCTTCATTTCAAACTACTGACAAAGATCTCTCTCTCTGTTAAGCAGCATCGGTTGAGGTCTCTCTTTCCCCCTTCGCCTTCACACTCACTCTTCAGCACCTTTCTTCTCTCACTCTCTCCACCTTTTTTTCCTCTTAAGAAGACAAAGTCGAATGGCCCGATAGCATTTAATTGCCGTGGTTTTTATGTGGTCTGCTGAGAAGTAATAGCCACTCAGCACTTCTGTCCACAAGATAGATGCTGCCGATGCTTGTCTTGGGAGTTGGTTGCGGTGGGGAGCGCACCCAGCGGCTCGAGGAAGTGCAGGGGAAGTAATAAAAGAAAATGGTTCGCTGAGGGAGGAAAAAAAAATTCCCACAATGGATTTCATTTCCTTATTGGAAACAAGTCACTCTGGGTCACGCACACAGACACAACACACATCCACACATCCACACACACACACACACACACACACACACACAAACACACACACACACACACACACACACACACACACACACACACACACACACACACACACACACACACACACTCAGAAACAGGGGTCAGAGTGGAGCAACAACTTGTTAGCAGCAACCATTCGCTGTGACCAGAACAGTAATGCAATCTGCTCCTGCTGTTGGACAGGCCACCATATGGAATCAGTTTCAGGGTGACTGACTCAGAAATGGAAACAGCAGGAAATCAACAGGATTGCTTGGTTCCCTCCTATATTTGTACTCCTATATAGCCTTTTTCCTATGGCTTAAAACCTTGAAAAAACACATCTCTGTCCACCGATGGCATTAAGTTTTTAATACAGTACATCACACAGAGAAATGATATGGTTTTGATAAGCTTTAAATCATTATTGTACATGCAGGTAATACATAATAAGGCTACAGTGCTATGATACCCCGTTCAACATATTAAAACATACCTAAAATGTCAGAGCACATCTTATTTAAAACATTTCAGTTGGTCTACATCCTATTACTTACATGGAGGAGACAGGGTGTATGACCTATACTGCAGACACTCAACAAAGAGCGATCTAGATGAATTGGATTTACTTCTGTGGAGCCGTCCGGTCGTCCATCTTTATATTTAGTTCTCTACTCTTGATTTGAGCCACTTTTAAAGAAATGAGGTGTGGGAGAAAGAAAACAATCCAAAATGTGAAACCAAGGATTATTAAGTGCAGAGAGTTCTTCTGTCTGCTTGCACAATGACCTGTAGAGAATACATCACTTTACTTCAAGTAGGTCACTGGAAACAGTGGTAACTGCAAACGGATCTACCGCGTTTTTGTACATATCAGGCAAACATGGCTATGACCAAACTTCTGCTACCCCACCTACAGAAAACATCAATGTCATGAGCGGAAATCAAATATGGATCACAGCAAGTTATGTGATTAACTTCGAACTGAACCATGTCAGAAGTTCACCGAAGAGTCTAATTGCTATCTGTTTTGATTGGATTTTCTATTTCAGTCTCACCACATGATAGAAATTCAAAATCTGAGTCCATGAAGAAGCAATTATTTGCTTTACTGCTTAACTGTTAAGAGACTCTCATTATCTAGTTAGAACCATTCACAATTTCACCTCAAAGGAAGCATTCATTTGCTTTATTTACTGTCGCACTGTGCAGTTTATTCCTCTTGGAAATGGAATATGAAACACTGAAATGATCGGCATTTTAGATATTTGCGAGAAATGCATAACTCAAATCTGTCTTTGTGTAAACAAAAATCTCAAGCAATACTATTCAACGGTTTGCCTGTGGCCACTTTGTAAAAACATGCATCAAATGGTTAATATAATATTCCTTTATACAGGGAATGAAAAAATGAATTGAATTAGAACAGAAATCTGTTGTTTGTCATGCTCAACGTTAAGTTGAGCAGGGGAAGTACTATAACCTGACTGATTAAAATTATACGTGAACTATTACATTACAATTTCTGATCAATATTCCCACTGTGGTCTTAATGCATCACAATCATTGCTGTCATCATCAAATGTGAGATACAAGAAAATCTATTACAACCGACTTCAAACTACTAAAACTACTGTTCAATAAAGCTTCTGTTGTTTACTAATGATACAGTTTGGGTTTTACTTTGAAAGTTCACTTAGATAAATTATGGCCTTACTTACAGTCCAGACAGCTTTTCAGTTATTCTCTCTCTCTCCCATTTAATCAATCAATAGCCATCAGGCGCCTGCTTTATCCAGGGCTACATTCAGACCCACTTCAGCCCATGCACGCTGCCTCCAAACACAATCAAATACATACAAGCGCTTGTTACTGGTGGATTAAATTGTTAATGCTGTTAACCTGAGAAATTTTATTATGAAAGATAAACCAACATCCACATTAAACCTGTCTTGTTTGATGAGGAGTCTCGCTCTCAATTTTTATGGCAGTTGGATTGTTGCAGGGGCATGAAGGCGGTGAGAGAGGAGTATGGATTTTACTGAAAAGAAAGTGTTGTGCCTAAATCTTCTGCACAATGTCGATGGAGCATTTTACTTCCATGGCAATCCCAACAGGAACTTTGTATTTTTTTTATTGTGTTGCTGACCGGAAACTACACCCAAATCTACACAATAGAGTTGTAAAAGTCTGAATTTCACATCTTGCAAATGTGCCTTGCAATCTACACTCAGGTTGTTCACATGCTGGTGTTGCTATGGTCAGGGGAAGGATGTAAGCATCCCAAGCCCTCAGCTGGGCCTACTTATCTATTTAGTCTAGGTTACTGTAGTGACCATTTGTCCCGAGCTGGCACGAGGCATCCATCCTACATGGAAAACAGCCCCTGGTGAAAATGACTTTCCATTACTCGTGACTCCATCAGTAAATTACGCTCCCTGCTGATAGGATAATTCGCTGCCTTACATATCCACCATTCTCCTTTTTTTTGTGCAAGATAATGGAGGCATATGGTGTAACCTTGCAATGTAGAAATACCTCCCTAAAAATAGAATAATGTATTCATCCTTTTCCTTGATGATGGATGGTATCCAGGGGAGCAGTGTGCTGCCACGGCCTCCATCTCAGGAAACTCACGTATAGAACAATGCCATCTCAGAGTAGAGTTCTTGTCTTATTTGTCATGTTTTTTATATTTTTCCTCTGGATAGTGGCAGAGCATTTCTGCGTAGTCAGCATCATGGAAAATATATATTGACCATGCCATTAGAATGCAATGGATGGGGGAGCGTTTTAGAATTGAGTGCTGTAGGGACACCTCTGAGAGAGACTTGTTTCATTGCATAACTCACAAATCAATATTCTCAAAACAACGAATCATCTCTTATCAAGTTGAGCGCCCGTAGCTATCTGTCATACAGTCTGTTGGTATATGTGTGTTTGTGTGTGTGTGTTAGTGTGTGTGTGCGGCTTGTTCATTTAGCAGAGCACTGAAGCAGAATTTAGTGTCATAACAAAGCAAAGGAATCAATGCAGAAGCCCTCTTGATCTCTGTTTTCATATATATATAGTTAAGGCAAGATGACAGCACAGGAACAGCATCCTGAGAGTGAGTGCGAGCGAGGGAGAAGAAGAAGAAGAAGAAGGAGAAAGAATCTGTTTGGATGTTTTGAGTGTGAGTTCACTGTTAAATTGTCGGGTCAGCACAGAGATGTCTCCCTGAATGGGCCAGGTTGACATCACTTCCTGAGGAGAAGAACATCTGGAGACACACTGCATAGGATGTGTGCTACCCTACAGGGTTTAACCGCATTTTCTCAATTTTTCACATCTTCTTCAATTTTTCTGTGATGAGGCTCAAATTTGACAGAGATAATTTGGCCCCAAATCTTAAAATTGAAAAAACACTTTTACTCATGTGGATGAATTGTTTTGATGCTTGAAACTGGTTAATCAAAGACCTAGGTTCCCAAATAGAGGGGATTACACATGTATAGAACACAGCATAATATTTTGTAAAATGCTTTTTGAGCAGAAGTGATGTCTGTAACCTGAGTTTCAAGCCTCTATTCAAAGACTTGTAACTCCTGTTCTGAATGATGTAAGATCTTGTGGAGAGAAGCAAACCAGAGCGGAGACTCTCTGGATTCTGACAGTGTCTGAATTGTGTATATGTCGAATGTAGTTTTTAATAGAAATATCTAGAAACATTTCTTTAGATGCAGCCCTAGACCCAAAAGGGTTAGCTACTGGCTCACTATATGGCAGTACTGGTTGCTTGAGGAAAACATAAATAAAACATGTATAACCATGGTATTTAATATAATTCAAGTACTCTTTATGTTATGTTCATAACATGCACTGTGATTGTACAGCGAGCTCACCCATTTACTTCGCTCCTCACATTTCCTATAGACAGACGTATTGACTGGAAAATACGAACCTGTATTCATGCAGACGACTGTAAAAGGAATGAAAAGGCTCCTGGGAATCAATGCAACGTGCAAAGTTGAGTCACCGGTTTTGCTTGAATAACTGAGGTAATAGAAAAACTTTTATCAAAGCACTCTCTCACTTTCCCGAGCGCGGTTTTGCTCATCGGCAAGCAAGAGCCATCTCCTGATATTATTGGAACGTCTGCTGCTCAAAAGGAACATATATCATTTATATGCAGCACTCATACAGTCCAACATGCAACTTTTCTTTCTGTGGTGCTACACAATCAGTTTAGGGATCAATTTTGGGCAGCGTTAGGGGACAAATGCTGCAGGAGAAAGGAGCTAAAACCCACAGAATAAATAATTCACTACAGGTGTAACTGCGTGCCCTTTTCTTGGAGACCTTAAAACTTGGTTATGGTCACATTTAGATAATATAATCAAATTAACTTTAACTTTTCTCTCGCTCAGATCTTCCAATACTACTATTTAGCCACTGGTTTCCCATCACCCTTTTTTCTTGTTTTGTTTCTTTCTACCTAACCGCGGGACAATGCGTTTCTTAGAGTGGAAGAAGTCATTACGTTACTTACTCGACAGACAATTATTTTCGTTGATTGAGAAATAAAGCTGTTACCATTAACTGTTGGGATATAAACTCAGTTGTTGCTGTCAAATTGAAATTGAATGCCACATATTGAGCACTGATCATGAAGCCAAAATGTTTTTTGGGGAATGAGTAAGAAATTCATCATGAATAGCTGTTTATGAGGTTTTTAGTTTGAAGCTCTTTATTTTAGATTCTGAGGCTAAAACAGAAGTCAGTGAGATGTGAATTAGGTAAAGGTACAATATCAGGTATAAGTACTGCTATTTAGATATTTATAATAATGAATGCTCTATAATGTCTTGATTGGTGTGGTCATATGGGGCCGTGATTCATGATTGAGTCACGCATGGGTGACCACAAATTTAATTTCAGCCTGCCTACGAAAAGGGTCAACTTAATTTGCTATATTTATTAGTTTCTATTTAAAATTGTCCTGCCCAGATTCAAAAACATCCCACTGTTGGTTCTAATCTCGACAGAACGCATATATTATTTTCTGTGAATTCAGTTTTTACACTCTCCTTTTTTTGTCTTTTTTCGTTTGTCTATAAAAACCCAGTCACAGTATTTGCAATAATTATTTATACCCTTTTTTGAAATACCTGTTTTTAAAACATGATCATTAAACTACACTTACAGCTTGAACTTTTTGAATTAAACTTCCTGGGACCTTGATTACTAATGTCATGCCAGTATTATTATGGGTTTATTCATTTGTACCTGCTCAACATGCTGAGTGCCTTCATCATTAAACCTGCACTCACAAAGCTCTCAGCAAATATCAAAAAATATATATTTAAATGCCTGCTCAGCATCTCTTGCTTTTCTTGTTTTCTTAGCACCCCAGGAATATTGTCTCTGATGTGCTACCACACCGCCTCTCATTCTGAGATCCAGTGTGTTTCAGTGAGATGTGTTTTCTCACATCTTTGTGAGTGCTCAAAGTGCTCTTTGCCAAAATGGCTCAAAATGGAGCAGTGTTGACATAATATGTCTTTGAGTCCACATGTCTGTATGTCATCAAGAGTAGAGGAATTATGTTTACTGCTTAATACATCTATTACACTTTTTGATTCACATTCAACTAAGTGCGATTTATGGGTCTTACATCAATCAAATTAGTATCATCAGCTAATAAAATAATCTTAGTTTGCTAATACGTCAAATATCTGTTTAATCCACTGCTCCAACTGTTATATATTTAAACATTCCCTGTATGTGTCAAGTGAGGTTGTTTCCCTTCAAACATAAAGTGCTAACAAATAAATAAACATAAATGCAGTGGCTTGTTATATCCTTTAGGTCCGTTTCGCTTATCATGGTCCCACTGGAGTGAGATTCAATAGAAATTGACTGAGCGGTGCTCTCCAGCACTCTCTCATGCTCTCTTCTCATCCTCCAGGATATGTGTGGCCAGACCTGCAGCCCCAACCTTCGCTGCACTGCTCCGACAAGGACTGTGCTGGCTTAAAAGGCTGATGACTGTGTGTGTGTGTGTGTAAGTGTGTGTTTGTGTGTGTTTGTCTGTGGGTGCGTACGTGTGCAATAGAGGGAGGCAGGGAGAGAGAGAGAATTTTGTGAGTAATATTTGCTGCGTAATTATGTGCATGAGCGGAGAAGACGGAGTGTGTTACTCTGCTTGTGCAGCTTATAACATCTTTCAATATTTAGGTATATAATATTCTATTTATACATTTCTATATCAACGCATAGCAACTACTGTTTTGCACATGTGGATTTGTCTCTTGTAACATGGAAGAAAACATGAAAGATATAGTAATTTGATCTGTTATGGTACAATTTTATTTTTTCAAGGTCTGTTTAAGGCTATATTTTATAAAAGCTTCTTTCTTTTGCTTCCATTTCTGAAAGTGAAGAAAGGTTAAAAGAAAAAAAAAAAAAATCGTACAGCTGTCTTTAAGTGTGTCGCTCTGCTACATTGTATTTATGAGTCATTTTCTTTTTGTTCACAAATCTTGAAAACATGTAGTCGACGTGTCATTGCAGAGCTGCAGAACGAGTAGTATACTGTTATCAAGCGACAATAAAAAAGACTTGTCCAGCATAAGCAACACACATTAGCGACTGTAATGTTTCTGAGCAGATCAGAGACACAGATGCGGAAAAAGTCTCAGGAAAAAAGGCTCATTTTACAAAAGGCCACAGAGAAAGGCAGGCAGTCGTTCAGGTAATCAGTCCGAATCAAATAAACTGAGGAAGGGAGTCGGCAGAAGGAGGAAAAAAAGAATAAACAACAAATATGAGTCAAAAACCATAGAGACTAAGACTGAAAAAGACTGGAAAGCAATGTACAAATGAGGAAACAGGGGAATGTGTATACATACATATTATACTACCTTGGCTGATAACAAATCCTGCGGCAGGTAAGTAATTGGAAGCTTGTGTGGATGATGAAGCGAACAGGAGACACATGAGGGCAGCGACTGTAACAAGTAAAAATAAGACAAGACTCACAACAGGCTATGATTAACAGCCTCTTATAGTTGTGTGGTCATACCAACAAGCTAACCCCGACCCAGACGTCAGCTGAGTGACCTCTGTTATAAAAAGGGAGATGGTAACAGTATTTGTCATAGTGCGTTCAGCATGGAGGCAGCTTTAGTTGTGAGTAGTTTGAAGTGGTTCGAGGGATGAAGCCGTCATATTTAGCTCCATTCTTTCGGCTCTTCAATACAGATACAAACCAAGTCTGAGAAACAAAGACTAATAAATGTCACATTTTCATATCAAGTCCTACATTTTTATAATGTTGTGACAGTGAAAGGTAAATGTGGCATCTGGCAACTCAAATGATACATTGACGTCTGTCTGCCATTTAGACATCCTATCATGTTTCAGATGTTATATTGAAGCAGTTTAGAGACGCATGAGCCTGAGAAGAAACACAAACACAATTCGGTTTTCCCTTGAGTCCACCCAGTGCAAGGACATACAACAGCCCTTTGATACTCTGCAATTTTGACAAATTGCTGACCTTAAGGGTTTGGTTGTTTTTTTGTGATAATTTTTGCAGTCGGTTTTGTCTTGGTTACTTTAATAGGACAAAACAATTTGCAAGAGAGTTAATCTCCAGCTCCAGTGAAAAGGTTTAGTGCCATAGGTGATGGATTGTAAATTAGAAAAGCTTTATACTCCGCCTGCATGGAAATTTGTCTACAGAGCACATGTTGTGATTAAAAGGGTTAAAGGCCCACGACAAAGGCGGCTCACTCATACAGGCAAACAGGGAATGACAGATAACTGCAAAACACATAATATAATTAGCCTGTCAATATTATTTATTATTTATTTGTCCAGTAAAATGACAAACGATGAAAAAAAAGATTGATTTAAAATATATGACATGTCTATTTTTAAATCCAGGGTGTGAAGGACATTTAACTACTGATGGATTTTCCCACCTGATTGTTTCATATACAGGTCCAACACTTGTCTCTTGGTGTTTCTCATTATCTTTCTGGCCTTGTCCACTCATTTCACGAGCTTGCTTTTTCATCCATCCCCTAAATTCCGTAACAACTTTAGGAATATGGGGTGACTGCAGTGTTACGGGAGGGATTTTGCTTAATTTAAATAATTTCATGCTTAATTTACCAGGACTCTTTTAATTTAACAATATAATTGGATGAAGATATTTTTCCAACAAGCCTCATTAAGGGTTACTCATACAGTATGTTCCCAGAATCTCCGAGGATGTTTGCTTTTGTATTGTTGCAGTTTCAAACAATGATATTGTAAATACACACCAAGGGATTTATACGATAAATTAATCCAGAACGTTCTGACATTCATCTGTTACCTTGTGTACCTTTTAATGCTACTTGATAAGATTCAATAAATAGCTTATGTGTCAGTTTTGAATTGGTAAATTATGAAGGTTGTTGGTTCCAAGATCAATATGAATCTTCCAGTACCTCTGCACCTGTGTGATTTCTTATATTTATCTCCTTTCCAAGGCTTTTACTTTGTAACCTGCCATGCTAAATGATTGATTTACACTCTTTTAATTTGTGTTTATTTGTTTGACACGCAGATTCGTCAGCTAGCCTCTTCTGCAGGTTGATCTCTCCCACTCGTTCACTTGTTCAACGTGTTCACTTGTTGACTCTCTCTCTCTCTCTCTCTCTCTCTCTCTCTCTCTCTCTCTCTCTCTCTCTCTCTCTCTCTCTCTCTCTCTCTCTCTCTCTCTCATAATGCCGGTCACCTCGTCTCCTGTCCTCCGCCCGACTCTCTCTTTCTGCCACTGGGGGATCGATTACTGTCATAATTAACAGTCTAACATGAAGGCGCTGGGGATCAGAGGGTTCACCGTACAACTTTGGGTATTTCTGTTGGTTTTGTGTATCAATCCTTGTCCTTGCAGCAACATTTAGCATACTGACCAGTTCTTCATTAGAATGTCTTTAAACGACCAGATCTGCGTTATATGTTTGGTTCACTGGTCGACCTACATTATCCCAAATGTTTCCAACAATGTTCCAACCTGGAGGAATTCCCAGTTTTTTTCAAGGTGATGCTGCGTTTCATTTCAGTCACTTTTTAGTTGGGCCATATCCACTTTACTGGTGGCTTTCCCCAACAAATGATTATGGATCTATCTTCATTGCCTATTGCTTATTAACGTGACCTGTAATTTTAACGTAACTTTAATGCGGTACTTCATCTGTAAACATAATAAGGACCTTAATCGTCTGCAGTGGTGGTGAAAACAACAGCTCCCGTGATCCCATGCTATATCACAAGGTCATCAAACTCGTCTTTTGTTATGGTTTTGATTGATTGAGAGACCCATAGTGGCCAAAGTTGCTACGTTTAAACAAACTCTGGAAATTAGTTAAGCGTTTGCATACATGTTATTAATTAATACTGGTAAAATGTACATTTTAAATCTTACACACACAAATCTCCAATGGTTTTTGTCATGAGGTAACAATCATTTTTTACAGCTACTGCAAACGCGTGATAACCAAGTTCTTATTACGTAACCATGCCTGTGCTTTTCAACTTTATAGTTTTGTAGTATAACTCTAAACGATCATTTACTTTCCCAAACTTTCACCAACCCCGGCTTTGTTAATCCTGACATTGCAGCATTCCTCTCTGATTAATTCTCTGATTAATTAACTAAGGGTGTTTGCAGTGTGACCAATCAATCTGTCTTCTCCTGAGCTTAGTCACATGGATCCTGATCGATTGAGGTATTAGTTGGTGGTCTAACCTCATTAGGTAAGTGACCTATAATGTGCGATGTAACGTCTCTGTTGTCACTGAAACTTAATCTGCATGTATATCAAACATATTGAGAGTATTTAATCCTACTGGTTGCAGCAGAAAAATCTGATCTGAATGGAACAAGTTTAAACTGAATGTTTCGCACACTGTTAAACTGAATTCACTCCGTTTATAACTAGTTTAACTTAATGCCATTGGAACCTTTAAGCACTAGCAGTCGCTCCTTGTAAACGGAGTTAACTCGGAATTTCATTTCTTGCTCTATAAAGATAATAAAGGTCTAATTTTCAGCTGCCCTTACTCTCACTAACAGTGTCACTGGGGCTGTATTATATTCCCTGACACAGTGGAGTGAAGGCTTAATAAAATCCTGACATTTGAAACACATTAACGTAAATGCTATTGAGTAATTATCTCAGTAAAAAGAAAAAATTGGTCTGTCCTGTTTTTCCCATCGCTGTCTGCAGAGGCTGTGGACATTGTTTTCTTAAATTAAAACCCTCTTTATCATGTCAATTATTATTTATTGAATCATATCAAACATGAGGCATTCAAAGATATTGAAGTCTCAAAGTAATTTCTGTGTCTAGACAGTAAAACAAAAGAATGACATTAGCTTGATTTATTACTTCAGTTTATGTTTTTATGAAGATGTAAAGGTCAATAACACAACAGATTTGTGCCTGTAAAATTGATGAAAAACACTTTTTAACTATTTAACTTTTAATTAGGTTCAAGAAAATTATTTTATTGTTTCTCTAAGTCAAGGCCACCATGAAATTGAAAGTGTTTACACTTTTATCACAGAAATGTTGTGTCTTAATAAAAGACAGCTAAACTTTATGTTTATTTAATCACTGATAATTACTCCACAATGTCACCCATGTTTTTGTTCTCTTTTTCCTCTGAGACCAGGAAGATCAATAAGGTTTGCACTTTGCTCTTTGACATTCTTTCCCTCTCATTGTGCTCTGTGAGACACAATATATAATTCAAACTTAAATTTTCCAAGGCCATATGTTGAAACCTGTTTGACGACACATTAACCGACTTTTTCTTTTCTTGAGGAAAACTGTGGCTCAAAACCCATTTTTCATCGGCATAAGGGGGACAAAGGGGTTTTGGTGTGTCAGGTGATGAATGGGTAGTGGGAGGGAATCCATCTGCTGCATCAACACAACGGAAATGGGATCGTCCCCTGATAAGAAGTAAAAAACAAAAGGCACACTGAGACACAAACCTGATTCATACACCAGACCAACACCCGCTGTAGGGTACAATAGTCCTGTGTGTGTATGTGTGGGTGTGCCTGTAGACGTACGTGTGCATGAGAGAGAGAGGATGTCTTTCAATCTGTGTCTCTGTCTTTCTATTTGTTTTGGTGTATGTCTCTTACACACACACACACACACACACACACACACACACACACACACACACACACAATAATTCACAAATGGCTGTGTGCCCTCCTGACTAAATACCAACAATCTATCATTTGAGATATTTCATAGTTCCTCAATTCAATAAGCCAATGTGATTTATGGAGTGGCTCCAGCAGCTTTGGTATAGAATTATTTCGAGGTTGAGGAGTAGAGACAATAATATACATTAAGTTTTTAGTTATTCTTTAGATTTATGTGCACACAAACCCCCCAAAAAAGTTCTGACTTTTAAACAGCTCAAATGTATTCTGAGTGTAAGGTTTGGGAGTTGCAATACTATATATATATATGCAATTAAACTATTTCAAATAGAAAGATGGATCTAGGACTGTGGAGATGCCAACTTCCTGCAGAATGTGAAGCTTTGTTCCTTCCACTCAACACGTGCTCTGCTAACTAAAGTTCACAGGTCCTCACTCTGCTCTTCACTTTGACGCGTTCAAGTTCTCACATTTACCTTCGTTTGCTCATTCTTAGTTCAAAACAGTTACACACATGCACAAATATCTCGCCTTAAAATTTGATTTTTGCCAGTTACGTTTCAGTATTCAGCCTACAATTTGCCAGCTCCAATACAACCATATTTAAGTTCTTATTGAATGAGTTATTTTTCACCACAGTCGCCAAAGGGCTGCTCATTGTGGGAACTGTTGTGTTTCTCTAAAATGTTTAAGGTCTTGACCTTCTATGTAAAGTGCAGTGAGATCATGGATATTATGATTCGGCGCTATACATGCAAAATTGAATCAATATGAATAGGGATATCTTGTGAGCAGCAGGTGAAAATTAACAATATAAACTGCAAAAAGAAAAATAATGTCGCCATGAACCAGAGTTTAATTGAACACATGATAAAACTGAATGGTTGTATTTTAATGCGCTTCAATACAATAACAACAAAGGAATAAATTACGTTAACCTTAACACTAACCATTGATGATAATGAAACAGCTTTTGATTCGATGTCATTGGCCTTATTCATTATTCTGTACTCTGTGTATAGGAACACTTAGCCAAAGGCCTTGGGGAAAACAGGAGGGTCCAAGTTCTTATTATAAGAGATTTGGTTAGGCTCCAAGATAGAGGAAAGCTGATTATTTATTATTCACATTTATTTCTGTCTTATGTCCTTTTTTTTATGCACAGGTTCTTTTTTGATAACAGCATTTTTTCAATGCCTGCTGGGCAAGGCCGGATCAGAGGGAACATGCTAAGATATGATGAAAAGCTTCCCTTTGTTCTGGTCTCATAGCTCTTATGCTTGTGGAAACGGAATTGTTCATTCAGAGGAGATATCTTGGCAAAGGTTGGCTGATTTTATTGCAACATGATTTAACACAAGCCTGTCCCTGCAAGACAAATTCAATTTTCTTTTTATTCCAATTCTTTGTATCACGAGAAACTCTACCTGTTGTTGTTTTATGAGAGTTGTTGAGATTTTGGCTAAGAACACAACCTTGGTGAAAATATAACCCACAACTTGTAGGTCAGAGTACTGCCTTCAAATACTTCCCTTTCTAGTAGGTGGAAAGAAATATAGAGCTCTAAGGACAATGAGTTTTGGAAATACATTCCCTGTGTGGATCGGAGCTTCAAGTACATGCTAATGTTGCTCTGGGTTATTCTGGTTAACCGTGATGTCGTTTTTCTGTCTTAACCAAACCTCAACTGTCGTGTTGGCACATCAGAGAACCTTCATGCTGCATGGATCAATTGGAACTGTTTTGGCATTATCTGTACAATTTAGGACGACTTGTTGTCTAACAGTTTACCTTGGATTTATAAGGGACGAGACCTAAGTAAGAAGGACACAATTTTCATAGAATTTGCGGTTCCTCTGAGCAGGAAACAGCCCAGTCAGCAAAGCATGTCATTTTATTACTCAGAGGGCGAGCGAGACTCCCTCACGAGCGTACGGGGCTGGGTTTTGTGTTTGAGTGAGTGTGCCTCAGGAGGTGTGCTGTAACACACAAGCCCCAGCAGCACTGCAGCGCGCCAGACCAAGAAAAACAAATGAGTTCTTTCTCCTTTTTCCCTGTGTTGATAGAAGAGCCTCGATATGTTCCCGTTCTTTCACAGCGGGGGGGAAAGTGTATGTACTTCTGTGAGCGCTTCTGCCTCGTATCTGTGTATGAGTGTGTGCCTCCAGTTTCCCGGCAGTGCCCCGCTGTTCCCCAGTGAGCCACTGGCAGCAGCGCTGGTTTGCTCTGTGACTATAAGCGCCAATTTACATTGCTAATTTACAACAACATCCTCATGCTGACGGATAGGCACACTGCCCGGCCATAAGGAACAGAGACGACTTGAGAAGGACCAAATGTGTGTTTCTACCTGTGTGTCCGTGCGATGCTGTGTGTGGGAGTAAATAAACACTCAGCTCCATCAGAGGTGCTACAGCATGTGTGTCTCTTCAACCAAAAATTTGCATTTCAAATTATTTCTCGGGAAATGCTAAACTCTTAAGTCAGGGAGAAGGCTATTCAAATGTGTAATTGGTGTAATGCTAATTTAATCCCCCTCTCTCTCATGGGCAGGTGCAGCATCGGAGAGAGACTGGCAACACGAGAACAAAGTACTCACGGAAAAAGGTACTGCCCCCACACACAAGAGCAGACACACTCCTACGTGTTGGGACACATTAATGGACATCCATGTTCTTCCCTCTGGCTACAGTATAATGTTCAATTTAATGCTCTAATGTTTCTTAATGACTGCTTTATGTGCACAGGCTTATTGTGCATCTATCAACCTGAAGCACATCTAATCAGACAATTAGCCCTCATCTAGGGCTAATACCCATGTTTGTATTCATCACCTAAACTGGTTTTCTAAAGGGAACACAAATAGATTGTCACTTCTCTTCCACACTCACATCGATACACACACAAACTATCCTGACACTGTCTTTGACAAACAAAACGGAGGTTGTCCTGGACAGACACGTTCATCTACATCAGGAACATTTCTGTAACATTCAGTTGAGGGCTGGTACCTGGGTAGAGCGTGAAGGAGGCAGGACAACATGTTTAAATTCTGCTGCGGGAACCACAGTGTTTTTGTTTACAGCCCAGCAACACTGGTGTCGGCCCTTATCACCCAAGCTCTCTCAAATCTCATTGCCTTTTAATGTTGACGTCTCCATCTGCGTCTTCTACGTGTGTGGCTCCTGATATATTTGTCTTCCTCCAGTTTCATGTCTGTCGTGTGTTAAAAAAACGTCATCAACACCCCAACTCGCTCAGTGTAAATACTCTAGACATGGTCCTGCTGTATTGTCAGCTGACTCGCGTGGAACTTTCTCCGGACACGTTACTTGCGGCTGTCGGGAGAAGTTCCGAAAATATGCGGAGCAGCAAACATGGACATTAGCGTTCTCACACAGCCGCTCTGGAAATTTTCAGTAAAATGTCTGGACGTTGGTGCACGTTTGAAAGCAGCTTCAGTGTTTGTCTGGACAAGCGGAGGCAAGAATTGAATCCTGTTTCCATCCCTGGTTTATTGACTGTTTACTCTGAGTCTGCTCCAAACTTAATAACACCACGTCATAAGAGTATTTTTTTAATTTCTCATGCAACCAATTAATTATTTCAATCAACCAAAATGTACTCTGCTTGCCTACAGCCCTGTTAGGAATTTCAGGAAATTTGGAGTGAATGTTTCCTGCTGGGTGTTAATAGTTGCATGTCACTGTTTGTATAATGTAGTGTGTGGGCGTAGTAAACATCTCTTCCCTGTTAGAGCTGCTCTGAAAGCGTGTGCGTCATCATAATGTTACTGGCACAAAATAAAAGAACCATTTCCTCCTGCTCAGGCCACCTGTTATCAGAATCACACATGCAAAGAAGGAGAACACCAAACCCCAGCCCTCTGTCATCTTGATGTTCATTTTACATTCACTGTACGTCCACTTTATCGCACATAACATAAAACAAAAACTGCTGTAATTAGCAGAGAGTCTGTCCTGGGTTCGATAACTTTAATGGGTTATTCATGTTCCAGCATTAGCTTCGATACGTGCATTTCATCTGCACTCACTGATTTGGGAATACGCAGCACTGCTCTGCCTAATTACACATGGCTAAACGGATTGGGGTATCTTCTTCTGTTAATTAAATTTTCAGCCTGGCATCGGAAAAAAATAGGTGCATGACCCCGATGTGCTTATTTATACATCGGGACTGGTGAGATAATCATCACAGATTTCACTGTAGAGTGTAGCAGGTGTCCTCAAAATCCCCAAACCCCAAAACAACATTTTTCTCTGGACAATGAAAGTAAAGCTTTTAGTTGTATCACAGGATTATTGTGGAGAGCTCTCAGTTAATGCTCCATGACCACTGCTTATTACAGCTATTGCCGTGGGGACATTATTGTATGCATATTAATGACTACATTTAACGCAACCTTCACCAAGTTCAAAAATGGTCCACAGATAAAACAATGAAATATATGCAACTTGTGTCGTAATATTGTAATAACAATAGTGAAATGACTCAATGATGTGAGACGCTCTACATTATTCATTTTCAGGACTTGTTCCGTTGCATCCGACAAAACAACCTCTGAAACTTATGTGTGTAAATCATTAGATGTGATTTGTCCATGGACCTTTGAGCTGGTTTGACTGCGTCATCTCATATGGTTTGTTCTTCCCCTGAGGTCAAAGCCAAAAACAACGTCGTCATCTTGGCTGTGATGTGTCTGCCAAAATATTACACATTTATTATCCGCAGAGGAGAGTTTAGTCTTGGAGCGAACAAAGGAGGCTGCTGTGGGACAAAGTATCTTCATCATCTTAATGGAATACTGGGAGCCTGTTGATAGCAGAGGCAGAGGCAGAGGCAGGAGAGAGAGAGAGAGAGAGAGAGAGAGAGAGAGAGAGAGAGAGAGAGAGAGAGAGAGAGAGAGAGAGAGAGAGAGAGAGAGGAGAGAGAGAGAGAGAGAGAGAGAGAGAGAGAGAGAGAGAGAGAGAGAGAATTTAGATAAACAGAGAAAAAAAAATAGAGGAAGTGATATGGTGACTGTCACTTTGTCACTGTTGTTGTTCTAATTCCAACTCTTCCACTGATTAAATAGATGTATTGGCTCTGCAGTCATTAAACATGAGAAGGCCAGCCCTCTGCAGCGCTAGTCACAGCTTTGCATCTATCAACCTACTTGATATCATGTGGTCAAGCATGTAAAACAGTGTGTGTTCAAATTGTGAAAAACACGCCTGCATTACAAATTAGAAAAAGTGGTTTGAGATTATAGATACAGATGCAACGACACACCACCTCACGTGTGACATCATGGGGAAGCAGATGCATAAACAATAGATACGCATGGAGCAACAACTTGCAATAGGTCACTCCATTATTACTGAACAGAAGCACAAGGCTGAATGAGTCAGGATGAGAAAATGTTCGGAGAGACACGATGAACGTGGGTTATCTAATTTTCAGGTGAGATTTTCACCTCCGGCTGTTTGACATCGTTTTGCAGTATGTTGGCTGCTCTGCTCCCTCTGTCTCTCTGATTGGCTGTTTTGGTTCCTGCTCAGAAAGTACTGACGTAATCGTCCTGATTTTAAGTCTAAAATCTCAAACATGTTTGACCCCAATGATTCTGCGCAAGTTAAAGAGTGGCCCCATTACACTTCACACATCATTCTCATCAAATTCCTATAGCCTAAGGGCCAGCCCAAGGTTTTCTGATTGATCATAGCTTATATAGCAGAATGAACACATCTGTCTATATTTGTAAGTAAACAACTGTAAAGGTTATTGAAACAGGTTCATGGATAAGAAGCTGAATGTCGGGATCATAAGAAGGAAAAAACACAAATACTAAGCGAGGACCAATAGCAGGGCAGAGAAAGAATCAGTATTTAGGTGCAGGTGAGTGACAACAGTAGAAGCCTTTGTGCTCATGTTTCCAATGGGGATTATGGTCCGTTTGCCTGTGTCAATTCTGATAATGGCAGCGCTGCCAGTAGACAGAGTTGCACCCAGAAGGAAAACAGACACAGACACACACACTGCTTATTCTGAAGAGGTGTATTCAGCACATGCAGCCTCGTATCGATGCATCTGGTCGGACATCTGAAATATCTGACAGGGCTCAGAAATTCAACACAGAGACGGATTCAGCTTTATGAATAACTCTGTGTCACACCCAAACACAGTGTGTAGAGACTGTACTGTAACACATAGTCAATCAAACTGCTACGTCGTGGCTGTAATGCTGCAGCAGTGTAGGAGTGTGTAGACACTACAGGAGATAACACAGAACATCATATGCACCCAGCCCCACAGACTATAAACTGCAATATAAGGACATACAGACCCTAGAGAAACTTAAACATCTCTAAATTTGTATCTTTAAGTGTTTTCTCAAGCATAAAAACAGAGTAGGAAAAAAAATATATCAATATACATATGTGTGAAGAGAATTTTAAGAGCTCCAACTGAAAATACAGACATGGGCAAATATAGGTTGGCCAGTGGCTTCAATCAATGGTATAAATGCATTAGCTAAGAAGATAAATTGCTGAAATATGAAATGATCCCCAAATGACCCCTTAATAAAGCAGACTTGTCTGTCCGACTATAAATCAGGATTACTCAAAAGCTACTCAACAGATATCCATGAAATATCAGTTTTGCAGCAAGGAGAACGGGTCGCTTTAGTTTGCTTTTAACATGAGCACCCTTCTAGTTTTCTTCAATCGTCCCTCAACAAGTTCCACTCCAAAGAACTATCTTATAATCACTTGGAAAAAAATAACTTTTGCCATAGACGTTGCTTGTTATTGATACTGTAGCTGTTCCCTTACTGGTGAGATTTAAGTCCATCTCTACTTTTGCTCGGTTCAGACGTTTGCTGTAGAAAACTGTCAGAGTAGTCCGTCACTGTGACAGGCTCTCCGCTAATGAACTGGACCTTTGTATCTCCTCCTCACCAGGCTATTCCTGGAACTGATAGCATCGCAGCCTGATGTCTCGGTACAGAGATGCAGCCGAGATAACCCGTTCAATCTGACCTCACCTCCCTCTGTACTAGAAGTTTTGCCAATTCGACCCTGTGTTAGCTCCATCAATACTGGATGTCTTAACAGTAGGACCCAACCTCTTAAACATGAGCTTCCCTGTAAAATATTTATTTTGCTGCCTGAGTTACTTTCAGAGTGTGGCTAGAAGTAGAAACAATATCCTTGTAGCGTATGAGTGCTGGAAAAAGTCAGAAAAAATGATTTTTAAAGTTTACAAAAAACTCTCAATTCATGATCGGTGCATTCCACATTGACAAGTCTGATTGAACAAAGTGATTGCAGAGAAGATTACTAAAGCAATTCCCGTTTGTATAGGTTGTACAATTCTCATAGCAGAGAAAATGTACCTTTCAAGCAAAACCCAAAAGAAAATATCTAAATTGCAATAGAGCAGACAATCTCTAAAAAAGATAAAGCACAAAGCAATCACAACAACAACAGACCCATCAGAGAACAGCATTCAGTACCTTCAAGTAGGTTTTTGATAGAGTTTGGCTTGATCTCATTAGACAAGTGTTTGAACGAGCCCTGATGGAGAAAGCTTAATAGTCCGCAGTCGTCCACCTGGACTGTAAAATGACTAGAGCAGTGCTGCCTCGGGATTTCTCGCCCTGCTTGAGCTCATAGGGGCTTAAAAGCTCAAATACAGCCAGGCGTGAGTCCAAGATGAGTCTTAAAGGTAATGAATAACATTTCTAGATGAGTCCATCATTGCACCAGGTGCCAGTGAAGTCATGGCAACAGCCAGTCTTTTATGAGAGCAAGCTTTCTGACAATCTCAGGTAAAGCCACCCTCAAAGATGGATGAATCCTCGATATATATGATAAATGGAGATGAATTTAATCCAACAGCTTCTTCAAACACTGGAATCCAGAGATTCAACCTGCAGATAGTCAAAAGTGGCTTGTGATTGACAAAGGTGTTGACCAATCACATGACCTATATACATCTCATGGTTAAAACTCTTCATATCGTCCCAGTTCTTTAGGCCTGACCAAGTCTCAGTTTTATACTTAATCAGTTATCAGTTATATTAAGTCAATAATTAACATTTCACATTGTGACCCGAACGTCTTTGGTTTCAATATTGTTACAGTTCTACGGAAGATACTTTGTGATAAAATAATTATTCTTGCAAAATAGTGAATTAGTCAACTAATTCTCCACTTTATAATACAGACAGGTGATATTTGTGTCATTCCAGTAAAAGTATACACCCTCAGGCCCATTACAGCCAGTAGCTGGTTCAAACAGCCTGTCAGTTTCTCACGCTCTTTAAGTCCCCCGCCACCCTTTTCCTCTTCTCTCACTGAATTCTCTGCCCTGTTTTTTTGCTCAGGCATGACCTGAAACAAAAGAGAAAACAAAGGACAGAAAAAGTTCAAAAACCTGCCATTTGTCACCTCATGAACTGCTGCTGTCTGCTGCTCCCTCTCCCTCCCTGTCGAGGAGGCCGTTTCTCCCATTTCATCTTCCCCTTTGAAAGGCTTCTGTTTGTTGAGGGACAGAAGTGACAACACAGCCTCCTGTACCTCTCCTATACAGTAAACAGGTGAAAAAAGAGCCACCCTCCTCCTCCCACCTGCGCTATCTGTTTCTTCTCCTTCCTCCGTGATGTGAATGTCTGTTGAAATGACACGCAAAGTGTAGCAGCAGTCCAATTCCATAAGCTGTGCGGAGACGATAAAGCCAACTCCGAGGGATCAGAAGGATTGACACGTTCCTCTGTTGGTGCTGTCTGTTCAATGCCACCGCGGCAAGGGAAGAAGTGCTCCCGGCGCTCAGCGGGGATTGTATTCAATTACTAAATAAACAGCTCAATAGCATAGAAACACAATGTGTGGTTATTTTAAAGCCTGTGCGGCATTATGCTTTATTGACAGGGATTATTACGCTTATCGCCTTCTGTTTGTTGTGACTTTGTCTAACGTTTATAAAACCTGTTTTTTAAATCTGGTGTTAAAATGAGGAACTATAAATAATGCAGTGCAGAGATAATAATTTTCCCCTTTTACACATGTTGGAAAAATATTGTCAAAGATGTTTGGGAATGGTACGGTCCATTACAGGTTTGACTTTAATTCATTATCTTTGAAATGTGCCATTAGCCAGCCAATCTTCTTGTATCTGATAAGCTTCTTCTTTTCTTGCTCATGACAATTGTTGGTGTCTGTCATCTTTAAGTTAAACTCATGCCACAGCAGAAGGAAAAAAAAGAAACACTAAAAATGTAACTATAATATACATAATGGTTTTTACACTGACGCGAATCAAAGGCCTCAACCTATAAAAGGAGCAGCCTCTGATTCTATTGGTTACTGCTTTTCTAACTTCATGCAATTGGTTCAAAAGTCCAAACTGTCCAAGAAAATGTTTTGACACTGCAAATGATCCAAACCATTCTTTGTTTGATTCATGGTTCGGTCGGACAATATACAAATCCGAAGGTCTGGTCCGGAGTCCAACGCAACTATTTTTTTGTTTGGACCAAACTTCTACATACGACGGTCCAGGTAGCTGTTAAAGTTCCCTGATAGGCTTCTGCAATTCCTCCTAGCACCATTTTCGAGACTTGTTGAAAACTGGCCCATGATGGGATACTTTGACCAATCACAGGGCAGTTTAGTGAGAAGATACTCTTTTTGGCTATTATACTAAGCATCTGCCCATGCACGTCCCTTAAAAAGCCTGCCCCTTAGTAAATCATGGAAAATCCTACAGGAGAGGTCAATATGACAACGGCCAAAGCAACCCCAAAAAAGCAACCATGAATTATCGAATATAAGAGTCTAAAATACAGTTGGAATCATGCTGCTTGTGCATATAAAGCTTTTGCATCTGGCTCAGGACGGGCTCTATCTAAACCCACCTTCTGCACCGTTAAGTATTCAAGTATGAACATGCGTATATACAAATTACATAAACAAACTTTTCAGTTTGCTTTGCTCTGAGCTGAATGTAATTGAAAATCAAAGAAGCTCCAGGCTTATTTATATTTTTTTATTTAAATATTCCTTTGTCCACTCTTAAAATGACCAGCAGGCATCTCTGAAATAGAAAATGAGTTTGCTAAAAGCCATGCATTGTGTCTGAATAGAATAGAGGAGCGGTGGGCATTCAGCTGCGAGAGAGAGAGAGAGAGAGAGAGAGAGAGAGAGAGAGAGAGAGAGAGAGAGAGAGAGAGAGAGAGAGAGAGAGAGAGAGAGAGAGAGAGAGAGAGAGAGAGAGAGAGAGAGAGAGAGAGAGAGAGAGAGAGAGAGAGAGAGAGAGAGAGAGAGATGAATCTATTCAATTCCTCCTGACTCATAGCTGGCTGAACTCAAAAAGGACTTATGCATTTTCCTCCACTCTCAACATTTTTACTGTCCTCTCACGCTCTTTCATCCGTCTGTTCTGTCTCCTGTGCTCTTTTTCTAGATCTCTCTCGTCTTTCCGTCTGTTCCCTCTGGTCGCCTTTCATCTCATTTAGTCTCTCCCACTTTTGACTCAGTCCTTTTCTTCTCTTGCTGTCTCTCTGACTGTCTGTCATTCTGCTTTTTGTATCCGGTCTCTTTTCCCCCCCTGTCGTTATTCCTCATTCTAACTTTAATAAGCAATTCAAGATGTGTCGTGCGTCCTCTGCTGAGGCTCAATAAGGGATGCGGTAAAGACCAGAGTCAAGTCCAAGAGACGAGTGAGTCAGAGTCGAGGCCGAAACCCCCAAAAAAGTTCAGATGGAGTCGAGAAGTTGTTCAAATACATGTAATTATGAGCCCTAGATAATTTTTGAAAATTAAGTCTAAGACAGACAATTTGAATACTCTCCGAGACCAGCCATAGACATTTGTTGTTACGTGGTTTTTTGAGTGTCAACTACAGCACAAACCTTAGAGAATTATTCAGCAAACCAGTTGTTTACTCTCTTCCAAGGAAGCGCCCAGACTGCAAGTTGCAATTGGAAAAGACAGGAAACCACCAACTTATTTTAATTGGTTGCACTTGTCGTTTGGTGTGTTGTCGCTCACAGACCGAGGCCAGAGGTTGGATGTGTAAGATGCTCTTCTAACACCTTTTTTGCAGGATTTCTCCATGGTCTATAGGCACACTGATGCTTTCTTTAGGCACGGGCTGTCTCTGTGTAGATACTAACAAGGGTCCTTTAGCATGGTTGTTGAGCAATAAATTCACTTAAAGCTAAGAATTTAACATTAAGTTTATGTAAAATAAAAAATCATAATTTTGCTAATTGGCTTAAAGCACTTTTTTCTTGTAAACGCGATAACCTAAGAGCAATACATAGGAATTGGTCTTACTTTCATCCCGAGTAGATGATCTAATCCGAGTTAGTTTTGCCCTGCTGCATATATGTGCATATAAATCAGATAAAGTGTATTTTTTGTGAGCTGTTAGCTTTCTTGATGAGACCAGCAGTTCTGTTAGCATATGTCTTCTTGTAGTCAGTGAGCTCATGGAGGGACATGAGGCAAGCCAAGTGCCTCCTGTTAGTTTTTATAGGAGCATGGAGCTCTATGGCTCACAGCTATTTAAGGCTGGAGCTACATAGGGGACATTTAGAAACATAAATCATCGTGCTTTTTTGGTCTCTGGGGGGTATTTGAAAAGTACAGAAAGATAAAAACACCAGCGGTACTTGTAGTGAACAGTAATCAAACAATGCAATGCTTGTTAAACAAAAATCCACACACATTTATTTTGTGTTAAAAAATGCAAGTAGACAATCAGAACCCTTGCAGCAGTAATTGTCATCGATGTTTAATTTGATTGTAGAACAATACAAATCATTTGTCAAAAGGAATATTGATTTTATATTTATGTATTTATCAATTCAAGCTGCATTTAATGGAAGCTAAGACATTTTTTATCAGCTAAACACAAGTGGCCACAGAGTCCCATATAGAGGGAGTAACAATTTAATTTTACCTTTGTTTCTTTGCCCTATGTCTTAGAATCAAAATGCAAACATCAGTGTTTTAGATTAAAAGGGAAACAACTGTAATCAAAGTCAAATGCTGTCTAGCTTTTCTCTACTGCACGTTGTCTCGGCTCTTTCCGAGAGCATTTGTTTACATCTTCCCTGATAAATTGATCCCAGTGTGCAGCATGCACACATCAACGGCCTGAGGTTGTATTATTTGCTTTAGAATTGAATCCATTTCTTGGTCCCATCTTTCCCCTGAAACAGCCCCGAGACTCAGGAAAAGACTTGTGCAGCCCTCTGGTTTGGAGGAGCAGCTCATGAACAGAGCCCAATGGTCCTGTAAGACAAGGCAATTTGGCCAGAGTGATGGGAATAATGAGAAAAGCATCGTAATGTTACCAGAGTCCAATTACCAAGGTGGAGAGAGAGCAGGAGAGAGACCGAGCGAGCTAAAGAGAGAAGCCGGGACAGAGAAGGAATAGAGGAATGCAGGAGACAGGAGAGCGAGTGAGCGATCACCCACGCAGAAAGACCTGGTATTGGTTTTGTGTTCATGTTGAGGTGGCTGCACATTAACTTGTGCAAATGGAGGTTATGGCTTTACTTCCATAGGGCGAGCAAGGAGGGGATAACAGGCCTGCTGCCAGAGAAAGAGAGAGAGTAAGAAATGAAAGTAGCAGAGAGAAAATTCAACTCTGTCCAACACTTCAGTAGACTGTGGGACTTTTAGCCACGGATACGTTTTTATACATCATTATACAACACATTACCCTGCACAGTGGGCAAATATGTAAACCTTCACAGAGAGATAAAAGGAGATGGTGAAAAAGACTAAAAAGAGATAATCAAATAATGAGCGTGGCAAACAGGAGGAGACGGACCACAAGAGCCAGGTGAATAAAATCATGACTGAGAAACAGTGCGAGTACAGTAGAATATCCTCCTTTTCTTCTGACTCCACGTTGTGACACGGCGGCGAGATGTTGCAGAGCTGGGACAAGAAATTCAGCAGATGGATGTTTTTGACCCCAGGCCTGAGAGCGACATCCAGCCCACAGCATCTCACACCAGCACTCGATGCCTCCCCTCGCAGTGATTGCTCATGATCACAGCGTCTCTCTGACCGACTGTGTGACTCCTTTGTGGCAGCAGCTGGAGATAACCGTCGCAGCTGGAGTACAGGACACAAATGCTTCATAAATGTTTCCTCCTCTCATCTCGTGAAAAAGGGGATGGCGAGGGCTAACTGCTCCCGAGGCTAACTTACCGGCTCTTGCTATGAGCCCCTCCCCTGGGGGCCGCGACGCGTAAAGAGATCGCATACACAGATTGAGATGTATGTGCACAGGGAAGACAGCGAGCACTTAGTCGGGAGGCAACAGTTTTAAAAGCCCTGTGGCAACGGAGAGTCGAGGGAGACACATACACAGTGAGAGTTAATGAAGCTTTTCAGTGCACATCCCTCCATAATCTAATGGGCATGTTAATCTCTTGTGGGTCCCTAACTAATAAAACACACACACACACGCCTATGCACACATGTTTTACAGCGAGACTGTGATCACGAGCAGTGTGTGGGAAGAGGCATTCAGTGACTGCTTCTCGTTTCAGCTGCTGGATGAGAAAGAGAGATGCTTATTTAGCTGTTGGTTCTTTTTCTTCAACTTTTCTTTTTGTGTCTCTCAGACTTTCTGTCCCCACTTGTTCATTATTTCTTCCCGGTATCCGAGGTAATGTCTTCAAATAGCTTTTTTGTATTTGATCAATATTTAGTCTATTACAGCACAACGCAGCCAGACTGTTACAAAGTTAGGGGCGACGAAACTGAATCAGCTATTCTCCTACTTGAGGGACCAACAGTCAATGGCCCCTGTTAAACATGCCTGATGAGAAACGTGACCATGGCTCAATGCATCAAATCTGCAGACGGGGTCGAGAGGTTCAGCGAGTGCTTCAGTCAGTTAGTTGTGTGATCTTAGGAAAGATGCAGTTGTTGCCAGACGAATGGTGCCGTGATTAGAGGAACAGAACTAATGCTGTCATTTGTAGAGAAATAAAGAAAATAAGATATCAACTTAAGAGGTCAAGGGAAAACAACCAGAGGAGAGACACGAGGAAAAGATGTAAGAGCTCAGTGAATCATATCTAGCTGACTCAAGAAACATGTCTCAAATTCACATGGAAAACAATTTGCATCCACTAAGATTGTACACCAAAGTCTGCTGTCAATCAGGCATTGATAACTACTGGACCAAATCACAATGCAGATTTCGGTGCCTGAGCTACAGTGCTTTGCATAAGTATTCACCCCCTTTGGACTTTTCTACATTTTGTCATGGTATAACCACAGATTAAAATTTATTTCATCGTGAGTTTATGTAATGGACCAACACAAAATAGTGCATCATTTGGAAGTGGGGGGAAATATTACATGGATTTCACAATTATTTACAAATAAAAATCTGAAAAGTGTTGAGTGCATATGTATTCACCCCCTTTACTGTGAAACCCCTAACAAAGATCTGGTGCGACCAATTGCATTCACAAGTCACATTTGCAAGTCACATAATTAGTAAATAGGGTCCACCTGTCTGCAATTTAATCTCAGTATAAATACACCTGTTCTGTGACGGACTCAGAGTTTGTTGGAGATCATTACTGAACAAACAGCATCATGAAGACCAAGGAGCTCACCAAACAGGTCAGGGATAAAGTTGTGGAGAAATATGAAGCAGGGTTAGGTTATAAAAAAATATCCAGAGCTTTGAACATCTCTCTGAGCACCATAAAATCCATCATAAGAAAATGGAAAGAATATGGCACAACCGCAAACCTACCAAGAGGAGGCCGTCCACCCAAACTGAAGAGTCGGACAAGGAGAAAATTAATCAGAGAAGCAACCAGGAGGCCCATGGTTACTCTGGAGGAGTTGCAGAGATCCACAGCTGAGGTGGGAGAATCTGTCCACAGGACAACTATTAGTCGTCTACTCCACAAATCTGGCCTTTATGGAAGAGTGGCAAGAAGAAAGCCATTGTTGAAAGGGATCCATAAAAAATCCCGTTTGGAGTTTGCCAGAAGCCATGTGGGAGACACAGCAAACATGTGGAAGAAGGTGCTCTGGTCAGATGAGACCAAAATTGAACTTTTTGGCCTCAATGCAAAACGCTATGTGTGGCGAAAACCCAACACTGCCCATCACCCTGAGCACACCATCCCAACAGTGAAACATGGTGGTGGTAGCATCATGCTGTGGGGATGCTTCTCTTCAGCAGGTACAGGGAAACTGGTCAGAATAGAGGGAAAGATGGATGGAGCCAAATACAGGGAAATCCTTGAAGAAAATCTGATGCAGTCTGCAAAAGACTTGAGACTGGGGCGGAGGTTCATCTTCCAGCAGGACAATGACCCTAAACATACAGCCAGAGCTACAAAGGAATGGTTTGGATTAAAGAATGTTAATGTCTTAAAATGGCCCAGTCAAAGCCCAGACCTCAATCCAATAGAGAATCTATGGCAAGACTTGAAGATTGCGGTTCACAGACGGTCTCCATCCAATCTGACTGAGCTTCATCTTTTTTGCCAAGAAGAATGGACAAACCTTTCCATCTCTAGATGTGCAAAGCTGGTAGAGACATACCCCAAAAGACTTGCAGCTGTAATTGCAGCGAAAGGGGGTTCTACCAAGTATTGACACAGGGGGGTGAATACTTATGCACCCAACAGATGTCAACTTTTTTGTTCTCATTATTGTTTGTGTCACAATAAAATTTATTTTGCACCTCCAAAGTACTATGCATGTTTTGTTGATCAAACGGGAACAAGTTTATTTAAGTCTATTTGAATTCCAGTTAGTAACAGTACATAATGGGAAAAAGTCCAAGGGGGGTGAATACTTATGCAAGGCACTGTATATATATGAAATAGTTGCTCTGCTAACAGGCAATATAAAAAACACCACAAATGCCCGGTTAACATCATACTTAACTCTCTACATGGCTCAAACAATGAATTTTAAAGCAGAGGGATGCAACATTGCCCCATACTTGTATCCACAGCATAATACTGATGTCACGCCTCAAAGAATTACCTACCACCCACTGCTAGGTAGGTAGATTAAAGTGTTCAAAGTGTGTATATCAAGGTTAAACAGGCCAACATATAATCCGCAATGTGGGGTAAATAAGTCTTTAAATCAGGATCTGTTTGTGAGCACGAGGTTTGCTTGATGAAGCCAAAGAGCAGCGTAAACCCATACTGCAGAGTGAGCTTTTGACCTGGTGTGTGCAAACACAAAATCCGGTAATCCCTGAAGGGAGATTTGCATTGGACTGCCTGATTGTTATAGACACTGTTCCTTCTCTACCTCTCCACACTCTTCACTGCCTCATAAATTGAAAGCCAGTTACCAAAATGGCAAAAGGACCCAGCTAGGACAGCTAGGCCTTTATTTGTTTGTGAAAGATGAGAACCCCTTTTATGGTATTAGTCTGCAAGAGTTTGATTGACTCTGAGAAGCAAGCTCAGTAGTTTGATGTAGAAATTCTGATTATTTTTCCTGTCCGGGGTCCATATTTGTTCGATATATACGCCATTGATTTGTTTCACTCAGGATTTGTACAGTTAGACCTTAAGAATAATTTAATATATCATGTTCAGATACTAAGTAGTTTTTCCTTTATACCTTTATAATACAATTTTCTTTAATACATGATCAATACCCAGTACTGTAGCTGATGAAATGACTCGTCAATACAACAAAGGATTTGATAAGTATTACATTACTCGTTTTTTAAATGAATTTCTCTGTTCATTTATCGTCTCACCTGCCCATGAAGAGCACATAGTGGATGAAAGAGAAAGATATTGTCAAAGATTCAAGACAGAAGATATAAAGAGATATAGAATCTAACAAAGATGAATGAAGTTTGAAAGACAGGATCAAAGATTTTTTTTTTGTACATCAAACTTTTAAGCATATTGTTTTTTTTTTGTGGATCTCTTTGCAGCTGGGATATTCTACAGAGTGGCCTCCTTTGTGTAGGCTGAATATTTTAGCTATTCCCTTTGTGACATGGCATAAAGTGCCCTGATGGTTTTAATTATAATTGGAACAGGCAGTTTCATTTTTGCCTGGCAGGGGGTGAACTCATACGAATCCTGCCAAGAAAACCACCAGGAAATACACAAATTGACAGCACTGTTTCAGACCTTTCTCAAAGTCATTAAATTTATATTTTCCTACGTGCCCAGAATATTTAGCCTGAACACACTTCCACTCTATTTGCCATGCCGCTAAATTACTTCACAAAGGTTTTTTTTAATACTTACACCTTTAGAAAGCTTCTCTAGATTGAGAAGCGGCATGTTGACAGATCTAATTACCATGAAGGCTGGTGGACTGTTATTAAAATGAAAGGCAGGAACCACTTAATCCATGAAGCTCAGTGTGTTTTTCAGTGCAGGTGCATACATGCTGGTGCATATTCACTGCTGTGATCATGTCGTTTGATGTGCATTCAAGTGTATTTGAAATCTGAAGGCACATGTGTCAGCACACTTTGTATCGTGTTGGCTCATGTGTCCGTGTGAGTAAATGAAGCCATTGTGTGTGTAGTGCCTACAGCACGTTGATTCACTTCACTCTGAGTGAGATGGTCCGTCCTTAATTGAGCCTCCATGAAAACCCTCCTCTCGCTGTGTGTTGGAATGCTCCCGGCCTGCACCATGACCCGATGACTACAGTCTAATCTAATGTGACTTTGAAACTCTTTCAAACTGTTTATTGCTGCCAATATAAAACTATATATATAGGCTTGTCTTTATGTGCAGGTCTTTATTTGGAAGCAGTATGGCTTAAAGGAAAGACACTGTGCATGCATACTGAAGACCTTCACCTCTCGTGTCTATAGTGAGATAAAAAGGGTGCGTGACACTTTTCTTACATGACACATCTATTTTTACCTCTATGCGATTGTTGTAGAAAAGAAGCTATAAAACTGGAATAGAGAAGCATGACTGATTCACCAATGTTTGCTTATATAACAGAGCATATACTGTATTTGCCTGCTTATTATTGCATATGCACACTGTGATAAATACAATCAAAATAACATTTAATGTGTTCCACAAAAGATACAATTCTTGAAACAACAATGAAACAACACATGTAACATTTACAATCGCCAAAGAACAAAACTAAGAATAAATAACATTACATGTTGGCTGATAAATTATAATAAATTGTAACAAATAAATAAATATATATATTGCTGTCAATTTAATTCACAACAATATCAATTGCGTAGCTGCTAGAGAGCTTTTGATCATATCCCTCAAAATGTTCTCTTCCTCTACTCGATGTGACTTTATATATAGGGCAAGTTTTACCATTGAATGCTGTAGTTGGTCCACCAGAGAGCACTGATCATTTATTTACCCGCATAGCTTGAACACAGGTGTTTAACATGCAGGTCTGTTTTGAGACTGTGTGGTTCTGTAATTGAATCCATCCATCTATTATCCGTACTGCTTTTCCTTAAAGGGTCACAGGGGGTGCTGGAAACGATCCCAGCTGACACCTACACGCGATTCCCAGTCTCCAATCAAAGTAAACTGCATGTGTTTGAACCGTGGGAGGAAGCCAGCGTCCTCAGAGAACTCCCACACAGAGCGGCCCCTGCCGATCTACAGGTTCAAATTCAGAACCCTGTGTGAAGTGACATTGCTCTCTAGACCACCTTTTCACGCATGTAATCCTATGCATATCCTTCAAAGAATAACATCATTTGCTTCTCAAGATAGGGAGTCTTCACTTGGCAAACTGCAATACATAAATTAAGTTAATTGCTCGAGTTTCCTAGAGAGCATTATAGTCAGTTTTAAGAAAGTCAGATAAAAAAAAAAAAAGCTACATACAGACAGAGGGATGGAGATATCTGAAACTATCTATTATAGATGGATGACTAGTATTACAAATTTGTTTGTTTAGGTTGGCAAAATGTTATTGGATGTGTAATATAACGGCTTGTTGCAGGAAGTGAAACAGCCATGTTGCCAGAGGGCTAGTGCTTTAGCTAATGGCTTTGAACATGATGGTTCCAGTCGGTTTTGTCCGTCTCACTGTGGCACCATCTGCATGTTCTCATTCGTTTGGTGAATTCTGCAGTTAAACGGCTTGTGTCGCGTCGGGCAGCAGCTGCATGCTTGAGGTTTTCACAGCAGAACACTTTCTATCTCTTTAACTGTGGGGCGGGTGCCATTGGTTGGCAGTTGAATCCAGCAAGGCCAAAGTCATTTTTAAAAACATTAGCCACACTGGCTGAAGCGAGGCGGGCTGTAGACTGTAACATATGACTGACTATCGTTCCCCAATGGCTCTTTCATGATATAGTGCCTGTGTCAACATTCTTTGTGTTGCTGTTTACCACACACACACACACACACACACACACACACACACGCACACACACACACACACACACACACACACACACACACACGTACACACACACACACACACATGTGCACATACACACAGTTGTTTGACCTTGTCTCAAAATGAAGGGTGCTGCTCAGGCGGGAGCAGAAAGATCCTTTGAAAAGTGAAGTGCGGCAGTGGGAGAAATTGTCAGTATGTGAACAGGAAGCCTGGGACATTGATTATGCCTCAAAACATTTTGTTTTGAATGAGAGAGAAACACACGCACACGTTCAAACTGGGATTCTCTCTCTTTTTCTCTCTATCTCTCTCTCTCTCCGTTTCTCATTTATGTGCAAATACACTGATGTTTCAACATTTCCTCCATAAATGATCAAAACAGCCCGAGCCAGTTAGGTGTGATAAGAAGACTTCCATCTGGCTCTCACAAAAGACGCCATCTGAGTGCAATAGCCCGCTTCACCAACATGAGATGCATTGTTGTGATAAAAGGAGCTGGTGAATACTGACTACACAGGCTCATCCGTGAGATGTTTTTTTTCTCTTCTTCTTTTTGTCTCGTACTAAATCTTCTGCCCACACTCACTCCGACATGAACATGTTGAAACTCAAGGGAGTTGTGCTTCAAATTACTACAAAGCACACATGAACTCACACGCTCACCATACTGTATAATTGCGTTCCCTCCTGCTGTGTGATACCTCACCTCTGCTGCTCGATAAGGACGTCTGATATGTCGCGTGAACCGCAAAAAAAAATAATCTAAACAGCTGCTTTAAAAGCTCTGCACGCGCCTGTCTGTTCCGACATGTGACAGTCTGCTTGAAGCGTCCACGTCACTTTTTCCTCAGTGCAGCTTTTTATTTCAGTGTGTCCCTGGTCTCACTTCCCTCCCTCAATGGAGAGGGGATTACAGCGGAATCACTCAAACCACGTCTCTGCTGAAATCCATCTATCAACTCTCTCCCTGAGCTACTCTTCTATATTCCTCCCGAGTGGAAAGATCAAATATTAGGTATTGCGCAGTGAAATAAATTCAAAGGTTCTAAGTCGGCTCCATAATCCATAATCGGATCAGAGGAATTTATTTACCGTTTACAGAGGATAAGCTGACTTCTCACACGTGCACAGAAACACGCGCTCCATAGACACACATGCACGTATGTTCCCGTGTTGTCACACTAACAACTACCCTGGTAAGGCCACAGTATGTATTCAGAAAACACATCTTCATGCAACACAGGCACCACCACCGACTGCTTGTTTTCATTTAACTCTTAACGCCTCTCTCTCTCTCGCTCTTTCTCTTCTTCTTCCACCTTTCTGCTATTTCTCCCTCCTCCACAGGTGTGAGTGGAAAGGAGTGGTGGGGTTTCCTCGCAGCATGGCACTTTCACAGCAGCACCGTGGGGCCGCAGCGCCCGTAACAAGCTGGATCCTGGTTTTGGCTCTGTCTCTTGCTCTACAGGTAAAATGAGTTCACACAAAATGGCCCTGTCCATTCCCCCCCCCCTCCTCTCTCAGTGAGTGCAGCTGCCCAGGGCCTTTTTCATATTCATTATTTATTTGCAATCTACCATTTTTGGCAGCCGCGTTAATCACTTGACTCTGGGCACAAATCCACTCCAATTCTGTCCTGGCTGGTTAGAGTATCAAAGAGGAGTGATGTCTCAGACTACCTGCGTGCTTTCTGTGTGTTTGTCCCTCTACAATTGTCCCTGAAACTAGATCACTTGCCGCCACCGCCCCTCAGTATGTTTACAATGATAATGTGTAATAGAAACAACATGTTCTTTATTTCAGACAGCAGCTTCTCAATTTAAATAAAGGCATCAATTATTCACATTGCATTTCCAGCTGAATCATTTTAAGATTCTTGTATGGAAATGATTGAGTGTGCTCTTCCAGGATTTATTTGTATGTACCTTGCATGTAATTACATGTTTATCCAGAAGATCACCTCCATGGGCAGTGGCTATAGTGTAATCTTATGGGGAAATTGTGACATTCAATAAAATATGCACTAAAAGTCCTATTTTCCACCAATAACAGGCTTAAACGTTGTGTTATTCTGGATCTTTGCTAAGAGTCTGGCAACATTACACATGTCTCACTCAACAAAAGTCTCACTCTCAACCGTGCAGCGGCATGTTGTCCATCCTCTGCTTGTTGCCCCTCCCTATCTGTTCTTGAAATTGTAGGAGCTCTCTTTCCGTATACTCCACTTCATACAAGCAGGGGCGGCCATCGAAGTACAATGCTTCTATGTGGGAAATGGTTATAACACACGGCTTGTTTCATGGAGGTAGTGCAAGAAATCAACATAAAGGGGCTGTCTTTATCAGATTTCTAAAAAAACTACACAATTTTATGTTAATCTTTTCATTTCATATACAGAATCAACCTCTAGCTGCTGAGTTGATCCAGTCGTGTATAAACTTGTCCGCCTGTGGCATTATTTTCTGCTATTGAAATATCAGAATGTTTATTTAATATTAGAAATTGTCTGAGCTCTCTCCCAGCCACAGAGAAAACACCATCTCACTGAATTGATGGTGCAGTCCTTTGAAAATGACCCACATTTTTATGGTGAAAATTGTGATGTCAGCGCTGCAGCCAGTGAGAGAATCCTTCATAGACTTTATATTAGTGTCATCTTGTTCTGTGTCCCCTGGGCTCTTTTCTCAGTCTTCACTCCATCACTCTGTGAACGCTGGTCTTTGTTTCATATTTCTCTCTCTCTCTCTCTCCAGGGGGCCATTCACGCTGCTCCATCAGGAGACAACAAGCTGGTTCGTACCACCAGAGTGAAGAGACAGACCCCCGGTGGGGATCAGCCCCCTTCCTCCACCAACCAGACACTGCTGGAGCAACCAGTGGTCTTTAACCACGTATACAACATAAATGTTCCCTTAGAGTCTCTGTGCTCTGTCGACCTGGACGCCTCAGCACCACCTATCCCCGGTGACGGTGAGGTCCCCTGAGTCATTGAGTGTTTTGGGTTTAAACTCCTGTAGCTATGTCATCTGCTGTCCGTCATGTTTTCACCATACATTCTCCTCATTTTAAAGATTCACGTGCTGAGCTGGGGTCCAGACCTCCGGTTGAGGGTCCGATGGATCCAGGTGGACCAACAGAATATATGGAGCAGACACTGGATGCTGACAGCCAGGTAGATGTTTATTTTTTTTTTAACTGAGAAAAAAATCCATGGGGATGAGTAGTTGCAGTTGTTTTGACTCTTGAAACAGGAGCACACCTGCTTTCTGCTCAGCGATGTAAATCCCTCCAGATAAATAGGGGACAGGCCGATTGTCGCTGCCAGCGTCAAAATAACTGCAGCGAGCCACCAGGACCTGAAAGAGAAAAGCGTGTGGAGATGCATCACACAGAAAGTGGACCATTTTGTTGTGCGCCAGTTTCACGGCCACAGGAGAACATAACTGTCCAACTAGAGCTGAGAGTGTAAATGACATGCTCAATGTTAAACACCTCTAAAAGCTTGACGCCTGTGAGAGGCAAGAGGTGGTTGGCTACTTTGAATGTAAACTATATTTATTATAATAATAAGCTTCATTTGTGTCACTTTTCCTTAAACACTGAGATAAAAACAACAATAAAATGCAGAGAAATTCAAACCGAGGTAAAAGCTTAAGGGGTGAAAGCTTGAGAGCAGTTTATTGAGTCTCATGTGGCACGGAAACATTTTTGAAGGACATTTCATCACACATAGTGATATACATTTAGATGTTTGTGATGGCCATAGTTATTTAAAGGGATAGTTCACCCAAAAATGAAGATTCACTCATCTACTCACCTCTAAACTCAATTTCCAATTTGTCTTGTTTCTAGCCTAAATGTCCTCTGTGATCCACACGTTAACATGGCTCCAGGGGAGGATCACAGCAGACATCATGTAAATTACCTTGTTTCATGTGGAAATTTGAATATCGGGACTTACTGACACTTGGATGAGACCACAGGAGCAGTATGGAGGCATTTTATGTTTTTCTCTGTAGTTTGTTTACGTTTGAAGAAGTGGTCACCATTGACCTCAATTGGATTTGATTTGCCTGCAACGCTGTGTACTCCTGAAACTCCAAGTGTTTTGTGGACTCAAACACCTACTCTCCTTTAAAGTCAGCCCCTCTGGACTTAAAAGATGCCTGTAAAAACCACGTTGATAAATTCTTCAACAAGCAGTCAAATTGATTCCAAGAGCAATCAAAGATCAAAACACATGAAGCAAATAGTCAAACCACTCCAGTCCACTTCTCCGTTGCCGGTTCATATCGTCAGCATGTTGCAAACAGTCATATTGTTGCCACAGTTTGTTTAAGTGCACCACTCCAGTTGCACCAGTTGATGCCACCTTTTGAGTCGATAAGGCTTCAGTGTAGTGTTTAAACTGGTGGTTTGTGTTTCCTGGTGGTCAGAGAAGCTGGCTTGAGAACCAGAAGGTGGTCCCAGATGCAGAGGGTCTAGTTTAACAGATATTTCTTCTTCCCAAAATTAACTTATAGGGCTTTGCCTGTTTAATCGACATAATCGTCAGACCCAAGTTCACAATATTTTCAAAATAACAGCTCCGTGATTCACCTCAATACAGAGCTTTCCATAATAAAATGAACATTTACTGTGTAGAGAAACAGCTTAATAATAAGTAATTCTTGAAAGGCTGCTGCCAAGATGGAGATCAGCAAAACACCCATGACTGCCTGTGTCTGTCTAATATGGTGAAATACAAATTATAAAATGTATCCAAATAATCTCAATTGTCGACCTCTCTAGTAGGTTATCCAAGGATGTAGAACAAGACATGTTCAACTCGGTCAGCAGGCTGCATATTAACACTGCTCCACCCCCACTGAGCCCAAAAGGCCTTTGATCAAATTTGATCAATATTGAATATATAGCAATTTTAAATCAAACCAAATTCAAGACTTGACCTCCCTGGTCCCTGAAATATAAAACATACCAAAGTGTGAAGCTTATAAGATGAGCAGTTCTAGAGAAACGCATTCCACCGAGATTTCTAGAATATGTCGATAGCAGATGCCCACATACACTAATGCTCACTTGTTCTCCAAACTGTCCTCTTAACTTGTTCAGGTCACGTTTACTCACCGCATCAACATCCCCAAAGCTGCGTGTGGCTGCACAGCGACAACCACGATCCAGCAGCTCGCCACCAGGGTGGAGATGCTAGAGAGAGAAGTTTCCATGCTCCGCGCTCAGTGTGGCTCCGGATGCTGTGGGGAGAGCTCAGCCATGGGTGAGTTATGTTAAGAAGAAGAAAACATTTATATTCTTTGAAGCTGTAGTTTTATGTTAATACTGTACAGAATTGAGTAGCACTCGTTAGAGCACATTCCCCCGCTAAGGCCTAGATGTCCCCTTAAATGAATCAACGGGATTTCCTTCTTGAAATGGCTAAGATTTAATATACAAATACATAATTTAGCATAGTGATTAGTACAGAAATCTTAATTCTAGGCCTTAAAAAGTCTTTAATATGCTAAAATATAGCATACCAAGCCCTTGATCATGTTCTTGTTCATTCAATGCTATTATATAACTTTTTCAAGATAAATATCTTAAAATAGTTTGTTTCTCAGCAATACAAATATTAGCACCCTGTATTAAAACCACAAGCAAGACCAACATGTATCTGACTTCAGTGATAACACTCTGATATTCCCTCTGTTGGACTCGACATTGGTCTTAAATTTAGATTTCTGCAATCTTTTAAGAAGTAGAATATTTTTTTTAACTTTTTGACTGCTGCAGAAACCATGAGCTAGCCGCACCACATTGCAAACACATGTAGAGTTTTTTCGTTTTCAGGATCCACGCATTTTGTCTAATCTCGCAATGTTGAAGAAAGTGATACATTTTTTTTTAAATGAGCCTCTTTGTCCAGATCTACACGGAACTTTAATGGACTATTTGCAGGCTCATGTCCCATCCGTCGATTTAGTTTCATTGAAATCCATTCTGTAGTTTTTGTGTCATCCTGCTGTCAACCAAACAAACTGCCTGGTTAAAAACTTCCTTAGTGGAGGTAAAAATACGGTGTCTGGCTTTTGGAGGCAGAGAAAGGTAGTCTGCTGACGAAACTCAAAACAGGCTCTCTCATATATGCAGTGTGAAAAAAAACAAGGTTATAGACGTGAAATTCGCTGGAGAAAAATGTGTTTACATGCTGCAGGGCGACATCTTTGTGCTGCTGCACAGTCTCAAGCTCTAAAAGATGCAGAGGAACCATCTGAAATTTTTGTTCACTATTCAGAAGATGCTGACATTGTATTATGAGAGGACTGGGATGGATAGAGTTATAGGCTCTAATGTGGTTAAAGGACCTGCTCATTTGACACCATCACCCCATTCAAATAAGTTCTGAAAACGCTCCGTCGCTGCGGTGAGATTATGATTATCCGCAGCAGTCACAATCTGAATCCGAATGAGGATGAAATGCTCAGCTGTGGAGGACGGTGGCAGGGTGGAAATGAGACAGGTTTACATTGATGTCTTGAGACTGTGTCTAAAATCCAGGGTGATAGACATGAAGCAGATTAGAAATGTGTTACAATTAAATTCTTGAAGTTTAGATTAATCAGAATTTATTATTATTGTCTTCTTAGAAAAGGAAGAAAATGTAATGTAATATTCCTTTGAGGTCAATCATGTTGGAGAGTGTTTGTGTGTTTGAATTATTTTGCCAAATGACATGTGCTTTTCTCCCAGGTCGTTTGGACTTTGTCCCTGGCTGCGGTGGCCACGGCAGCTTCAGCTTCGACTTATGCGGCTGCATCTGCGAGGACGGTTGGAGCGGCAAAAACTGCTCCGAGCCGCGCTGCCAGGACGACTGCTCCGGCCAGGGCGTGTGCATCGAAGGGGAGTGCGTGTGCGATCAGGACTTTGGAGGCGAAAACTGCTCAGAGCCGCGGTGCCCCTTGGACTGCTCGGGCCGCGGGTTGTGCATCGACGGGGAGTGCGTGTGCGAGGAGTCCTTCACCGGCGAGGATTGCATGGTGGGGAGGTGTCTCAACGACTGCTCGGACCAGGGGCTCTGCATCAACGGGACGTGCCAGTGCCGGCCCGGGTACGTGGGCGAGGACTGCTCGCTGGTGTACTGCGCCAACAACTGCAGCAAGAAGGGAGTCTGCAAGGAGGGCTTCTGCGTCTGCCAGGACGGCTTCGCTGGGGACGACTGTAACTCCGGTAGGGGACTACTTTCTCTTTTTCACATCAGTTTAATCCTCTGACTGTTGTCAAGCACAAAATGTAGTTTGTCCGACATTTGCAGTTCAGGTCCCTGGAGGAGAAACTCTGGGCAAAGAAGCTGTCCTCCCTGAACACTCGCTGTCAGTCTGAGAACAACCAAGTGACTCAGAGCAGCCATCTGGTCTAAACAGATTTCACAAAGACACAGTCTGAACCTCGAAAAGTTTAGGCCGAATTCTGGAGAGAACAGGTCTCTTTCAAAATAAGAGCCGCAGCATTCAATGAAGTGGGTGTTCTGGTCATGAATGGTTGATAATGTCACTTGAATGTACTATTCAGATTACAGTCCAGAATAATCTCCTTTACTTACAGTGAGGGAAAACCTTTACATGAAGTGAAAAAAAATGTTTCCACCTGATAAACAACACCAACAAACAGTTTCTCCTCTGAGCTGCTCTTATTAAATGTTGCTGTGGATGTTCTCACATTGTTAGATGTCACAGATTTGACTCGATTTTCATAGATTCATGATCTAAAGGTGTGGTGCAGCATCTTCGTGTAAACACCATCTGTCAAATACCTACAGTTATGGCTCTATCACCACTCAGCTAATTAATTAGGATTAGTCTATAACATGTCTATGTCCACCACAAGTATCTAAGGCCCGAAGAGACATCGTAATATTATCTGACCAACAGCCCAAAAACTCAGGATATAATTTTCTTAATAAGTCAAAAAAACACCAAACAGATAATACTTAATACTTAGAGCAAAAAACACCTAATGTTTGCCCTTTATTTGCATTTATTTGCTGATTTAATCGACTTATCGATTCACCACCAATTACATCATAAAGCAGAACTTACTATGGGCAGAGAAGGTCTCTGGTTCGTCTCTGGTTCGACTTCACGGAGAGACACCAAAAGACAAACCTGAATTGATCTGTCCAAAAATCCAAGAGTCTCCCTACCCTGTCTAGTGCCCCTGAGCAAGGCACCTCACTCCCCCAACATCTGCTCCCCGAGCGCCGTACATGGTTGCTCACTGCTCTGTGTGTCCTGCACCAGATGGGTCAAAAGCAGAAGTTAAATTTCCCTACCTGCATGAGTGTGCCTTTGCATGTCTGTGCATGTGTTTGGGACTAATAAATGCATCTTAATCTTAATCTTAATCTTAAATCAAAGTTACTTGTTAGTACAAGTTCTGTCAAATTCAGGGGTAGTACAGGTTTTGCTACTTTCATGGAGCGTTCGATAAGAATAAAGGAAGTCTGGTCAGCACGTTGCTCCAGCTTGAGCACTCTGACAATGGCTGCAGGTTCGGTTCCGACCCAGTCCTTTTAGCTGCGTGTCTTCTGTGTTTTATGGGCGGCTGTGACTCAGGAGGTAGAGAAAACCTTGTCTGTGCTTCAAATGTAGGTGTGGGCCTTGCCGGACAGCAGAAGCTGTAACTGCCTTCATTTGTCAAAAGACACACCCGTGCAGGTATAGAGAAGTGCCACATTAGCCGCTGCAGCTGAGGCAGCTTGTGAGCCCACGCTCTCCTTTGTTCGGCGGCAGCTCTTCACGCCCAAATATCAGATCCTTCTCTTCCATTTTAAAGCAGCTGTCAACAAGGAGACAAATGAGCACAGACAGAGGAGCGTGTGAAAGAAAGACAGGGACCGCAAATCATATTACCAAGGCTCATTCCTCCAGTGCTGGCCCCGATTTAATATCCACACCAAGTGAGGGAGTATGGATGGCTTATTTCTTAGCAATTAGAGGCCAAATAGCCAATACTTGTAGGGGGCAGTTTGCTGAATACCAGATGAAGCAGTTCAGATTCCAGAGTCCTGTAGGCTGACTGACTTCAGTGTTTTATGTTAAAGAAAATGGAATGCTATTTGCCTAAATCATGGCGACCTATAGAGGAAAATTATTTGCATGGACGGAGGAAAAAATTACAATCCATGTATTTTTTGTACATGAAAATATACCGCACTCTAGTGGCATTTAATCTTGACAGCAGAGGGAATCCACGATCACCTCCAGGAGTGCTGATGTCACATTGGGCAAATATCAGCGGCTTTCTCCCTTTGTTGACATCCTCCGAGTGCAGCCGTTGGTGACAACTGACATTTACATTTGTCTGTGGACGTCAGCGTCGTGACGCAGCTCTGAAAGGCCGAGTCGATTGCCATTTTTTATTGCCTTACTCTGCTGCGTGGCATCAATCAAGGTTATCTGAACAATGCGGCTTTTTATTTGCAGCAAATCACACAGTGGAAAAGTAGTTTAGAAGCCTTACTGTAATAAATATAGACAAATAATGAAGTGGCTTTGTTTTCATCAATTGTGCCATTAGAGGATTAAACTACCACAAAAAATGCATCACGCATCGTTCAATCTTTTGACTATGTCGAAGCTTCTGAGAGATTTGTTTTAATACCAAATAGAAACTGTGACGATACATCTTTGCAAAAGGCTAGTTCACTTTGAATTTCGACACTTTTTGGGGAAGGGTTTTAGACAAACTTAGCTCTTCAGGGACATCTTTATTTCCGACATTTAGAGGCAACAAACAAACAACGGTTTTCACAAATGAGCAGGAGCAGTTGACAGTAATTATGGAGTAAAGTCAAGACAACTTATATCATATACAAACTCAAAAGTGTTTTAATTTAGACCGATAGTAAAAAATTTAGTCGGGTTGAGCAAATTAACTACAGTTACGCCATTACACAAAGTAGCCTGGAGGTAAGTTAGTGTTCTAATGATGCACCGACCTCAGTTGTCAGCTGGTGTTTTGCTGTCAAGGTTTTAGTTGAGTAGATTTTTGCTGCGTCTGCCTATGATGGCACACTGATGAAACCTAATGAGACTTTAAGACTCCCGGCAAGATTCTCGAACAACCTTCAGCGAGTCAGACGAATACAAGAATACAAAGACCTTGAGCAGCAGGAATTAGTTTGCAAGTTATATCAGCAGTGCGTGTGCGGCGATGAAGGTGTTACGCCCAGGAAACTGGTGAGGAGCAAAATGCAGAAGACTTAGAAAGACGGGGGTATCCAAAAACACAAAAGGCATAGGAAAAATACTGTGAATGAAGATGAACCTTCACTGACGAACCCTGGAACTTTCTGGAGAAACTGATTTACTGCCAACAATTCCAGGAGGATTGTGGGTAATGTAGTATTTGTCCTTGACATCTCGATTAAAACATATTTTGTCTTCAAACACAGTTGGTCTCACAGACTCGTGGCTTCTACAGGAGCATATTGCATCATTCACAATCTCATGGTTTTTGATATGTCTACCTATCTATCTGGTTTGAAGATTTTTACCCAAGTGGAGAAGCTTGTTAATGCCAACTTCGTCCTTTAAACTCATCCTACATGTTTTGAGCTAGATGAACAAAACTGAAAATAAAAGAGGTCACACGAGAAACTGGGGACTGGGAAAGTTTCCCAGCCACAAAGGTCAGGGACTCTCTTGATATTCTGCAATCGAGTAGTGTTGATAGGATGTTATGTTGTTCCTCTCTCCTGGGCCACGATTTTAATTGAGTAAACAAGTATTTGCATTCAGATTAACTGGCCGTCGGTGACCTTTCACACAGCAACAAACAGTGGGATGATGAAACAAGTCTTTGCTGTATCTGGAGTGCAAAGTCACAGACTTCAGCTTCAACGGTCTCGACTGGCTTTTCTGAGCAACCTTTTCCAGAGAGCTCACTTGAGTCTGCCCTTCGCTCTCTATCCGAGTTAATGTCTTTACTTTCAAGAAGCTCGTCTCCTCAGCCTCCTGCATGACCTCATTCAATCACTCCTCTCCCATCCCGCGGATTATTGCTCCTTCTTTTCACTCGTTATTTACTTCACATACTACGAGGCCGAGTCCAGTCTAAGAAATAAAGCCGAGTGAATGCTGCAGGAGTTGTCCCCAGTGCAGGTTCACTGTTTTGAAAGCAGCCAGCTCCAGGAGAGAATGCAGCCATCTGTCGAGTGTATGAGGAAGAAGCTGAAACGGCTACTTAAGTGTCCAAATGTTCCCCGGGGAGTCCTCTGTGCTATGCTGTGTAGTCCTGTATCACAGGATGTATGTAGAGATGATGATAGGGTGGGAGGTCGTTTATCACATCATCACACTTGCTGTTCTCTCTCTCTCTTTTTCTCTCTCATTTTCTCTCTCTCTCTCTCTCTCTCTCTCTCTCTCTCTCTCTCTCTCTCTCTCTCTCCGCTCTCTCTCTCTCTCTTTCTCTGGCTTTCTGCATCAGTTGTTTGTTCTCCTCATCTCGACTATCTCTCTCTTCTCTACTTTTCTCGTCTGTCCTTTGTGCATCCATCTCGTCATTTCTTCAGCTGAAAACCGTTAGCACCTTCTGTCTCCTCCTCGCCTCCTTTATGTCCTTCACCTGTCTGCTCCTCCTCTTCCTCCTCATTGTTTTTGGCAGAGGGAGCTGTAAACACTTGTTTATCCCTCTGAATTTACATTCCCCACCAGCTCTCAGGTTTACGACTTGACGTTGTCCTCTTCAGCCTGAAAGAGTGACATTGCTTCTCCCTGCTCATGTTAACACTCACGACTCATGTTACCTCAAGCACTGGCTCTTTTACTGGCAGGAATGCACATTAGTAATGCAGTCTGACATATATATAAATATAGATATACATATATAGCTAAAAATGCAGATTGCAGAAAGTGAGGTGTGATTATCTTAAAGGGAACAGGCACAGGATCTGGTAAAAGCCTGAAGGACCATATCAGAGGTTTTGTATTTCTAATCTTACTTTATTTTTAAACCTTTGCTCTCAGTCATGTCCTAAAGCATGAGACTATGTTTGAGCTTTGGCAGTAGATTTGCAGTGTTTCCTATTTCAGAATGAAATGAGATTTTGAGTTGATGCTCCAAATTTAGAATATACAGCCCGATGACTAAAACGCATCCACATTTATGAGTCATGAGTTGCCAGTATATTTTTGAAAGAGTGTTTTAGTTTTACTCCCGTGTGCCTTCGTCCTGGATCAGTTTGTATTGATGGATAGACTGGATCTGATTGGACAGACTCTGCCCTATCTGGCACGCCAAAACACAGTTTGACACATTGGGTACATTTGCTGATACAAAAACCCAAGCACACAATGGCAATGATAATAATACATATTTAAACCCAGATTGTTTTTATTTTTCATTTCAACAGTGGCACCTGTCATGAACCTGATGGTCCGGGGGGTGACTGATCGCACTATCGACCTGGAGTGGGAGGGCTCAGTCGTACTCACAGATTTCCTGGTGACTTACACACCAAGCAGTCCTGGAGGTAAGTACAAAGCAACATTGAAGTAAATATACACATATATGTATATGCATATTTAGGATGCATTCCTGTCTCTGTGCATCTGTTTACCTGTCTCTCTCTCTCTCTCTCTCTCTCTCTCTCTCTCTCTCTCTCTCTCTCTCTCTCTCAGGTGTGCAACTAGAGTTAAGGATCCCAGGCAACACCACCACCTGTACTGTCTCAGGCCTGGAGGCAGGCATAGAGTACAACATCAATGTTTTCTCCGTCATTAACAACAGCATCAGTGTCCCTGACAGCATTTCTGTTTGGACATGTAAGTGCAGTCCTTAACTTGACAAAATGCTTCCACAGAGGCGTAAATATATTCCACTGCAGCCACGTCTGGTCCGTAACAAACTAGACACATTTAAATTCACTAGATTTGTGACCTATTCTCTGAGAAATCAATGAAAATGTTGAAGAATGCCCCATCTCACAATGTTGAGGAAAGAAAAAGAAAATCCTGGATCCACCTCCCAGTCGATTTTCTCATAATCCTGTCTTGTACTCTATTGCTCATGCATTCATACAAGCAAACAGTCATTCATTGGGCTGCACACACAACCCCCCCCCCCCCACCCCCCCGTTAAATCATCCCAAAGATGCTTTTCAGTGTCAACAGAGTGAAAGCAGCACCTGCTCCTCTGTGCAGCTGGTTGTGATTCCTGCCTCGAACATCTGCTTTGTTTCCAATTCCCACTCACGCACATATTCATGAGTACCGTCTGACACACTATGATTTACAACAACTTGCCTTGGTGGGGTTCACACCAGGTCAACCGACTGGACATGGAGACATGAAGGCAGAAGTGGTTTGAAAGGAACCAAGAATCATTGGTAATAATGAAATAGAATTGATCGTTTCAGGAAAGTGGCGTCAAGGATGGAAGTTTAAAAAAAAGTAAAATGGAAGCGATGAAAATACGATTAATGGCAGTGATGAAATATTAATGAGTTGAAAAATAGAATGATAAATTATCAATTGATTTTAAACATGTATTTGAAATTTTAGTTTAGGGGAACATTTTTATTGAAGCTGGGTTAAGAAAAACTGGTCCAGTTTGTATATATCAAAAATCAAATTGAATTCAACATGCACCGTGCTGCCTCTGTTCATTCTCATTTACTTTACATTTACATTTTCAAAGAAGCATCACTGTTGTCTCCTCAGTCGAGCAGCAACTTATACAAGATTTACAATCTTTAATCAAACGTAATTTTCCGAAATGAATTTGATCAAAATAAAATAAATAGTTCATAAATTAATGAGAATACAAGAATGCTACAAACAACTTTTTTCTCCTGGAACAACCAGCCAGTCACTTGAGGAGCTGGGCATCAAGCCGCTGAGATGAAGATGTCCTCACATCTCTCGGAAAATGCTGAATCAAAAACGGGCATTAAATAGATAATCATACCAGATATTTAACATTTAAATCATTCCTTTCCTGCCTGATAAACATATTGAAGTGTTATAATTAAAGTCCAAGGATGAAAAATCTCCAGCATTGCTGCTGGTCATCGGTTCAATGAGTGGGTGTTCAAATTTGTAAGCACCGATTCATATAAAATGAACAGCTTTCATGTTGTAAATGATGAGTGATGCATATAAGATAGGTTCTCTTTCAATTAGATCGCCTTTAAAGGAATCACAGCACTTGTTCATTTATCTCTACGGTTTTATGTCCATTTCTACTGCTCCATTTGTCCATTCACACGCATTTTCATCACCTCCATTTTCAATTAAGTTACTACCAGCCTACGAGTCAATTTTCATTGGAAACAGAAAACTGTATTGCCTCACATATAGTTGGCAGATACACAGCTGATACAATTTGATAGCACTGTCTCCGCTGCTAATGTTATCCCCCCCCCCCACACACACACACAGATAACTGAATTTAATTCCAGTGATAGAAATTGGCTTAGTGAAATGCAATTTAAGGCATTTAAACCCTATGCAACCATTTATCAGTGATGATATGAATTGTTGGGTTGACTTTGCAAAACTTCATTATAAAATGTTGTATTTGATCATCCGGGGTGATTCATAGGGACCCATCTGCCTGTGGAAAAAGTAATTTGGGCAATTTGCAATATCAAAGTCGGAGTTATGGAATCAGTGGTGCATGCCGGCCGGCTTCAGAAAGTATTATGCATATCTTAGCTAAAAAACGTTTTTTGTCTGAATGACGAGAGCCTGTGTTCTTGTTTTAAATATGTTTTTAAACAAAATTACATTTTAATTCATAAAAGTGTAAAGAAATCCTGTAGAGTCAGTGCACGAGAGAAGCATCCCTCATGATTAAAATCAAGAAAATTAACAAAGACGTGAGAACAGATCACAAACAGGGATTTAAAAGCGAAACGTCCAGAGTCGGACACGGCCAGCATTAGATTGAGTAGTGATTCATGGGCTGTGTGGGCGGTTGACGAACAATAATTTGTCTCTGGCTAACTCTCCAGATCTCTCCAATCCGGACGGTTTAGTCTTCAAATCCATCACAGAGACGTCGGTGGAGGTCCACTGGCAACCCTTCTACTATTCCTTCGATGGATGGGAGATCAGCTTCATTCCCAAGGTAGAGAAAAGCTGTGTGAGAACTCTGTGAATGTGTTCATCCTGTTGTAATACTGCCTTCTGCCCCCCCCCCCCCCCCCCCCCCCCCCCCCCAACACACAAAACATTGGAGTTTCCATTTTACACAAAGTATTCCTCATGGCAGGGGCAGATCTAGTTGCCAGGAGGACCCCAGCTGAAATCGGATTGGCCCCTGTCCTGTTAGTAGTCTTTAAGAAAAGTTTCTAACTAAAAATATTAACAATAAATAGGGAAATTTGTTAAGAGTTTTTATTTTGTAACTTTTTTAAAGTCATGTGTTGCAAAAAGAAGAAAAATAACTTGAAAGACTTTCCTGGTTTTTCTTGGGGCCCCGTACCAAATTAGACAAGCGGATTGTCTTAAGCTTATTGGCTATTAGATGGATGAGCCATTAAACCCTTTTCCAGAATAACCCTTTCGTAAAAACCGTAGCGGAGCCAGGTTGAAAGGCAGAAAGAAAAAGGATTTTCTTTCCAATTCACTGCTGTAAACTCAGGTCGTCTCGGCACTCTAATCTCATGCCCTCTCACAGTAATTGGTTTTCTCCTTTAAGGTGTTCTCAGGGGGAGATGTCCTTTGGTCCGGCTAGGCTCCAAGCACTAAATCTGATATGAAGACGTTTTTAATGTATTTATTTCAAGTCCTTGTAAGGAAAGAGCGTTTCTGGATGAAAACAAGCTGCGGTCCTCCTAATTTCAATTAATTGCCTCCTTTTCTCCTCTACCAGGTCTTCCTCTATCCATCTTTCATCCCCTCACCCTTTCCCTTTTATCTCTTATCTACCATCCACCACTTCTTGATGGAGATCTCCAGCCCTCCTTCGCTCCACTCCCATTCTGTTTCCATCACCTCTCTCCTCCTCCTCCTCCTCCTCCTCCTCCTCCTCCTCCTCCTTTCTGTCGGTTTCACCCCTCCGTCTGTCTCCCCTTGCTTTCCCCCCTCCTCACTGTTGCCACGGGGGAAATCATATTATGAGTTGGCAGCCCCGCCACCTGTGGATCGCATCCAGCAATGGGGATTTTGAATTTTGACAATCTGCTAATGGAAGTAGGCATGAAAGCCTTGGCCTATGTGAACAAACACGGAACTCACTGCTCTGTTAGAAGGAAAAGGAAACAGTGAAAGAAGGAGGGAGGGTGGGCGTCAGGACCCAAAGCTTACACCTTCAGTAGATGTCTGACATTAGATTGCAGCCATACAGCCAACGTTTTCAGCACCAGAGGCATTAAGATGACAACGCATCTTAATGGGAATTCAACAAGTCCTGTTCTTAAAGGGAAAGATCAAACTCTAAAATGAAGAAAAGGAAAAAAATAGATTAATAGATTGCTCATTACTATTTAATTACCTTTAAAAAGTCAATAGTGATGTATTTTTCCACAAATAATGTCCCCATCATCTGGATGATCCACGGACGGTTCTCTGCACAGTTAATGTGTTGTGTCCACTGGGGAACACTTTGATCTTCCCCATTACTCTCCAAACCCAAAAGGAAGAATGCCAGAAAATCTCTTACACATTTCCACACATAAAAGATACACAGTTGTATGCTCATTATTTACTTAATTAATATTTCTGTAAATACAAAGTAGTTACAAGAAATGTGCTGCATTCCCTTTTTCCAGTGATTGAGAAATAAATCATTGCAATAACACATTTCCAATCAAATCTCATAAGAATTTTTCAGATCACCTCTCACCAGTTTTTGATACAAATGGAAAAACTAAAATAACTTAATAAGTGACCATTAAATGCTGATATATACCAGGTTTGCACATTGAATTAAAATGTTCTACATCCACAATCAGGTACAATGTAATTAAAGTAATTAAAATAATTCCACAAGACGATTTGTAATTGCTTATTTGAGGGAGCTTGTCAGTGGCGAGACTGATGAGTAATTATGAGCAAACCGACACAGGAGATGTGAGTAGGATGTACAGTCACGGTGATTCATTTTGTTATAATTTAGCATTACCTTCATTTAACCGTATTGTTATTGAGATTGAACACCACTTGTTATCGGATCATTAGCGTTGTGTGTTGCTGCCCAGCCTGGTAATTTAGTTGAGCTGATTAAACGGCACAACTCTAATCACAGATCGGGATCAGGGAAGTAGCAAGCTGCTATATATTCTCTTTTAATATGAGGCTTGGTGGCGCAGGCCTTTGGGGACCTCGGAGCAGCAGTAGGTGGAACATCTGGCTGTCGGCAGGAAGTGCATGTGCAACACTTGCTCTCTGAGAACAGCTGGGAATAGCAGGGGCTCCGTGTGGATGAGTGACAGGTCTTTGAAAGTGTACAGAGTGCTGCCTCTGCAGAACAGACAAATAGCACTGTGGCGCACATAACTCATTTTTGCCAAGTAACATGGTTTTGGAAGTTTATGTGCCAAAGCATCCAGAAGCTCACAAATTAGTTAATAGAAAGTAAATCGCAGTATATTGTGAAGAAAATGTACTGCATGGAATTCAATCCACTTGGTACTATAATATTTAAATGGTAGATGTCAATATTTAAAAGGGTTGGTAAGGTTTTTTTTAAAACACTTTTTATCTTGTTTATTGAAATAGTTTATTGAAATAGTTAATAACTAACCTGCCTTTGACGAGAGGGGCGATGGGAATGGGTGGGATGAATCAGTTGAATTTTTTCGAAGTTTCAACTGCTCCTGATAACTTTAGGATTCAGGATTACCAACCCTGTCTTAATGGTGAGGATGCTTTTATTTTATCTGCCAGATTATTTTCTCAACTGAGAGGATTGTGCCCAACAGTAGCCCATGCTTACTTAAAATATGCAAACAACGTGCATCAGAGTTTCAGTGTCCTCTCATCACATGGCCTCTGTCTGTCTGGTTCCCAGGACAATGATGGAGGGATGACGGCACAGCTGCCAAGCACCATCACTTCCTTCGTGCAGACTGGTTTGAGACCGGGGGAGGAGTATACCGTCAACTTGGTGGCGCTCCGAGATCAGGGTCGAAGTCAGCCAGTCACGGCCACCATCTCGACACGTACGTATGAATTCAGATCTGCTGATTCTGAAATGACCAACATAAAGCTGGAGGATTTTATGTCTTAATTCCATCCTGCGTACTCATTGTCATATACAATGTTTTGAGGAAAACGATATCTCATAAGTATGAAAGTTGCAGACATCGAATGGTGCATGATTTTCCTCTGTGATTGCCCTCAGTCTACAAAAAGTAGATATAGATAAAGAAGCTTTCATTTAAATTTTGAGTTTGGATAATAACTCGGAAACGTGTATTGTATAGAAGAAAATGTGTTTCTTCTGTTGATTCTTGTATCAGTTGCAAAGTTTTTGCAACAAATTTGTCCCATAAAGGAAAAGACATTAAGTATTTTTTTATGATAGTACTTCCTGTAAAATATGGAAGTTTCCTCTTTGGTAGGCGTGAAGTCAGATTATAGCACATGAGCAAAATGAGGGTCCGTTGACTAAAATGTTACGTTTAAGATTCCAAAGAAAAACAAAATTTCCCACCAGCTTTTTACTATGAGTCATTTGGTCCCAATTACACACATTGTCATTCAAATTTAGAGCAATTATTTTGTGGATGTTGTTATTCCCACTGGTCTGAAGTGGGGCTGGTTCAGTTGCAGAAGTATGTCAGACTCAGTCATTTTTGTTTTTGAATAATCAGCCGATTAAGCTCTAGGTGACATTTATAAGCTTGTTTTGTTTTGTCCCAACAACAGTACCAAACACAGTGTTCAATTTCCAATGATTATACAATAGAGAGCAAACAAGACATGGAGCTGGAAACCTGTTTGGCTTGATAATCAATTTACATGAGCTATTGATTAGAACTGTTGAAGATCAGGATTTGACTCCCACACCTCGATAGCAAAAAAAACAGGCAGTGAGTGTCACCTTGACATATCTGTCACTCTGCCACCATTGATGTCCCTGATGTAAACCTCACGGCGGTATCGCCCCCACTCCTCACCCGGCTGACACAGGTCAGACAGATGTAATAGATCCAATTCAAACCTCGTCCATAACAATTCAAACTCTTGATGTCCGCAGTCAAAACACCATCAATTTCCTGTCAAGTCTTCGTTCATTTTGGTGGGGTTGTAATTAAGTATGGATTAATAATTCATGGCACGCCCTCATACATTTTTCATGGCGGCCCGCTGCAGGTCACCTTATTGGATAAAGAAAGAGAAAAAGACAAATTTGAAGTTACTCAATTATTTAGAACAAAGATTTATCCTTCCCCCGGGGACGGAGGAAGAGCGTGATGAAGAGTCGCAGATAAAACCGGAGGGAGAGGACAGCTGACGAGAGAACCGCTTCTCGGCAAGCGTCTTCCGCAGGATGTTTTCTAGGACGAGACCCAGGGGGCCAATTTCTAATACATCAAGGATCAGGGTGGACCTGTGATATGTCGAGCCTGAGTGTGGGACTCATTTAGATCCCAGGTACTGAGAGAAAGACGTTAAAGGAGAACATCGGTCCTGTTTTGCTCTTTATGTGAAATGTGCCATTCGCTTGAGTTCCTCCCCTGGGGCCTGCAGCGGCAGTATGGTAATGCTATCTCAGTGTGGTGCATTCAACTTAAAACACTTATGTTAAACATTTAATAAGGTATGTCTCCTTTTTTCAGACTCAAATGGATAGTTATTCTAATTATCTATTGTAAACTAGTTGTGAATGTCATTTAAAATGAAGCTTTGAGCCACATTCTTCAAGAAGGTGTGAAAATCAAAAGCACCTGCATGTACCAAGACATCTGCTAAAGCAACAGATGTCACACCAGAGCTTTTGTGGGAAGAGGTAATTAAGAGGTTAATGGAACAGAGTGCTAATTATCACATTCTCTAACAACCCATTACTCTGACTGAAATTCCTCTATATTGGCACTGATACTCTAACAATGAAGCTTGTAGAGACAGTGTTAAGTGTCAAAGGGGGAAGTGGGTTTTCCTCTCGTCACACCCGGTGAGTTTCCGGCTCTACACTTCCAGCGAATGTTGTTTTCCAGCAATTCCCTCTTGGAGAAACTTAAATCATGGCTGGTGGTTTGCACCTTGCATAGATAAAGCCCATTGCCTCAGTGTGCGTCAGCTCTGATAAGTTTTTACATGCCAGTTGGTTTTCTGATAAGAAATCCACATCCACAGCTCTGCTGCAAAAGCTTGAAGCACTGACATGAATTTTCTTCTTTTTCTTTTTTTTTTTAAATTCTCCATTTTAGCGTCCCTGAATGTTGACTGAAATTAGTCCAAAGCAGAATTTGGCTTCAAACTTACTCTTTGATTCTGTTTCATTTAATCATAATTTGGCCGAGACTCTACATTATATAGGCCAAGGCTGTTTAAAGCTACTTGTAGTTGGACAACATTTAGTTTTGAGAAGTTGTTTTACTTTTGTAGACAAATGTGCTTAAATTCATCCGAGCAGAGCTGAAACTTCTTTCTGATGGATCAATTATTGATTGGTCTGTTTTTGATTAGCCATGTTTAAACAGAACATTGATCCAGCTTCACATATATGATACTTTACTAGCCATTTAAAAAAAAAAAATCTCATAACTTAGTGATCCATCACATTATTGATTATTTAAAATCTTGGTAATGAGACAGTTTTAAGTCAGAACTTGTTACTTGTAGATGTCTGAAACCTTTACCTTCTTAACTTTAGAGTCAACCAATGAAAAGAGAACAAAACATTGTCTTATGTGATATAAACTGATAATTTGTCTGACCAAAAAAAAGAATCAAATTTGAAATAGTTTTTTATTAATGATACTGAAAATAAGACCAAACTAAGAGCATGGCAATACAAATCAATTGGCAATACAAATGTCAATTACTACCGAGCTCTAGTCAGAAAGTATTTCAGCTTATATGGAAAGGTTGACAACTTGATAATACCCCAGTGGTTCTGCCTTGATCATAACAAACCGTCTCTCAATAGTTGCTCCTTTCCCAGTGATTGATGGCCCCACTCAGCTGATTGTGCGGGATGTGTCAGACACGGTGGCGTTCGTGGAGTGGACACCTCCCAAAGCCAAGATCGATCAGATTGTACTGCGTTATGGCCTCGTGGGAGGTGAGGGGCCACGGACCACCTTCCGCCTCCAGCCCACACTCAGCCAGTATTCACTGCAGGTGAGTGTGAGTGTGAGTGTGTGTGTGTGTGTGTGTGTGTGCGCACAATTCCTCATGTCCTGAAGTTACAGAACGTTTTTCTTTGGAGTGTGAGTTGACTTTGAGGTTATTTAATTGTCCTCACAACGTGTGTGTGTGTGCGTGCACACATTTGTCATGCTTATTAAATAATCTAATCTCCCAGTCCCCTTGCCTTCTGTGTCTAGAGATAAAACAAAAACAAAGGGGAAAATCCATGCAAAAGATTAGGTGGACTAAACCGCCGCTGTTGTTTTCTTGCCGCCTCAGGTTCTGCGCCCTGGCTCTCGTTACGAAGTGTCGGTCAGAGGATTGAGGAAAGGAAACGAGAGCGGATCCATTTCCACTGAGTTCATAACCGGTGAGGTCTGACAGCGAGCAGATGTGGTGATAGTGGTTGTGGGTGGGTGTGTGTGTGTGAGAGAGAGTGTGTGTGTTTGTGTGTGACTGTGCAGGGCCTACTTCTATAAAAAGAACACTAAATGACATATGGCCCATAGCACACCTTACAGTTTGTGATACGGTAGATACCACCTGTTCAATGGGATTTTTTGTCTCCTATAAAGTTTGTGCATAAGAAAGTATTTGTGAAAACATCATCCTCATTTGTTTTCAGTGCAAACAGCTAAATCAAAATGAGTTTGTTTTCAACTACAACCAAGATTAAAATGTACTAAATTGTCCACTTCAACATTTTTAAACTGAAGTAGGATCTTCTTGATACCTGATGATAGCCTGTTGTAGTTTTAATCATCGCAGATACAGATTCACTCAAGTAAAGGACAGACTGCTAGGAACTGTGTCTGTATCTGTTCAAACTGCTGACGTTTGCTTGTTCACAATCCCTGAGAATTGGTCTCAGTGTCCCCAACATTGTCAGCTTTATCGTTCTTCTCAGAAATTGATGCCCCCAAGAACCTGCGGCTCGTGTCCAAGACCTCCACCGCCCTCGAGCTCGAATGGGATAACAGTGAAGCAGAGGTAATTAGACATGAGCTGAATATTCATCCTCCTTTATTTTTGGAGCTTAGGATTTTACATGTAACACATGAGCGCACTGATTGATGAATGTATTAAACTGAATGGTCTGATAGGAACATTCAATTTGGTAAAAAATCTAAATTCTTCTTCCACCACTTGAAGCTTCTCATGCTAATCCTCTCAAAATAGGACTCTCCTTAGAGATGTGGGTTTTAAATGTTGTGGATTAAACTGAAAATCACCAAGCATATGCCAATGATGTCAGTTTTGTAAAGTTTTGATAGTTAATCGTCGGGCCCCTGACCTTACCGCCCTGTTGTCACAAACAGGTGGGTCTGCCTCCGTCTGCTTTAGGAGTGTCAATAATGAAAAAGATAAAAAGACCCCAGTGGACACAAGTGATCGCTGAATGTTTCACTCGGAATTCACATGTAGTAAATCATGATGTTTCACTCAGTAGTTCCAGTGGTATTTGCAGGGCTCACTAACTACACACCCAGACTTACAAAGCCAGTCCGCCCTGATGCCTTTTAGCACTGCAAATTTATTCAGCCTCATGATTCTGCAAAGTGTTGACAGAGAGCCAAATATCCTCCTGGGCCAATAGTTAGACTTAACTGTTTATTTTATCAGCCATCAGCAAAGCAGGATAAAGACACAAGCTGTTAAGGAGACACTGCACATTTTTATATTTTCCCTTAGCTCTTAACTAAATGATATGACTGTTCTTTGATGAAACAAATTGAAACTTAATAAATCCCATTTATTAACTATGGGTTGATTTGGCTCATAACACCACCTAGTGTTTCAAACTATGTGTCTTTCAGCTTTTAAGACCAATGCTTGCATATGCTAACTGTGTTGGAAGTCTCTACATAATGACATTTACAGTATATAAATGAGAAAAGGAAAACGCACTCTCATCAACTTAACCCCTGAACCAACCAGCCCCTCGGCTTTCTCTGTCTCACACAAACACACAGACCATTTGATGAACATAGTCTTGGCCGCCGGGAATCTGCAGAGGCGTAAAGCCTCTACTTCCTCTGCTATATGACATTTCTGAAGAAAAAGAGTGCGTACTGCTACTGGGGTCCTAAACACCCCGGATAACTTAGGCCCTGTACACACCTGGTATTTAAATCTATCCTGACAGATCCGATCCCAAGTGGCCAGCGCTAAGTACGTGTTCACACCTGGCATTAAAAGGCTTCCTGAATGTGTCTCCTGTGACCGCATGTGATCGGATCTCACCTCCCCGCTCGACATGCAAATGAACGCGTCTGTCAACAATGTTGTTTTGACCCAGTCTGAGTTTACAGATTACATTACATGTAATTTGTCCAAAGCGACCTACATTTTTAGTACACGCAGCATTTCTGAGGGGCCATTTTAGGGGTTCAGTATCTTGCCAAGGACACTTATGCATGCAGATGGGAAAGAGTGGGATTCGAACCAGCAACCTTCTTGTTGCAGAACACCCGCTCTATCCCTTAGGCCACGCTCTACCCAGATGCTTCCAATGTCACTCTCGGTCGCCATTAGAGAGAGAGGCGTCAGGAAGCTCTGAATGAATCTCATTCAACTGCAGTACAGAAAGATTGCAACAATTTAAAAAAAAGTATAAATCATGATGTCGTGGTCCGTGTTGATGTTTTGGTGCTGAAAATTGAGATCGGATAACAAAAATTGATATTTTAAAACCAGTTTTGTACGCGGCTTAAACTTAAGCAAGCTAATTTGAAGAGACTAATGAGTGTATTTACGATGTCTGCATGTGTTTCTGAAATTCCAGGGAGAGGCACTCGAGCAAAAACTTGGAGTTACTCTTTAAACAGTGTTCATTTATAACTGTTTACATGTGTGTGTTTGAATGAAGGTGGAGGGCTACCAGGTGGTGTACAGCACGTTAGCAGGAGAACAGTATGATAAAGTCATCGTGCCACGTAATGAGGGAGCCACCTCAAAGACTACTCTCACAGGTGAGTTGGTCTTTCTTTCATTTACTTTGGTTTGTCGTCACTTCTCCTCGAGTCATATATTGTGTTGCATGTGTTGTGAAAAAGCCAGGTGGGGCCGGTTTTACATTGCAGGATTATCTCCAAGACTAACACATGTCTGACGCCCTCCAGACTGTATCTTTAGAAATCCTTGTTGCCCTGCGGGTGTATTGAAAGGCTGTCAGAGAGGAGGGGTCAGCCTGGATGTTTTTCCTGAAAGGCCACGGTGCTGGAAAGGGCATGGCCGGCATGAGAATAGAAGCTAAAGGTCCTCGTGTCATTCTGTTCAGCCCCTGCAATCAATGTTCTCTCTCACCTCATTTCTTCTCCGGGGCTCTCCCTGACTTTCCCCTCTAATAATCTCTGTCACTCTTGCTTATTTCTCATCGCTCATGTCTTCATCTCCATTTCCTGTAGCTTGAGCTCACCGTGGACGCTCTGAATTGATTTGAAACTGATCAATTATGCAGTGGGCAAAAAGAAACAGTATTTTTTCACAAATCATACCGATGTACATCTACATTTGCCAAGAAATCATCGCCGATGTAGAGCTAATTGGGCTGATATGAAAAAAACAACTAATTGACATGCAGCTTGTGGGAGGAGGCGAGCGTGAAGCGAGGCAGTGTGATGTTGCTTCTTGCTTTATTCTGCACGGAGCCAGTAACCGCTTCTCTCTCTGTGCCTCAGACCTGCTGCCAGGCACCGAGTACGGCATCGGCATCTCCGCCATGAAAGGCAGCAACCAGAGTACACCGGCAACAATGAACGCCAGGACCAGTGAGTGAAATGCTGTTTATGCAACACTGTATAAATCCACTCATCCACTCATGCATGTAAGAAAAAGTGAGTGAAACACAGCAGCATTGCACTGGAAATCACAGCATCACAGCAGGTTAGTTTGCAGGCCCATTTATCACTGTATGTGTAATTCACAGCTTGTGCTGTGGGTCAACGCTCCTGTTCCAGCCATTAAAATCCGTTTTAGTGGAATTAAGCAAAACTTTGGCAAGACTTTGTAGCATTTTCGGGCGCTGTGTGACTGTTTTATGTGTCCGGCTCTGGTCAAAGTTCCCATTACAGCATTTTAAAGCAGTAATAATGCATACTCTCTTGCTAATGGCCCTCTCTATACCTCAGTGCTTGATCGGCAATTTGAATTTTTATTGTGATTTGAGTTGTTTAGCTTTAAGAGAAAAAAGATCCCATTTCGCCCTCTGTTAAAAATGTTAGCGTAAGGAGGTGCTTCACTGCTCTCACCCATCACATCCACTGCAAAGCACATCTTTCCTCCGGTTGCAGTTATTCTAATGGCATGAAGGTGTTTTGCACTTTGCAAAATTACACCTCCATTTGCCTTACGAGCAAACTCTCTCAACGTCACCGTTCTCTGCACTTCATATGAACTTTTAAAACGCACTAGATCTGCCACACTTTTCTCAAATAGCTTTAAATAGCATGATTACACCTGCGCACGGTTGTGCTCATGTTACAATAAGCGTTAGTTGTTGAAAGCTTGAAGTTTCTCCTTTCCCCGAAACTCCATTTGACAGGGAGCTGGAGTTCCTGGCAAACAATGCAGCTGAAGATTCGATGTGAATTAAACAAATGGTGATTCAGTGGGCAAACAGCTGCAGGATGGAAAGAGTTTAATTTAATACACTCAACCTTTCTTTATCTGTCAGGTTTTGCCTCTAGGTTTTATTTGTGAATTAAAATGTTTGAAACACAGTTTATTGTCATCAAATCAATAATAATTAATTTAGCACGTTTAGGAAAACATGTGCCATAAAGGATAAAAAAATTAAAAAAAATCATTCACAAGACATTTGACCTGTCAGACTGCGTAATTTGCCTTGTTTGTCTGTAAAAGCTCATTCTCCATTCATACAGTGGATGTGCTCATGCTCTGATATAATGCTGATGTCCACCTTCTAGGTCTGGACGTGCCCATGGACTTAACTGTGACGGCGTCAACAGACAACACCATCACTCTGGTGTGGGGCGTGGTCCAGGGTCCAATCGACCACTACAAAGTCACCTTCACTTCCTCCTCTGGCGTCACCACAGAGGTAAAGCAGAGAAGAACATTAAATGGATAATAGGATATAAAACGCAGCACCTATAAGCTGCCTCACAGGGGTCTGCTGCACACTCACGCTATCACGTACTTGTCCTCAAAGGAGCCGACGAGGCTGTGACCTTGTGCAGTGAAGTCTTCTTAAAGTTAAATGTTGGTTTGACTGCTCCGTCTCGTTCCAGATGACGGTGCCTAAAGATGTGACCACCACCACCCTGACCGACCTCGAGCCCGGGACAGAGTACACCATCACCGTCGCCGCGAGAAGAGGCCGACAGCAGAGCACTGCAGCGACCATAGACGCCTTCACAGGTGAAGACAACGCTTCCATTTTATTTCACAGAAAAACTAACAGTGACACTTTTGTGCAAATTAAATTATTGGAAGCATCCATACAAGATTAAGTTAGTTCACCCATTAGGATCTAGGACACCAAATAAAAACACACTGTAAAACCTATGCATAGGTTGAAAACAGCCTCAGGGTTTTCTGAAGAGATCACAGAACAGCCAACCTTTACAAAAACTTTCATTTCTCAACCTCTGAAGCAGATAAATGTGAATACAAGCATTTGATAGCTTCAGCATTTTAGCTTTAATTTTAAATCATTGCCTTTCCCTTTAACTTAGCGAACTTTCACGGATAAAGCTGTCTTTTGCCGAGATTACCCCGTTCTCCCTCTGCCTTTTCATCAAACATTTCTTTTACTGACTGAGCCTCGGTCAGATTTCGTTGTTGTTTTCATCAGGGGTTTTGTCAGTGAAACACTGCAATCTGCTGCACTATCACTCCCCTCGATTGGATCTGTCAGCCATTGTCAGTCACATGACTTCAAAACGATCACAATGTCTCATCTGGCTCTGAAGGGAGAAGCACACCGATGTTGCACCTGGTCTTTATAAGTGATTGTGAGGCATCATCTCTAAATGGAGGATATATGAAAGTGAGATAATTTCCTTTCAAACCCAAACACTCGCAGAACAGTTTTCTCAGTTATCCAAAAAATTACGTTACTGAGTGTTCCAGATAAAGACAGGAAAGGTCAACCTGTTACTGCACAGAGCTCAGGAAGTGTTTGAACAAAACGGGCGTTTGACTGGAGTTAAAAGGTGAATATAATGAGCGGCACGTATAAGGCGAGTGAGAAAAATGGAGAACCTCAAAAGACTTTCGAGAATCAATGGGGCGGTGGTGATTTAGTGAAGTCGGCTAATGAGCCTGCTACAAACGTCGGCTAATTCCACCTCTGTGTTGCATCGAGGTGTGTGTGTGTGTCTGTTGCAGCAACAGTTTCCCCGTCACACTTTACAATGTCTCAATCACAACTTAGCTCTCTTCTCTCCAGACTTGTGTCTACCGGGCGATATGTCAGATCACTTGTCAGTCCGCTCAGCTCTGCTGGCCCTCTGTTTTTCTCACAGAGAACTTGATGGGATTTTCAAGTCGCACAAACAGCCGATGTCAGGATGATGGGCACTCGGCTACCTGCTGCCAGATTTGTCTCTTTTCTTCATCCCCTTTCATCATCATCAACTCCTCTCCTCTTCGTCGTGACTGGGAGGCAGCAGTCACCGCTTTAACCATCACAGCCATCATCAGTGCATTCATCCTGACTTGTTATCTTTGGCTTCCCTCAGTAACGCCATTCGAACCATCTGGAAAGGAGCGATGATAAAATGATAAGAGCGATAAAATGACAGATCGAGAGAATCGGGGGGGGGAAATAATTAATTACCTGTCATCTTCTCACCCACTTTTCACTTGGCCGCATTGGCAACATCTGTCTTCCTGTGCTCAAGTGAACTCACCATACGGGGGAAAGAAACAACATGTTGAATGATTCCAAGTTTGAACCCAAGTTATGAATCCCAGAATGCCCTCGGAGCACCTCTGTCTGACCCTCAGTTCTAATCAGAACTATTGCAGTTGTGTACATCACTCAAATAGCAACAGAGGATTGTTGATTTGTTGACTTATTCATTCATTCATATTAGTATTTTTCATTTCCCAGGCTTTATAGATGCAAAAAGCTAATTGAGTAGAAACAGGAAAACCTTTCATTAATTTTAGTGTATAAAGTGAATCCTTTTTTGTCACTTTCCAACTATCAACATGATCAATGCTTTTACTTTCTGGCAGTAGAAGTCCCATGTTTGTAGTCTCCATTTCCCATAATGCAACCTGTATGAAATAGCCCTGCAGGCTACAACAGCAGACATCTGGAATAATATCTGAATCATGCAGGGGAAAAAAGTCTGACATGGAAAGCTGACCTCAGTAACTTGATAATCATCTTTGGCATCAACATCATCATCATCATCATCATCATCATCATCATCCTCGAACTGTGCCATGAAACCCAAATGTGACATCACAGGAACCATGGACAATGGAACGTGATTCTCTGAAGGGCTGAACAGCATTTGCACATTTTCACCAGCATCACCACAGATCAGTCCATTTCAAACAGGCAGCTTTAGAACGGGCTTTGCAAATATCAATTCTGCAAATGACTTGTCATTATCACCGTGAACGACCATGACAACATCATCACAACCACCATCACCATCACGGCCATCACACGACACCAACGATTACTCTTCCCTTCCTCCTCTGCCACATTTAATCCATGTTTGTCATTTCTCTCGACGGCTCCATCGGTGCAGTGTTTGGCTGAGTGTCTTCTTCTTGTGCTTATGTGACACTTCTTCTACCAGCTCTCCGCACAAGGACACACACGTACAGCACCAGCATGGGGTTTATGAGACACAGTTTTCTGCTGACTGCACGGGTCGGTAATGCACTAAATTGGAATGAGAATAATAAAAGGTGCTAAAGAACCTAAACTCGGGTCGGTGAAAACAATCCAGGTTGTAAGGGATGACTCCAGGAGGAACAAGAAGTCGGTGATACATCAACACATGACTAATTACACTGACGTCCTGCTGTGTCAGCTGCTGCATTGGTTCATATTCTTCATATTCATCATCTTCATCATCATCGTCTTCTGTCCAAGTCAACACTATCTACTATATCATCATTATTCCAAATCTTTTTAATCCTCATCCCGGACTCATTAGTTTTCCTTCTTTCTATTTTTTTCTTGGACTATTTTGGTCCTTGTCTGTCTCTCACCTGCTCCATCAAGATCCCGCCCCAGGCTAATTTTCTCAACTGTATTTTTAATGATCTACTAAACCATCCAGAGCTGCTTCCATCTATCACCAGCTCTCTTTTTTATCATCTCCATAACGGTGGCTGGTTGTTTTTCTTTTTTTCCTGGCTTTGCACCCGTCCTTGAAAAAACTCTCTGATGACCACTTGTCCCTCCAGGAATCAGACCCGTCACGCACCTCTACCTGTCCGAGGTGACTTCAGACTCTGTGTCGGTGGCGTGGAGCGCCCCGGCGCCGCCCGCCACCTTCTTCATCCTGAGCTACAGCTCCGCCGACGGGACTGACACCTCTAAGGTGACGCTGGACGGCTCCAAGACAAGGTCGCTGGTCCAGGGTCTGCTGCCGTCCACTCCGTACACCGTCAGTCTGATCACGATTCAGGGGGAGGTTACCTCTGAGCCCATTACAGCATCACTCACTACAGGTGAGCTACTCGAAGTCATGGAGGAGTGGCGTCTAAGGTTTGACACTGATGAAGGCAGATAAACATGAGCAGCTCAAAGGTCAGAGTTTGTGTGAGCGCTGAGCAAAGGGTTATGCATCCTTGCTTCACATGTCTCCATGAAGGCCAGCGTGCATGGAGTTCTCTTTACATGCAAACCTATTATGAGATCAAGTTTATGTCATGATGTGAAGATTTATTTACTAGTATGTTTGTTCTATGTCAGAAAATAGCTCAATCTATCACAGTTTTTATTAGTTTAAAAAAAGTAATTTCCTTTGGCTGCAAATAATGTATGTTTTGTGCTTGTATAATGACTTTTAACAGTACTTGACATATCAAAAATGTGTTATTATCATTCATTATTATTTTATGATCAACGGACAAATTAGTTGACCAATCACCATTAATGAAAGGATTGCACTTTGAGGGGGTTTAATCTGATGGCACATGATCATCCCTAATTCAGTTAGGATTAGGTTAGGGGATTTGTTTAGAATATTATTTTGTCTTCTTTGTATGAAAGTAGTGAATGAGCATGTGTGAGGTAAAGCGAGAAGGTGGAAGATGAGGAGAAATCTGTGTAAGAAATGGAAATACAGAGCGATTACAGATCAAATATGCCTTTGCAAAATGCTGTGTGAGCATTTCATTTGCACAGAGCCACAGCAGAATGAGTTTTGCAATTAGACGTCTGCCTCACAGGTTTTTATTTTCTTCTTGTTTTTCTTCTCCGGATATAGAGACGCTGCACAAACAGTCCCAGCTGGTTTTTCTTCTTCTTTTGTCACGCATATGAAACTTGAGTCAACTGCCGGTCTGAATAATGATCCAGTGTTTAGTTTAAACTCAAATACGCTGTTTTAACTGTGGATAATATTTGTGTCTGAAGTGCAGATAAATGGCGCTCTACTAAAGGGAAGGACGTAGAGAAGGAGAAAGCAGAGAGAGAGAAAGGACAGACTCAATGTGAAGGCTTAAACTGTTTCTGTACAATTTAGTGCAGGAGCTGGAGTCGGCGTCTGTTGTTACTAAGATGCGTTTCCATCTACACAGTTGAATTAAATCTGTTAAGTCCCTTTCTTTCATATTCTCTGTTTGTTTTTTCATTTTTTAGTTTCTTGTTTTTCCTCCAATTACAAAGATCCTTCACACATTCCTCCTACTTTTGCTTTCAAATATAAAATAAGACACGACTGTCGAGAAGCAATCCCAGAAATGGTTCTTCCCATTACGAGCGTGCTGTTCTCATCTGGGAAGAGGGAGAATGAGAAGAGGGTCATGTTTTAACGTCCCGGAGAAATAGACAATGAAAAGACTTTTCCTAGAAAGAGGGACAAAACATATATATCTTCAAAAGGGAAAGTGAGATGACTGAAGAAAACGGTGAAAAGAGGGAAGTCAGCGTTGAACAATAGAGACGTTACCTTGGCATCAGTGCCAGTGCCACCTGCGTGCTGTCATCTGAATTTTGTGCCAGACTTTGGCAGCATCTCTCTCTCTCTCTCTCTCTCTCTCTCTCTCTCTCTCTCTCTCTCTCTCTCTCTCTCTCCCCCCCCCCCTCTCTCCCTCTCCCTCTTTACATTCACCCACACACACGCTGATAAGCAGATTTGCAGGGTGAAATTGGATGGGGCTTTTGAGACAGATGTACAGAGTTTCAGACACCTGTCTTTAGGCTGTGGTAATTTTGGCGTCTCACTTTGATCCAGCATGTTTGGACGTAAGCGATGAAGATGAGAGGCTGTTCTCTGGTTTCCCTTGTTAAATCAGGGGGGGTTTTTAGAATTACATTTGCTGTGTCATTTGAAACATGCTGCTTTCATACAGGTTTTAATCACAGCGATGAGTTTATTCCTCTGCCAAGGAGGTTGTGTTTTCATCTGAGTCGGTTTGTTGGTAGGATTACACAAAAACTCAGGGACAGATTGGGTCGAGGAGGCGGTAGAGGTTATTTTGTTTCACTTTCTGTAACATTACGAGATGATATTTTAAATTTTTCAGCATTTCCGTATTTTCAATAAATCCAATGAACTTGGGACTGGTTACTTTACATTAAAAAAATATTATTCTGGTAATCCCTGAAAACACTCTGACTCAGTGTATTACATAAATAAAAGTTAAGCTTGGTGCACATCCAAATAAAAATGAATCAAGTGAATGTAAATTTGGTTTCATAAGGAAACTCTTTGGCCTTGATGGAGGAATGGGCTCTATTCAGTGCCCGTCTAGTTTTATATTGGTGTAAATGTATTTGGTGTAAACAAAGTCTGATTCGTAAAGGCCACATTCATATATTGGCAGACACAGAGGAAAGTGAATTGAGACCTCCTACAAAGACACAGTAACAGTAGTAGAGTTCTCTGAAAGCATTATTATATAACCTACACTAAACCTCATGAGCAAATAACATTTTCAGCCATTACTCTTTGGTGCCACGTTTAAGACTGGGAAAGACAGAGTGTGGTAGGTTTACATGTTTCTCCCGTTGTCAAGGACCTCGTTTGCTCATGTTGCGTTCAGCAAAACCTGTGCAAACCTTTGTTCTTTTAGGTTTATGCAGCTGGATTTCCTCCGGAGTATCTTTTGATCGTTGCAATATAAATTCACATTTGCACTAAATTGAATTTTCATCCACAGAACAAGGACAGCTCTGTTTATATAGCTGTAATGAAGATGAGATAAAGAATTAGCTTTACGAGGATTAGTGCAGTATTGTTGCTTTCGAGGGCACCGTTTGCCTTTTAGATGTCTATGTAAATTCCCGAACTTGCTTTAATTATAAACCAAAAAATATGCTCCTACTGTACCTCCGGGATCAGAATAAACTGACTGATTGAATATATGTTGTATCAAAGACCATATTCACCACACAATAACATGTCTTTACCTTACTCACATCACTCAGGACTAGACCCACCAAAGGAGGTGACGGTGTCGGAGGTGACTGAAGACGCAGTGACCATCTCTTGGATCAAACCACTGGCTCCATTTGAATACTACAAGCTCTCCTACCAGTCGGCCAAAGGTAGCGCAGTCTTCACCATGATAATTGTCTTAGCTGCATGTTATTAAGAAAGTTTTTATTATTTCAACATATACCTGGCACACGGCTTATACTTGTCACAGCTAAGTGAACATGGCATTTGCTGTAGCGGTCTCTCTGGTGCGAGATATGTCGTAGCAGAGCGCCCTGCTCCACGCCCTGTTATATGCAATTAATTCTAACATTTTATCAGTGAAGTTTAATTAAAAATTATAATTAAAATATGGCTTTGATTAAATATTTACCCTGTGTACAACAATTGAGTGAGCAGTATAACTCCGTACATGAAGAAATGTGATGTCCTGATGCCGCTCTCTGGTGTCTCCCCCCCGCAGGTCGAGTGGACAGCGTGGTGATTGACAGTGATGTGACCAACTACACCTTGTCCAGTCTGTTTCCTGCTACGGAATATGAGATCAGTCTCAACGCTGTCAGAGCGAGTCAGGAGAGCAAAGTGGTCAGCACCTCCGTCTTTACAGGTGGGAGCTAATAATGAAACATTATTAGAACTTCATGATGGATGGTTTCATGGGAGAGGAGGGTTTTATCTTTTTCTTCTTTCAGTCTAAACCAATCAGCTGCAGCCTCCCACCATCATTTTCAGGGGACAATTTTTTGATTTTTGTGTTTTATTGAGGATTGAAGAAGTTTAAAAGTTGATATTGCAGCAACTTAGTGTTTCCGTGGCCATTTTTCATGAGCTGTTTTCTCATGTGAAGTCTGGATAGTGTCCAGATTTTCCCTTTCACACTGCAAACCACAGGAGATTTGTTCGGCTCAGCTTTTTTTTCACCAACTTTTTTTTGTTTTAGCCATGGCATGAGTTTGAGTTGAGTTTACAGGACATGACGCAGCAAGCAGTGTGGTAATCATCCAAAATGATGGATGAGGCTACAGAGTGATCTGTAATGATTCTGGTTTTGACGCCAGTTGCATGACTCCCTCTCACCTTAATTCTCTGGACAGTTGACAGGTGCTCTATTCAAACATGGGCTCTGGTTGGTACACTGGCTTTGTACTGTTGAGGGGCAGATGTTTGCCATGTAAAATGAATGAAGAATTCATCCCCCACCACTCGGGATAAATATCATTGTTGCTTTGTTGCAAAAAAATGTAATGTTTAAAAGACATTTCCAGAGCAGGCAAACAGCATCTGCTGAAAAGAACCAAGCTGGAGATGAGCAAAAAAAGCATAGTTCTGTAATTCATTTATTTCAGAATAGGCCTACACATATATTTTGTTCTCCTCTTCATAAGAGTTTGGTGTTTTCCTTTTTTGTAACAGGTAAAAATAGCAGTTAAATGTCAGCAGTTTTTTTTTTTGTCGTTCTATAATTTAATAAATGCAACAAACTATAGTTTTATATATATTGTAAAGCTATATATATATATCTTTATAACCTGTGTTATCAAATATGTTTTGCGGCTCCAGACAGATGTAATTTGGGGGAAGAAGGGGCAAAATGGCTCTTTCGATAGTAAAGGTTGCCTACCCCTGGTCTAAGCTAAGTGGAATACCCCGACCCCAACACCACCTTTCTAGTTTGCTTCAATCCCTGTCTACTACACCTTCAGACCTATTGTTGTTCCCATAACAATAACAACTCCACGTCGGGAGATTTGTGCTAAAAAGAGCAAAAGTCTCACACACGCACACACACACACACACACAGACCGACCGACATCAGACAAAATCTAAGGGTACAGCTGGCATTGCAGGAGGTGCAATCTTTGCTGCAGCAATAGATGAAACTGTCCAGTCCATGACCCAGTAATTGGTAACCCACTCCCAACTCCATCTCACTCTCATCCATCTCCCTCTGCTTTCCTGCCTTTGCTTATCTCCGTATCCCTTTTTCTCATTGTTATGACTCTCCATATCTCTCCCACTCTTTTTCTCCCTTCTCTTCCCTATCCTCCATCTTTCTGTCCACTGTCTATTTCCTCTCCATTTTTGCTATAATCTCCTGTTCCCTGCGTCTCGCTCCACCTGTCCCCCCCAATGCATCATTATAAGTGGAGAGTCTCCAGCTCTCTTGCTTTCAGACGCTTAACTTAAGTTGAGCAAAACATAAAACGTCACCTACACACACACATGCATGCTAATACGAGACGCTGTTCCTTCTCTGTAATAGAAAAGATTAACACGCCCCCCCCCCCCCCCCCCCCCCCCCCAGAGCTCTGTGTGTGCGTGTGCGTGCATGTGTGTGTTTGTGTGTGTGTGTGAAGGAACTGAGGAGAGCACAGAGCAGGGGAGATGAGAGCAGGCGGTGTGTTTGCATGCCAATGAGACCTGATTCACCGGCAGGTTCAAGACTCCAGTGAGAAAGAAGAAGCTCAGGGAGTTCCTTCTCCTCCCTTTCGCTCCCGTCTCTGTCTCGCTCTCTCTTTATTATCAGCTCCCTTTTCTAACAGTCCCAGTGTACTCACAATGAGCAGAGCCGTCGGGGCTGTAATAGCCTGAAAAGAACATAACTCCAGAGTCAAGCTTGTTAGGAACAGTAAATAACATTTTCCTCACGTCACACAATGCCCAACCAGGGACATTTTAATACCACTTTGAACAACGATACACAAACAAGGGATTGGAGGAATAATCCCACATGCCTGGTTAAGTATGTAATGACTCGAGTTGCTTCTTACTTCACTTCTTATTTAAGCAATTACTGTTAAAGGAGATGCAAAAATCATGATGCCATATTTTTGATTTTGCCAACACAGCAGGTAGATCAGCACTTTGATGAATATGGAAGGGCTGACACTAAATGGACCGAGTGAAGCCTGTTTAATGGATAATGACGCTGCTCATTAGCAAAAAGTCAGGACCCTCTTGGGAGGTATAAAACTTCCCAAAAATGAAAGTTGGAGAAAGACTGTTTAGGTCCATGCATGTCCCATAGTTATACACAGACATGTGGAAAGAAGATAGATAGTTTACTTTGTTAATATACACTTTAAAAATCACAATTAACAGTTGGTTAATTTAGACTTACATTACTCATGTCATGAAACAGCATCATGGGAGTTGTTGTCTTCACCACCATTCTCATAAATGAATAATGGTGATTCATTTTGAGTGATCGATACAAACAGTGGGAGGCAACAACATATCTAACAAAGAGCTAGTTAGACATTTTAATGAAGTCAGTAAACGACGACCTTATTGTGTCAACTAAATAAAACATGTGCCGAAGGAACATGTGGTCAGGGAGAGGCACTGGGAGAAGATGCAAAATAGAGACTGACAGTAAGAGGTTAATGTGAGACTGAGAAGAAACCAGTGAGGCTTGTTCAGACGTCATTTAAAGGAAGTGGACTCTTATTTTTTAGTCACACGTAACAAAAAAGCCAAAGAAACTGGCAACTATGACTTCTATTTATACAATGGCTAACAAGTGGTTCCTGAATACCTGTGGACAAAGGATAATACTAATGTTAACGCCATGTGCCCACTCAGAGAGAAAACCATCTTAACCCTGCACTTAAAAGCATAATTAATGCTCATTGATAAATGTGTAGTCAATTCCTTCTCCCTATGAGTCTACATAATGAACATTTATTTAATCAGGTTCAGCTGCTGAAAGTACCTGCTGGTTATGAATAATTATTGGTCATGTCTCACTTCTTTAATTCAAAGTTTTGGCATATCTACCTCCCCCGAGTGTTTATTCAGAATTTAAATCCAGCGTTAAAATCTCTTCCTGCAGCTTTGCAGCAGCGCCTCTCACGTTCATCAGACACAGTTATTCATGTGGCCGTGGTCCGCCTCTCATGAGCTCTGCTATTATATCACAAACTCGTCCAGTGCAGCTCTGGGGTTAATATGGAGGACACACTTACACACTGAAAACCGGGTGTTTTGCACGGTGAGGCATTATAATGAGAGCAGATGAGGTGATCGACCGGCGAGTGAAACAACCCTATGTGTCTGACTAACTGCACTGTCTACTGGTCTACATGATGACAGCAGACATAACACAACCCAGTCTGACCTCCTAGTGAACCAACACTGCTGCCTCTGAAGGACCGTACACAACAACGCACACACAGTCAGCGTGGAGCAGTTTTTTTTCTGTCGTCTTATTCAGACGTATTAACCGTCCCATCACTGCAACATCGCTCTGCAATTGTCCCCAATAAAATCAAGGGCAGATTTAAAGCTGTCAGCAGGCGTATAAACCCTATCAACATTTTATTTCATGAGTTAATCAAACTACGACACTGGAATGGCTCTCAGTAGAGCGCATATCTCCACCAAGGCCCGGCAGTCCCCTCGAATTCAATCAAGCTGCTCCAAGTCGTATGGACACCAGTTTATTGAAATCGATGTTTTATCCCCTGGGAAATCTGTGAAAAATTAAAAAATAAGCCAAGTTTCGGCCGGCTTGGTAAACTAACAAGTGCCGGCTACACTTTGAATATATGCAATTGATGCATCCCATCCCCTCCATTCAAAGATAAGCCCCCAAAACATATGAATGTGCACTGCCGACATTTCCGTGACTGGCTAACGTCTGGCTATCATCTCTAAATCAGCGTGAATGTGTCCCTGATAAGATAAAAAGTTTAAAGAACTTGCCAACTCTGACTTTAATGAAAGTGATAATTAAAAAATTTGTATCTGTCCCTTTTTCCGGATCTGCACCAAAATTTATAATTCAGTGGTCAGCAAGTAAATTACTGGTAAACAAACAAACCAACGAGCAAACAAGGCTGAAAATAGAACCTCCTTGGATGTTAAACCTATTAAACATCTTGTGAATCAGTACAGAGGGAAAGCTATTCTGTATCTCTGTGATTTCTATACAGTGTAGAAAGTGAGGATTGCATCTCTTTTGGGTCGGTACAGAGGGACGAGTCTGTCGGTCAGGAAACTATTAGCTGCATTTGTAATGATAATGATAATCCAGCCTGCTGTGTTGTGGGTAGTTAACAGCAGAGTGCAGACAAACAACCTGTAGGAAATTGGAGGAAGGTAGCCATCCTCCTTATTAGCAAAATGACCAAAATACATCTCCCTCGTTAATCCCTCCATCCACTCATATAGCAGAAAAGTGCACTGCACAGAAAACCCCACAACAACTAATAAGGCGTTTGTTATGTGTGTGCATTGATCTCCTCGGCTCGGCGCAGCTCCTCCACACAACAAAGCAATGCTGTGGTTCTGAAACAACAGCTGAGCAGTAGCCACGTATGTCTCAGCTAATCATTTGTGTTTGCTATTTTTCCATAGATAAATCAGTCTCAAACTGAGGGAGCAAAAAATAACAAGTGACAGTGGAGCCCAGAGTAGACGAGGAAACTCCTTGATGCTTCAGGCATCACTGCATTGCCTGAGTGATTGACATCTCTAAAAAAAAAAAAAAAGATTTATGTGTAACTTCCACAGAAAACAAAGGAAAGACAGAAGAGACAAACTTAACTAATACTCAGGGGGTGTATTTACAGGTTTTAATTGGGACAAATGAGGTGCTGGATGCAGGATTCTGGTCCAGCTATATTATGGAGGACTACTCTACAGGTCTATATGATAATCCAGATTTGTAATTATCCATACTGAAGCAGAGCCAAGGTCAGAAATTAACAGAGCTTCGAGGTAATCTAGCCTTTTTTCTTGTGATGAAAATGTGTTTATTTCACATATACAGTAATAGTTTAGTAAGTGCTCCTGAAAATCAGTTCAATTTACAAACAAATTGAGAACACAAGGAGAAACACCGGGAAGCACTTCACACAGAGCTGCTGTTTCTTTCAGGCCCACAGGATTGCTTTTTGTAGAGAATGAACTGAATCAGACGGCAGCAGGAGCTTCTCAGTGAGATGGAGAGAAGAGAACAGGAGCAGAACAAGAGAAACAAGGTCAATAAGACGATGAATCAGGGAGTGTAGGCAGTTTGGATCTGGCAGACGATGGAGGAAAAGAGCGAATGATGATATCCCTCAATGCTGGACAGAAAAGCAAGCAAAGTCGAAGAAGGAGCTGATATCCATGACTCATGTAGCACTGTAAGGCAACAAGGAGAATGCTGCCGAAGCAAAGATGGTTAGGAAACTTCAGCATGTTGTAGAGGATGGGATCAGGGTGGAGGAGGTTGCGTCTCGGATAACAAGAGGTGAACAGCAGCCTCCCTGTACCAAACCCACCACTGCACCCAACAATAACCAGACTCCTCAGGGCTTTGCACAAAACAATCCCTAAAAGAGCTTCTTGTTTTGGTGCCTCAGTCGTTCTCAGTATCTGGTCAGTTTTTAAATCGCAGTCGTCGACCGGCTTCCCAGCATCTTCATCTGCCGTTTGTATAAACAAGCGCTCAGAGCTGCGCGTGGGAGGTGCCGAGGTCTTGAGGCGGCTGCAGGCCGCAATCAATTTCTGTCTTTGATAAACCGTGCAGCCCCCATCATGCGGACTAAAAGCGAAAAGAGTCTTCCGCCTGTTGCAAGACTCTTTTAAATGCAGTTTCTAATTACATGACAAAGTTTGAGCTTAAGATGGACAGCTTCCAGCAAAGGAGCCGTGCCCTGTACAAGCAAGTGCTGTATCCCTGTAACAAGCTGGACAAAGCTCCACAGAAAGGGTTATGTTGTCTTGTAAATGCCATCAGCTCTGTTGTCCGAACCTTTGTGCTCAACATGGGACTCAAGTTTGATGCCTCGCAAGAACAGTCAGATCGCTACATCTCCCTGCGAGATAGAAGCATAACACTTCACAGGGCAGATGTCTCACTCGGTCAGTTGTTTTTTTGTACCTGAGGCACAGCATGCAAGTGGAGCTAAAACAAAGTGCACAAGAAGAAACAAAGGTGAGACATGACCAATTAACCAGGGGTTGTTTTTCTTTCATAGCATGCAACGAGTGAGGTGTCCACCAGGGACAGTTCTGCCAACTCTCGGGAGACAAATGAGAAACCTAGGCCCAAAACAAACGTGTTATAATATTAATATATAAATGTTAAAATACTGCGATGTGGCAAGTCTGAACAGGGAGGCTGCTCGACCCCAGAGATAAAACTTCCTCGCCAGTATCACAACCCGGCAGCCTTCCGATGTAGTGAAGCAGAAGTGTCGGAGCTCTGCACTTTACTTCATGCTCGAGAGTCGAGATGCACTGAGAGTCATGAGGGGATACACAGACACGGTGCTGAGAAGAGTGCAGGCTTCCAAAGGAGCTAAAGCCTCTGCTACAAGCGATCGACACACTTGCAGTTTTCCCCTCAAAAACGGCAGCACGCTCCAGCCAAATTAATATTACAAGTGGAATGGGGGGTCGCTCTGGGACTGCAAAGCTTATCGGATTAGATTTTCATTTATTATGTTGGTTCTCCTCCTCCCGAGAAATGTTTTTTTTGCCCCCGAGACACGTGAAGTCTCGGCTTCAGAAAAACCACATGTTCAGTAAAGACCTCCAGGCACGAGCAGGAGAAAACAAACACTATCAGCCAATATGGAGTCTTTTATAAAGCAGCTGTTAAATGAGAGTCATGATACTGAAGATGAGTCAGAATTTTGTGTTTTGCTCATATTTAAAAGAAAGTACATTTTAATGTGCACCAGTCAGTTCTATAACTGATATAATCAGTTTGCTGTAGCTAACAGTAGCTCAGCAGGTAGAAAGATTAGGTTTCAGTAATAGTATGATATATTGAGGTATTAAACAATACTCAATGATTATATCATTACAGAACTCAAGTAGTCATTGTTCTCTTGTCTTTAGGTTTTACAGCCTTTAGGTCAGGGTTCGAAGGATCGGAGCAGTATTTGTATACACAGTACTTAATTGTGTTATTACAGAGTTATGCAAAAACTACAGATTACTTCGAAACTTAAGAATGCAGGATGTGTAAGGAAGGAACCCATATAATTATTTTGTGGATCCAGATGACAGGGCAGAAATAGGATTTTGTCTTTAATATTGTGAGTGTTTTTCAAAATTTCGTTGATTTCTCAGAATATACCTGTGAATCCTGATGAGAAAATCATACCTATTTAGAGACGTATATCAATGGGCGGGTAGATTTTAGTGAAGATCCAAATTTAGTGGATTTAAAATATGTTCAGGGATTGTATATTTCCAGCTGTTGTATGATAACAAATAGGACTTTATATAATGTTGAGAACAGATAAATAATTTATGTAATCAGGCTACTTCTTTTTTCTGTTTACATTTCGTTTATAAGAACTAGATAATCCTGTGTGGGATTGTTCGGTTGTTCACTCCACTGAGTATATGTCTAATTGACACTTCCTTTTATGAGTTGCTCTGTAATCACTGCTGTATTGTGCTCCTGTTTGGTAGGAACAGCAGGTTTTTACTGGAGGAGGCTGCAAACTGCACACAATCTTCATCTCAATGCTCACGCTTTTCTGTATTCAGTGGTAGTTGTTGGCAGAGTAGCACATGTACAGGCTGCTCTTTTTGTGCGGAGGTCCACACCGTCATGTTACTGCATCACATCCTTTTTTCAGCTCCCGACCCGAACATGGCGATGAGCACGGGAGCCTGACTTCCAGATACCGATCGGAGTGTGAGCGTGACGTAGTTGGCTGGAGCCGGTGCTTCGCCAGTGCAATCAGGAGATGGAGAGTAATGATTGGATTATCACAGGCTCTGATGATAGAGGATGACCTGTTTGTTTTTTCTTTTTTTCTTTGGCCATCCCCACTCTATCTTCATTGCCAATCTAATTGACTTGGCAAGCCTCCATTAAATTCACTTAAACCTTTTCTGCAATTAAAGTAATGATTTTAATTAGGTTTGTTCATCTTTTTCAGTGACAGGAAAGACTAACTCATTTCGATGTGCTAATGAGCCCCTTTTTTTTTTATTCCGACGAGGGCAGGGCGATATGAATTAGCTCATCCGGGCAGAGCTTTGGAGCACATGCTCGTGTGCAGGCAGTGCCGTGTGTTCTCCCGCCACTTTGTATCTGTGCCAAAATAACAGGCCTGTGAAGAAACACTGAGGTTAAAGGTATAATTACATTCAAACTCAATTTTGACATGTCCAGCAGTCTGAGGGTGAAATTAGGGACGAGCCAGGGAAACGTCAGGCTCAGGAGAATATGTGAGAGTTTATTCTGCCAGTCCTGCTGCATCATTTTACTTTGATGTGTTAGAACCCAGGAAACGCATTCAAATGGCAAGACAGTCATTTTTTTAATTGTAACTCAGATGTAGGTAGAACAATTGTTACCTATTTAAATATGTTTCGGTGTAATTAACATATAAATATATTGCAATCTTTAAGACGGGGACTTGAGATAATGTTTTTTGTGATTTGGTGCTATGCAAATAAAATTGATGCTATTAAAATGTACGAAATTAACCTTCTACTCATGTTACACCGTTTTCAACGTGACAATTTGCTGCTTTTCCAATTTTAAATCATTGTAAATTGAATGTTTTTAGCGCGGCTCGGTTCACAAAAATTTGGAAATGTTGTCAGTGTTTTCTCTAGTTTGATACATAAAGCAAACGTATCAACTCCAGCGAGTGGATCTCTGTGTAAAGTGAAATCTGTGTGTAACTGAAAAGTATATTTTGTCTTTTTATGGCTCTACTGCAACATTTGGGTCGGTCCTGAAAATGTGAAAGAATATCTGTCGCTGACGAAGTGATGTAAGCCTGATTGATATATCAGTATCAGCCAATATGAGCCTTTCATATACATATTCTTAACATTCTTTATCTTTAATAATGTGTGACAATATGAAAACTTGTATTCAACAGAATGAACGATGCAGAAAAGAAGTGTATCTATATGTACATGTTACATTTCGTTTTCTTAATTTATCACACCATTACTGGCTGAGCGTTGGAGTTTCCTCATTTGCTCTTTCAGAATAATTTGGTGGGAGGAGTTTCTGTAATGTCATAACAGTGACTTTCACAGTTAAAGTTACTGTCTTTGTTGTTAGATCTACTGACTTCTCAGACCTTTAGCAACTTTAACAACAAAAAAACTGTTGTAACTTCTCGGATAACTATTTGGGCTCAGCTACGTTTCCATAGAAGACTCCCATTATTCCCCTGTGAGTGCATTGCTCGGCCTTTGTCTCACCAGGTCCACCTGTACATTATCCAACCATAGACCACACACTGACCAAGTCTCATTTGAAAACCATGGGCTTATATATTTGTGTGTGACTGTCATCCTAGCCATGGACATGCCAGCTGAGTTGACAGCCCTCAACATCACACCACAAGGAGCCCTGCTGCGCTGGAACCCTCCTCTGTCCAGTGTTGACAACTACGTGCTGACTCTCACACACAACCAAGGTAAGTTTTCAAAACATCTCAAGATTAAAAAATAACTACTTATAATAATTTGTTTATTTGTTTATACAATAACGAGTTATATTTTCATTAGGACAGAAGCTGACCTCTGAATGTGCAAATAACGAAAAACTAAGGTGTTCTCCTCACACTGGCTTCCAGGACACTCACATTGTTTTTGTACTGATACCAGTGTTTTATGTCGCTGATGCATGACGCACATGGCTATGAAAGGTGCTGTAAAATTTACATAACAACTTATTTTTGGGACAAAACACTACATTCACTGAGTGGAAATCACAGCACCGACTGCAGTAACATCAGCCTGCAGGGTCGGAGCGTAATGAGCGATATTTGTTGTAGGTCATTCAGGTGCAGCGTGGTGAGATGTGACAGGTACCATCAAGGTTTCCCCATCAAGAAGTGAGATCAACACAATGGGTCCTTTGAGGCAATATGGGCCTATTTGTCTTGTTTTCATTTCATTACGCTCGGTGGAACCACTAAGCCTCGGCCTGAATATCCCAGGTAGTTCACATGCAGCATACGATTCTGATGCAGCCCGTGTCCTCACTGTCTGACAGCCATACCCAGACAGGTACAAAAGATAGCCGCGCTGCTCGGCCCCTCAGAGCCCATTTTATAATTTGCTCCGTGAACTGTGGATTACTTCCAAGTTGGACAAGGTGAAATGCGAAAGTGTAAAAAACTGACTGAAGAAATCGGCCACTGTTGGCAGTCATTATAAAGATACTACTTTTTTTTAAACTCACCAATCAAGATTTTAGCGATCTCTGCCTTTATTTATTGCCCAGACAGCAAAACGAAAGTGGCCCGAACACAATAAATGTGAGCCTGAAGTGGACCATCTGTAAAATGGAAATTGTGGCAAACTAGATTCTCTAGGCAAGATGTAATTTGGATATGAACCTAAAGTGGCCCATGTGGTAAATAGTGAATATGGTCGAAATAGTGCTAATGTAATTGGGCCTCCTCAGGTTGGCATGTGGTGTTGCTCTGGCTTACTAGTGGCCCAGTTCTGGCTAACAGGAGCGGACCGCCTGAGTGCCATGACAGGATGAGAGTTTGGGCCAAATCTGGGACAAAACAATCCTGCTATTTGGATGTGTGACTTAATTAGCTGGTAGAAAATGTTCTGGGAAGCTCCTCTCTCGCACCTGACCCCCCCCCCCCCACACTAACTAAGCCAAGCCTGGAGATATCTGTAGAATCTCTATTGCTCAGCTTTCAGAATCAATGTGTAAATGACACCCGGGCTGACTGGATCGCAGCCAGATCAGATCAGCTACAGAGACAGTATCTATATGCTGGACGCATATTAGGAAACCAGCCCAGCCAGGGTTTACAGAACTGCATTGCAAGTTGTGGACAAATTCCCTTGAGCGCAAATGTATTAAACCAAGGTCAATATGGCTCATTTTTTGCTTCGTGTTGTCCTGCATTTTTATGGGCAACCGAGAACAACCTTTTAAAATCCTTAGCAGGAAAAATAAAAAAATATGATTCCGTCTTCTCCTCCCATCAGTTTCTCAGCCTCCTCATATTATCAGAGATTTAAAAAAAAAACACAGTTGACATTAGAGCAGTTACGTTAAATGTTTGTTTCTTAAGGCTGAAAATGCAGATTGGCTTTTGAACGGTGATTTATCTGAGTTTTTACCCTGTTAAAATTGGTCCGACAGATCATCTCAGCAATGACAATACCTCCAAATGGTAGTTAGAATATGAAGTTATAAAAAAGAGCATTTATAGTCATTAAGGAGAAGTCCACAAAAGCTTTTTCACTGAAAGCGTTAGAGAAATCCTTTGAATTTAAAAAAGGACCTCAACAGTTTTGTCTTTGAGATTCAAATCAGCCATTGTTCATGCTGTGGAGCATTTTTCAAAGAGATTTAATGTAATCTTTTTAGTGGAAACTGAAAACAGAATGTGTGTGGGATGGTGTAAATGTGGTAATAAACCCTGTGTGTGCGTTTTATTCTGTTATCCAGTGACGGCTGATACTCTGCTCGTGGAAGGCAACAAGCAGGAGCACCAGCTGACCAACCTTAAGCCCAGCACCACCTACTCCGTGGCCCTCTACGCCAGCAAAGGACCCCTCACCAGCGGCACGGTCATCACCAACCTCCAGACACGTACGTGCTCATTTTCTTCAGCTGTTCACGGACACGGCGACTCAGCGGGGCGCCTCACAGCAGGACGCCGCTCCAGGCCTGTCTGGAGCCGTTCAGTGTGGGATTCAAACGCTCTCACCTTGTTTGCCTTGTTTCATTCACACCAAAATGAAATGCACGTTAATTAGGAGTTGTCCTGTCTTTGTCCTTGACCAAGGGCAACAGCTACACACTGTTTCTAAAGTAGTAAGAATGAGTCAGATCCACTGGTTGCATTCCTCTTAGGGGATAAATAAAGTGCAGTACAGGGGGAGATCTTCCCGCTCACTGATTCTTCTTTGCTATTGCTGATCAGACAATGACAGTTGGGTCCGTTGTAAAGTGTTTGTGTTCATGCGCTTGTTTGATGTTATGAGAAATATGAAAAAGGCTGATTGTGAACCTGAGATAACCGTCACCTTGGAACAGGTTTGGTTTTTGTCGTGTTTATATATTAACACGAATTAAGTGAACCTAAGTTACTGCGTGGTTGGTAACTCCTGCTGCACAACAACAGGTCAGGTGTTTCCACAAGGATCTGGTGGACGATTGCTTTAAAGGAGCTTTATTTCTCTGATGTGATTGGTTGTTAGTGTGTCGTTGAGCAATGTAACTACAGGATATTTCCTTATTGAGAGGATTCATTTGGCCCAAGTTGTTGTAAAGGTTGCTTTTCATATCAATTGATTTCGATAACTGTCATGATAAATGCCACATTATTATTTCTTTCAAGTTTTTGCTCCTGAGTGAAGGTTGTGGTTTTAAACTCGTCTTTATGAGCAGTGAAAAACATTTATTTTAATATTAAAATGTTTATGTTTGCTGCAAAGAATCATATTTGTCACTGAGGGTCATGATCTTTGTCGTGGTCAAGGAAACAAGTTTCCCTGAGTTGAAATTCACCTTTATCAGCAGCTGCAATGAGAGGAAAGTTGAGGGTGAAGGAATTGTTCCAGTTTAGCCAAGTTGCAGCTCTGCAAACTTTGTGTTTTCTAGAGCTCCTGCGAGGGGAAGAGAAAAAAAACTTTTCAGTCAGCAGAGGAGTTCATATCCCCCGAGGAGTAGCTCTGCTACCTGTCCTGCACTGCAGCAGAGTGAAGCAGAAACAAACACTCACAACAGCACGAGAGCAGAGGCTGCAGAGGCTTCAAAACATAAATGGGTCTCGGAGAGAATTAAGTGTACCTGCAGCCATGTCGATGCTGTACGTGCATATAGTAACTCATACCTAAACAGCTATTCCTGGCAGTTTAAGGTGACTCTAATTTGGAAACAGATGCTCTGCCTGGTGCAGGATGTGCGTCGGCTTCTCAGGAGAACAAAAGGAAGGGAAGAAAAACAAGAAACATGCTTTTCTGCCCTGGTTAGACTCTGAGTAAAGAGGACAGGGATTTTGTTTTGTTTTGAACACCATGTCTTATTAAATCAAGCAAACAGTTGGGTGCTTGCCTTTGTTGCTCTCGTCCTCTGAGTGGAATATACTCAATTTATTCGTGCCTTTCCGTTTGGGAAGACATGTTATTATGCAGAGAAGGCATGTAGACAAGACCCATTTGGAAATCCTCCAGACACGTCCTTCCGCCATTCATGAGGAAACACATGCAGGATTTTTCTTTATAATAAACATCAAAAGTGTCACACGCATATTAACAGAGCTGAATGCGTTGGTGAATTTGTGTCAATTCTGGTGTCTAAGCCTTCAACGTATTTCTTTTTTCTATAATGAATTTATTTTGTCCTAAAGAAGGCCTTCCTAAAAGATTAATATTCTTATGCTATAATTAAATTCAAACATATTGCTCTTAAACTTTACCTAATTTCAGTGAGGAACTGAATTCAATAAAAGGAACAAAGAAAAATAACCCCTCACTTAATCATGGGCCACCCTCGGGCTTAAGTGTAATTTATTAAAAGCAGTTTTTTGAGAAACCTTTTTTTTTCCGACATTGACTTATATTAACAAATGTGCACAAAGAAACTCGCACCAACGTTTTGCCCTTCTGAGACTAATGATAACATGTCTCACCAGGGGGCGCCTTAGTCAGCGCCAACTTCAGAGGGATCTTCCAGAGTTGTTAATTAAACGTCCTAATTGAAATCTTAAAGCCTGGTACTGTTGCGCTCCCACAGTGTGTTTTCTCAGGCTGTTCCGCTCAAGTGGATAATGTCCCATTGGGAACGGGCTGGGGAGAGGACACTGATTGGTTCAGTCAACTATCCAGGCTCTTCCCTGGTCATCCTCCCTCCGTGTCTTGCTGCTCTGTGTCCGTCTGCTTCTGTCTCACCTGCTCTGTTAGTTCCATTGTGCTCCTGTGTCTGACTCCTGATCCACAGTGCTAAAGAGGCCAATAGGCAAGTCTGCATATTCATAGAGAACATTTAAAAACAAGCTTTGACCGTAATACTAAAATACTGCAGAATAAAGTAAATGCAAGGAAATTATCAAATACAAATAAATAGTAAAATAACTATACATATGTCTTTATTAATAATTAAGGGCACAGCTGTAATACAGATGGTTCTTAAATTGGATTTAAAAGTGATTTTATGACTTGGGAACATATTAGTAGACAAATGAGCCGCAGCAGAATTAGCTGACTGCACACACACACACACACACACACACACACACACATAGACAAACACACACTACTCTATCACACCACCTCTTCAACAAATCATATTGACCATTGCTGTATGTTTTTTTAAGCACATTTTGCTTGTTAAGTTAATGGTGACTCGTTGGGAATGAGCAAAAACTAAAGTTGTCTGTCTGTATAGACTGTTTGCTTGGTTCGCCACATATCTTCACATTTGTCAGAGTGTTTGTAAACCTGTAGCTACAGGCTGATGCACAATCCGCCCTCTCTCGAGCTGCCTAACCTGCAGGCGATGAATCCAAATGAGCAGCAGAGGGAGGAGGAGTTGACTGACGGTGACTGATGTCTGTGTTCTTCATTCAACTTCAATCACTGTTTTCATGTCAGGAATAGTTTCATTTTGACATTTTACATTTGTTTCCAGTAAGATTTTGTTGAGTTTATAAACTGCATAGACTTTGCTGCTGTAAACTATGCATTTTGCTTCTTTGGAAACAAATTATGTTTATTAGAACCCTGTTCCAAAGGCTTTGCAGGTTACCTGCATCAACCCATTGCATGACTCAGATTCACTGTTCCTGTTAATGGACCTTAAATCTGGAAAGAAGTTGTTAAGTGCGCGTACAGTTTACTTTATGGTCCATGCGCTGCACAGCACCTGTGCAAATACAAAAGCACAATCAGTAAAGTTTCTTCAGGTTTCGGTTCTCACTAATTTTTGGGAAAGGTGGGTCCTCCATACTTATATGCTGAACACATGCGGGGGGTTCTTTCGTTGATTCCCAAGCCTCTTAACCACAGCTAAGAGTTGTTTTGTTGTCTGGCCTCCATGGCTCAAGAGTTCAACACGGTAAGACAGCTTGGCTTTCCAAAGGCTGATATTTAAGCTATAGGACTGGAAAATAAGGGATTTTGCTACGGCTGTCTGTCTAAGCCTGTCGGCTGCAGCACCGGGACTTTTCCCCCTCAGATGTGTCTTAGCCCACTCGCGGAGTAGTGCTTGGCAGGTTGGTGAAGCTGCAGAGATCCTTGCTGCGGGCGGCTTCATTGAGCTCTGGCTGATATTTGTTCAAGTGCTCGGAGAGCTGCAATTATAGATGGATAATCTACTTTCTTCAGGCAATTGAGGCTCTTTTGACAGATTAATGTACTTTAAAGAACTGGTGTCCCCATTAAATCTATACCATGAATTTTGTTTTAGATAGATAGATACTTTATTGATCCTGAGGGAAATTTTGAAGTGTTACGGTTAAATGATCAATGCTTGAACCTTATCAGAATTATTTCATAGAGCTCATTAAATTATATTATACTACTAAACTAAATACACAGCTTTTAAGCTTTTGTCGGCTTTTAAGCCTGTCAATCATCAGCCTCTATTCTAATAATAAATATTCAGATTTAATTGTGAAAAACATAAAATACTCCTTCACTGAGTTTCGTCATTCGTCGGATTATAGGTGATATTCAGAATTGTACAAGAAGAGAAGCATCAAACAACCGATTACATATACTCAATGATTTCCGTGTGTGTGTGTGTGTATATATATATAAGTATATATGAAGCATTTGGCTCAGAATTACATTTAAATCTGTGCTGCTAGCTGCTTAGTGTCTCTTACGCAACTTGTGAACTGCAGCCTCACTCTGCACAAGGGCAACTTTAATGTGTGGCTTAACAAAAGTTAAGTGATGTCAAACTTTTTTTTACTGCCAAAGCAGAGAGAGGAGAAGTAGACAAAGTCTGATGAGGTCAGTCTGACTGAAAGGTTTGTCTCTAATCCTGGGGAACAGCGTGTGGATAATTCATCTAATAAAAGACATCAGAGGGTTCAGTTTTTATATCCAGACTCCTCATGTTGTTCTGAGCTGCAGTGATGGAATAAGAGAGTAAAAGCATCAACACTGCCAGGAATCCTGTCGGGGTTTCAAAGAATCCTTGTTCAATGAAAAACAAACTTCAATAAATATTATGGTTTTTGTGTGTTTGATAAATTCTACTTTTATAGAAACCAGAGTCGACACATGAAACACAAACTGATCTATATGATCTGATAAAATGTCTATTGTCCATATTATTTTGTCCCTGTCATGATCCTGTAGGAATGATGACTCTTAATTTTCCATGGGATCTGATTGGTTTATGGCTGAGCAGGTTTGGATCTGATCCTCTGACTGGATAGAGGTGCCAGTACCATTGCGGTTTATTCCAGTAAGAAGCAAACTAGGATTCAAACAGTTAGCGCATGGCCACATGTCATGGAATGCACAATGAATATCGCCTGTAAAAGTTCACCAAATTTGACCTCATGTAAAGCCATGCTGTGGTTTTTTCTGTGCGCCCCTGCACTGACATATTCACTCATGTGTCACTGGCCCCTTGAATTTGAAGTTGCCCCAAAAACTACAAGTCCTGCATCATTGTGCAGACCCCAGATCTCATGGTTAATAACAAGCTGTTTGCTTGAACAATTCAGAACAACGAAGGCGTCGCCTATAGATGTGATATCCACTCCAAAAGGAAAACCTCCTCCCTCTTCTCTTCCCACAACAAATTGCCGCTGCCCACGTTCCCTTTCCCATCTGCTTCTCTGTGTGGTTTTCTTTTTTTCTCCTCTTGCATTGTTGACTCTGTGTTAATGAGACATTAGGTGTAGCCAATCCCATTCATCTCAACCCCGCTGTTCTGAGCCGCCAGCAAAACCTGCTCACCTGCTCAGGTGCTCTCCATGAAAGGGTTTAATTGGAGGGAGAGTATGAGAGAGAAAAGGACGAGGTGACCGATTTAATGGGCGAGTGAAGAGGAGGATAGAATAAAGACAGGTAAAATGAGGGCGGCCATCCATTTGTAACGACCGAAGTCTCCCCCCCTGCCTCTCCGTTCTCTCATCTACACCCTGCACACACATTTACCGCCTTCACACACACACAAACAATGCAGCGCCAGTGTTCATCAAGACGAGGGGATGACAAGAACAGAAGATAAACTCCATTCGCTCTCGGGCACATTGAGTTGGAGTGGCAGCCCGTCAGATAAGGAGGAAAGAAGGAGGTGGACAAAGGATGGGTGGACGGAGAGAAACACAATCATTCAAGGAGATAAGGAGGAGAGTGAAGGGGAGGGAGACCCCAGGTTGATGTCGGAATAGAGGGAAAAGGACAAAGGGCATGGACGAGGAAGAGCAGGAATGAGAAGCGGAGGAGGTCAGTGCAGAAGAGAAGGTTACACAGGAGGAGATTGGCACATCAGCACAGACTTGGCACAAGCCGCAATGTGCTGCCTTTATCTCAAAGTGCACTTGTACTCTTAAACACTCTTAGTTCCGCCCTTTTTCTGTCCTCTCCCAGTCCCCCCGACACATAGTGTGAATCTGTCCATCACTGTCTCCGAGAGCAGGCACCCTGCATCTTTCAGGAGGCTGTCAAAGCGGTCTGCGCTGTTAATTACCGAGCTGTCATTTAATATGTGCGCACACACGAGGATTTAAATGAGAAGAGAGCACAGGGAGTGAGACTTGCAAATTGTCTTTGTATGTGGTGAGTTGTTTCTGCAGCGTGGGTTCATCTTCAGGACTTGAGCTAAAAGTTAAGCCTTTGGCCTCTCAAGTAAAAAATTGAAGCTGTTTATTCACGGAAAACAATAAGAGCGAGAATCAAAAGTCAGAGAATGGGAATCGGAGGAAGAGACAGCTCTGCAGTGGATGTCTTTAATTCATATTTACAGCCTCGGTGTTGGACTGCAGAGCATGCAAGGCACACTTCATTTATTCCAGCACCCCCGCCTCCCTTACACCGAGCGCCTGTTGGGCAACGTGACCCAGAGTCATGATGTAACTGCAGGAAACTGATTTTTTTTAAATGAGAGTTCATCTATTTTTCCACCATGCTCTAAATGAGGTGAGCCCCTGCTATAGCACAACGGACGATCAGATAGCGGCTCGGAAATGATGACATAAGGTGGTGAGTGTCCTTGGGATCATATTAAAATAAAAAGCACTGTAATCAATCTTTTTATTTTTTTACCGTACCGGGACCAACAGTAAAATTGGCTGGTGTGATGTAATGTGTGGTAAAACTTGGGAGGGCTCGTTGATCAAGGCCTTTATTTGCTGCTGCACTGTGAGTGAACATGAGAGTGTCTCACTGCTCTTCTCGCTGAGGCCCCCGGGGATCTGGGATCAGTGTCAAGGTTGTACCCACATTGTTGATTGCATTTCCTGTACATTTGGAATATGTCATGTGACGAAAATTCATCCTGAGATTTGAAATAATGAAATTCTCAGACCGGAGTTGCTTTTGAGTCTTTATAATAATAAGCTCTGCAGAGTTAACAAGCACGGGTGCTCAAAATGGAACAACAACAACTGGCTGCAAGTTCACAAAAAGTCAGAACTTATACACAGAGGCGTTACATAAGAGATGATATGAAAAAAAAGAGGACATCAAAGACATGAAAGACATGAGATCATCATCTATGTCTTATCTGCTGTGTCCATACGTCCCCGGTACCAGTTAGAAGAAAAACATCACCAAATAAGGGTTCCATCCTTTCAGGTAGACAGTATCACAGCAGTGAGACACCTAGACAGGGGATTTCCACTACCTTAGACACTGGTCAGTGGAATTTTCCATTACAGTCATTATCACCTACTTTTCCTTATCCTGATCCTATACACTCGTTCTAAATCTGTCTGTGTGGAATGAGCTGGGCCCTGTGGAAATGCTGGTTGATTCTCTCTGAAACTGTAAATGTGACCTGCCGTGATTGAGCCGTGGCGAGTAAAGACAAACTCCACAAAACCATGAACCCTTTAGAAAACCACGTGTTCCTCCAGCACGAGTCAATTTATCATTACACATACAGTCATTTCTTGTTTTGCAGTTAGCTAAACTTTTCTTTTCTCTGTCTTCCCTGCAGCCATGGATGCACCGGTGAACCTGACAGCCAGTGAAGTGAATCACCGCAGCGCTCTCATCTCCTGGCAACCGCCAATCGCAGAAATTGACAACTACATGCTGACCTACAAGTCAACTGACGGCAACCGAAAAGTATGTGGCACACACGCAGTCACTCACACATACACACACATACAAAACATATACTCCTACACACATTGTTACATCTGTCAAGGAGGTTTACTTCTGTGTGTTTGTCTGTAAGCAGGATTATGCAAAAAACGACTTAACCAATATCCATGAAGTTGTGTAGAGGGGTGAGTCATGACCTTAGGAAGAACCCTTAAAATGTTGATGGGATCTGGGTACAGAATTTGTTTTACTTTAAGATCCAAGATTTAGCAATTTCATTGATATCATGGATATTTTTTAGGGGACTTATATACGCGTTTGTGCAGTTTGGTGAAGATCCAAATCAAATCTGGATCTATTTAATTTAAATGTGGTTTTATAAGGGGACTGCGAAGACTTCTACTGAATTTTCTAAAATGAGTTTCTGCATCTTCTGGTTCTGGAGATCTTGTAAAGTAACCATGATACCTTTGCAAACCTGAGTGATGGACTCTCTTCTTTTGTTTCTCTATTCACTTGAAAACAGATGATCATACCTGCAGGTCCAAAAAATGCTCCAAATTTAATCAATTAATTATAGGTGACATTATCAATGTTCAGTGAAATCAAATTAATGTAGAATCCTAACCTTGTAGCAAGCACTTAAAGATTAATGAAATATATATCTTGCAGTCTTGTAATCCCTTGATGTGGAGTTTGTAAGCATTCAGGGATAGACACACACAAACGCACACGCACACACACACACACACACACACACACACACACACACACAGTCAAATTGCCAGTCCAATAGAGATATTATTTTCATGTGCCTCTGTAGAGACATTGTTTATTTTTGATTAAACCTTTTATGTGGCTGAGTAATGATAATAAAGCACTTTAGTCAGATCTGTGTGGAACGCTTCAAGCCTGTTAACAAATTGACTGTAATCATTTCCCACGATGCTTTGCAAAATACTCTTTTATTAGCAATTAACTTGCACGTCGGGTCTTTCTGTAGTTGGTAGGACACCCACTGACATACTGCACTCACTCGCCCCTCACAGCTGCTTTAACCATCACAAATAAACCAAGTGTTAACCAGAAAGCAGCACTTTGAAGATGTGTGAGGCATCTTCGCAACAATGTTTCAGAACAAAATGTTAGGACGTCAAACACACACACACAAACACACACACACACAAACACACACACACGGACACACAGAACTGTCACCTTCAATGGTCACTGTAGACACCTGATCTTATAAATGAATAGTTAAGAAATAAAATTATTCTTCCGTTCTCTCTCTCTCTCTCTCTCTCTCTCTCTCTCTCTCTCTCTCTCTCTCTCTCCCTCTCTCTCTCTCTCTCTGACCTTGTGAGTGTGGTATGGTCGACCATCGGGGGTCACTCACGCACAATAATGCAACTGTAACTCTTCACACGATCCCTCATTCGATTTTATTTGAGATGCAAAGAGACGTTTTAGTAATAGTTTTGTGCTGCATTCCTTTTAGATTATAAAGAATCAACCTCATTCGTTTATATTGAAGCATTTACAAATGACTCAGATAAAATTTGCATTAACTTGCATCCGTTTGCTTGTAATGATTCAGTTTGAATCATGTTTTATTTATAACTGATCTGCAACAACATTGAGCCAGGTTATATTTTACATAATTTCTCCCCAAAAACATTATTTTAATGATTTTATGTTAAAAATGTATTTTTCAAGTTCCAAGTATTTTTACCAAACTGTCAATCAGTCATTGTAAGATAAGACTTTTTCCTTTAATTTTCACTTTCCTCACTCTCTACAATCCTCACCTCACCCTCCCAATTTGGCTGTTTATTAAATCTGCTTCAGTATCACTCTCTGTGGATTCAGCCCCTCCACCAGCCCAGCATCCACCTAAAGGCTCCAACAGGGTTACTGGTATTTGCCCATCACTCACCATTATATCGATGTAATCCTGTCTGGGGAAGTGATAAAGTCTAGACGGAAATAAAACAATGTTCTGCTGCTGCATTGAACATTTCAAAGCCGACTTGTCTAAAAAACGTATTTCTTAAAGTCAATTTTCAGTCATACCTGCGGAAGAAAGAGGATTTCTGTGGTTTTTCAAACATATTTCTTCGTTTCAAAATGAAAAAGCTTAAATACTTTTCAAAGTCACTTTGAGATCAGTGGATGCAGCTCTACAGGTTGTTCCCGGTTTATGAATGAAGGGGACCGTTCCTTTGCTGTTCGAGCCCCAGACGGTGGAACAACTTACCTATTGAGGCAAAATCATATAAATCTCTTCTTAAACTTTACTTAATCGCAAAGCATTTATGAATGCTGAATAGCTGGATTTTATCGTCCCACTCTGGATATTTTCCTATTTTAACTTTATTTCACCTCTTAGTGTTTATGTTCTCGATCCTTCTGTTGTTTGTATTGTGGTTTTTATTGCTGTTTTGGTTCTTCTTCTCTGTAAAGCACTTTGTAACCTTGTTAAGAAAAGTGCTATACGAATATATTTTTATTATGTTATAATGTACATATAAATCCAGTGATTTCAGTTGACTATAGGTTGAGGGTTGTTTTTATCTTCTAGTAAAAAACGTTTCTTATCGCATGAAAGCCTTTGACTTACAGAGCGTTCCTCTTTTCCCACTGCATGATCATGTTCTTTCAGATGTGATGCAAACCAGCGTTCGCCACAGTGAGCTGCCTCAACGAGTGCCGCATTTTGAATTCACATCGCACAAACAACAAATGAGTCCCCAATCATGCTCTGAGCAAAAGACGCTATCGCAGCCCGAGACTGAAGGAGCTCCTTGTGAGGTCTTTCCTCGGGTCGTCTCTACTTGACGTTTCGCTCAGCTTAGAAACAGCAGTGTTACCTCGGCTGTAATCTAGCAGTATAAAGCTGAGCCTTACAGCTGTTCAGCTTCTCCCTCTCCCTCAGATAATGGACTTAAATAATTCACACAAAGTAGCTGCGCGATTCATTTCTTGCCTGATCAGCATTTGCTAAATAGTTTGTAATTACATGTATCCTCGGAGTGTACAGATCTCCCTGTTTACACATGCACACCCGGACAACATCCAACCGCTCCACCACAATCGGTAGTGAGTGTAAGATGGTGTATGTTATTATCCTTGATAAGACAGGGCTGTTTCACTTGCAATAAAAATCTGATCCGACCCTGAAAACCCCAGTGGGAAAATGTCAGCTCCTCGGAGACAGAGAGACACCGTTTACCAGCTGCTTCCCTGCATAATTCACACGGACACATTGCCTGAAAATGTGTGATTTTTCTCCCCTTTTTTTTCCAAACTGGCTGAATATTTCATTTTTTACTTGTTCATATTTAATGTGTATCCAGGCCAAACTGTACCACACATGCACCACAAAGCTCACACAAACACGAGAATAGATTTGTTTGAGTTTTGAGCTTCCTGTTTGTGGATTTGTGTGATATCTAAGAAACGTGTCAAAAAGTGGTCAAACGTTCTGGCTCAGTGAAGAAGGATTTGTGAAAACAATGGAAGGAACGAGACTGTACCTTCGTGACTTTCTCACCAGAAATAGAAGTGTTTGTTTCCTGCTTGGCATTTTCTAAGCTTGGATGTCCCATTAGAGTCTTTGAACTTGTTCTCTCTGTCTAATTGTCCCCCCACTCCACCCAGTCCGCACCCCTCCAGTCTTTTATTCTCCTCGCTTCTCCTTTTTTTATATGTTCCTTGGCTGAGTCAGCTTTCACATTAAAACAGAGGCGGGCTGCCTCAGACCTGTTCTGCAGTTGGCAGATTGGCACCAGTTGCTCATACAGTAGCTTAACTGACCTAATAGCTTCTTACACCTGAGAATTGTGTGGTGCTGCAACAAGAAGGAAGTTGTTTCCTTGACAAAAATAGCTTTAATTTCTTTGTTGCTCTGGGTTTTTATAAACCTCACAAGCGCAATTCATATTTTTCAGCACCTCATGGGGATTCTAATACAATTTATTTTTCACTTGAGGGTTTGTATTTTACACACATTCATTTATAGCTGTAAAGAGGCAATTTCCTCATCTACCATCTGCTCCCTCCCTTGATATGTGTTATGTGAATGAATTTACTTACCTCTGTGTGTGTGTTTTTGTGTGTGTGTGTGTGTGTTTATATGGGTGTGTTTTTGTGTGTGTCTGTGTGTGTGTGTGTACTAGGAGTTAATACTGGATTCAGAGGACACTTGGATTCGACTGGAGGGACTCGGTGAGACCACAGAGTACACTGTCAAGCTGCAGGCAGCCAGAGGACTTGACACCAGTGCAGTCGTCTCCACTACCTTCACTACAGGTAAAGTACAGTTTAGAGATATATATATATATATATATATATATGAAATCTAACCCCATTTAAATGTTTGGGTTTCGCTAAAGCCCTTTTTCCACTGGTCAAAAAACCTACTAACAGCCACTATAATATCTGAGATGGAAACAATCCTTATTCATTCCCTGGTCAAATGACTTTGCAGTAGAAACAGGTTTTTATCGGCTTCTGCTCCGACCGGTATTGATAAAAACTTAACATCCAGGTAAACATGCTAATATGTCAAAACAGCAAGGTGAGAGTGCCCCTCAGTTTCTGGTGTATTTGTGACATTGAACTAGCCTGACGTTGTCAGACTCACAATTCTAGTCAGAATGTGAGTCTGAGACCGCTCCATTGGGCTGTGATTATGGGGCGTGTTTCAACTGACCAGGAAGTAAAATTCCTCTTCGCTCAATTGGATAGACCTACAACCAATCAGAGCAACGTAGTATGTGACGTATGCTAAGCAACGCATTGTGAGTTATTTACTAACGCCGGGTTCACACCGGATGCTTCAGTGCAGCACCAAGCCTTAAATAACAGCTGGCTCCCATCCACTCCCATGTTAAAACTTTGTGCCGGTCACACCGGAGGCTGAAGCACCGCGAGGCAGCCTTGGCGCAGCGTGGTGCTTCAGCCTCCGGTGTGACCGGCACAAAGCCATGCAGCGAACTACTGGATCAACGGGTGATATTATTAGCGCTGCCCGGCGTCGCCTCCACGTTCTGTGTTCCTCTTTCAAAATGAATGCGCTGTCGATGTCTTCTAAAACAGACTCAATGGCAGCATCTACACATCTCAGCTCGCCAGCGGCAGGGATGTTTGTTGAAAACGAATTCAACCCGAGGGCACTGTGATGACGTGGTTGATTACGTTAACGTTGATCATCTGTCAATCATCGTATAAAGCCCGCCCTGACAATCTGATTGGCCCGGTCGGGCCATAATTTTTTCCCAATGGAGCGACTCCAGACCGAACTGCCCGACCAAAAATGTTGTGGGCGGGGCTAAGTTCGTCTGGCATCCAGGCTAACATTGAACGTGACTGGCAATGGAAAAAGGAGTCCATCACGTTTTGAGCGGGTTTACCTGCATCTAAGAGAGAGAAATGAGTCATAGACGAATGTTTTAATAAAAAAACATTAGTGAGATCAAATGTGAATGACAACTTTTATAAAGCAATAATAAATAGCAAATCGTTTTCAGTTTAATTTCTCCAGAATCAAGAGCGGAACAAATAACCTAAGAGCCTGTTGACACTATGGTCTTTAATAATTTAGCCCCGGGGCCAATTTACCGCTTGGGTTTGGTACCTATCCCTAACACACTCACACACACACACACACACACTTAATGTGTTTGTATTTTTGGATTAAAGCTCTGGAAGGGATTCTGATGGAAAGTGTTTTCTTGGTCTAACAGATTCATTTTCCCCTTTTGCGCCACATTTCACATCAAAGTCACCATAATAATGGGTCCCCAAAGTCAGGTACAATTTTCATCTCCGCTCTCTGTAGCGTAGTGAAGGAAACTTCCCATAAGGCTGCACCTGCAGGACGGTAATTTACAATCACAGAGCAGAACAGTCTGCTCTAATCTCCAGTGTCCTCGGTCTGTAATTGGATGTCGGTCAAGTGAGGTTTAGGGAATGTCATAAAGCTGCTAATCACCTGGAATGAATGGCAACACGCCAAAAGCAAATATCAATATCCATTATTTCAACCAAGCAGCGGACATATGGATGAGGTGATGCACTTCAGTCAAAGAATAACTGTAATCTGCATCGTTACATTTGATAACATTTATAACTTTGATTTCCTCCGCCAAGGAGGTTATGTTTTCACTGAATATGTCTGTTTGTTGGATAGTTAGCAGAATTATGCAAAAACTACTGGATGTATTACCATGACATTTGGTGGGAGGATGCGATATGGGTCAGGGACACAGGGACGGTCAGGGGACGGATCCAGGATCTTTTTTTTGTAACATTGTGAGATTGTTTGACATTGTTGCACATGAAAGAATTTAGGCACACTTAGGAGACTCATATTTTTGAGTATGTGCAATTTGATGCAGATCCAAATAAAGATCTGGATGTAGTGAATTTAAATTTAATACCCTCCTCTTTCCAAATGGATTATCTTCAAGATGTCCCTGGATGATTTTAATTTAAAAAACAGCTCTTGACCTCTCTCAAAGAGACCTGACTATGTAACGCTCCTTTAAGGTAATCTGTGTTTTATTTGATGCTACACATTTAAAATTGAACTGACTCAAGAAAGCTTCTAATGCATGAGATATAAGTACTGATATGTCCTGACTCCTCCTCTGCTCCTCTCCAGGGAGTCGTCTGTTTGCAACACCTCAGAATTGTGCCCAGCACCTGCTGAATGGAGAGACGCTGAGTGGTGTCTACACAATTTACATCAACAGAGACCCGAGCCAGGGCGTGCAGGTGTACTGCGACATGACCACTGATGAAGGAGGGTGGATTGTAAGTCACTGTGAAAATAACACCTTCTCTTTTAATAGCACCCTTGTCGAATGTGCGAATGTGGGTCACTGTGGTATTTGGGTAAAACAGAAAGGAGGTGGAGAGGAGGAGGAAACTGGATTAAATTACTTCTGTCTGTTGAGCATCGCTGCAATGTGTTGTGTCATCGGTTTCAGAGTAGACAACTGGTTCATGTTTTTTTTGTCCTTGTTTCCAGGTGTTCCAGCGTCGTCAGAACGGCCTGACAGACTTTTCCAGGAAGTGGAGTGACTACAGGGTTGGCTTCGGAAACCTGGAGGATGAGTTCTGGCTCGGTAAGACTCACACAATGAGAAAATGGATCTGTATTTCAAAATGAATATATGTGAGAGTGCATTTTACACAGTTTCTGGTCAATTATCTGGACATTTCTGTTGAGCTTTTAACCTTTTGGGAAATACACATCTGCCTGTCTCTGCGGTATCACTCTCATATCTGTTCAATGTGAAGCTGGAGCCAACAGCTGGGTATCTTGGATTAGCGATGCCTCACATTAGCCGCCCCATCCATCTGCAGTAGTGAAAGCTGTAGTGATTTACCGTCTATTAGTGCATCTGTCTTTTTCGTGTCTCATGCAATTTGCTGAATTCACATAGACTCTTTCCAACTTTTATCTATGTTGCATTTTTTGCATAATGCATAGTCAACTCCGCCAAGGAGCCTATGTTTGCTCTCTTTGTTTGTCAGCCAGCATAATTACACAAAAAATACACAGCAGCTTTCCATGAAATCTCAATGGAAATTGAAGGGTTGGGACATAAACCAAGGAACAACGCATTCAGTTTAATCCGGATCAACATTATTGTTGTTATCTCAGAGAATAATTCAATGGATCTTGATTTTAAAATAATAGATATGTTTGGGATGGATGTAGTGAATTTGAATTTGGTTTTAGAAGGGCTCTGCTCTATTCAGTGCCATTCTACTCAGAAACTGGTATCGCTAACATTTGACAACCCAAACCCAACTCCCCCCACACTGGGAAATACAACTTCTGACCTTTTTTTACTGGAGCACCACAAATAGCAAGAATATAAAACTATTCATTTAAAGATGGTGGGGTTAAATAAACTGACTCTGAAATCAGTGACCTTGGGACTGGTTACTTTCCTTTTCTTTACAAGCTTAGATTTGCGGCTGCCCCCGTCAGCTTCCTGTCACCAGGCACTTTATGCTATATGCTGATATTGAGCTGCAACCTACCTCCCATGTAGATTAATCCGTGTTCCAGGTGAAGGCTGTTTTACCCTCTTTATCCGCATTTTCTCACCATGACTGTGGATTAACAGGCTCAATCAATAGCGGGTCAAAGCTTTCACCTGGTTTCAATTGACACCTCTATTTTATGGAAGTAAAATATATTTCCAATATCTTGTAAAGCCTCTCTTGTACGATTTCTCACTTAGTGTGAAGATGGAGAACCGTGCTTCTAGACCTTTTATTTTTCCCGTCTTATCTCTGCGCACTTCACTTCACAAAGTCAGTGTGATTCATCCCTGGATTCCGCGAACACTCATCTCTCCCTGAAATTAATTGCTAATTGTTTCTAGTGTCGCTCTGATTCAAAGACGAAACAGAACAAGCTCACTGTTTTGATGGAGCGCAAAATGTGTTTTTTTCCTCTCCCCCTCTCCAAATCTCATTATGAAACAATAATTATATTCATTAGAAAATGTGCAAATGAGTCATGGTTCTTCCTCGGCCAGTTTTTGTGTTATTGTTTTGGTGCAGATGATTAAAGCAAAATATTACATGAATATTTCATCAAGTGAATCAGGGATTCGAGAACAATTTTTCTTTAACTTTTTGATTAGAGAAATGAAATAACACTGAGGGGAGATTTTATGGCATTACAATATTACCATATTATAACTGAGGGACTAGGGATATACATAATTAACTGTTAACTGACGATAAGTATTTTGAATGATTGATGCTCATTTACACAACATTTAAAACCATTTTTGATATCAGATACGTCTGCCCGAGGCTGGCCACTTGAGTGTGGCACTGTCTCTTCCTTCCTGTGACATTATCTGAGCTGTTGTTCTTCACTGTAGCTCTCATAGTTAACGGACGGTCACCATATTGTTCCCACTGCATTTGGACATGTTGCTGTTTCTGAGTAAGAACCAGAGGACAAGCTGTCCACTATGCAGGCGACTGAAGTAGACCTCTCCTATTTATGAGGCTTGATTATTGGGATTGGCCACCGAACATGAACACAGTTGACTCTCATGAGCACAGGAGTGACGATTAGAGCAGGTGTTACTCCGAGATCTGCCTGCCAAGGACGCTAAAAGCTTTACGAACGCTTTGATGGTCCACCGGCGCCGCTTGATCTCTCCCTGTGCTGCAGATGGTCGGCGCAACTGTGAAAGTCGGGTCAATGAGAGAGGGAGAGTGAAAGAGAGAGATAGCTCTGCTCTGCAGCAACAGCTCTTATACTAAGTTAGGGATATTTTAGTATATTATGAGAAGTGTAAAAAATGTCACTTTATAGCCTTGTGTTTATTTATTTGTAAGCAAGATTACATAAAAACAACTGAATGGATTTCATTGATATGTTGTGGAAGGAGGGAACATCTGTCTAGGAAGGATCAATTAAATGTTTTTTGCTGATCTTGATTAAGAAGTGGATCCAGAGTTATTATGTTTAACATTACAGGATAGGGCTTTCTTTTTTACATTCACATAATCAAATTAAAAAAATCTGACAGTTTAAGGGGACTGATAGTCTTGAGTGTGCAAGTAGATGGTGATGGGCAGCCGCAGTCTAGGTAAATAATGGGAAAGCCCACGTAGGACTATTGATCTGTTTTATCTTGTTTTACTGACAGCGGCTGCAGGAGTGATGATAAATAGTTGTAATGTTTATGCTGCATGTAAAATGAACCCCCTGTTGTAGAACAAATGATGGATTGGTATTTCCCTAATGCGCCGCAGACACAGAACATTTCATTCTTGCCAGTTAGCGGTGAGTGGTTGTTAACAAACGTCAGCTATCGGCAAGACAAAAATAAACCACTATTCTCTGTGAGGAAAGGCTGATACGTTACAGCTGACACATATTGGATCATAACACAAGATGGCTGTGGCGCGTTCTAGTCCATTAGTGACTAAAGCACTCTGTAATAGGTAAATGCAGGAGTTGAGATCAAACACATCACGAACAGCTGCTGACTACATAACATCAGGTTCTGTGTTTCATAGGTCGTCTGTTTAAAGCTGTAATTTGTGTTGTTGAGCTGAATGATAGCGTACACCCCCACAGAGAGGTTGCATTCACAGGCACCTCTTAACGTTTTACCACTATATTATTAATATATATATTTTTGTATTTATTTAGATAAAAATTGAAACTGCCGATAGCAATATTGGACATATCTTTGTCACATCAAGCAGCACACACCATACTCTTAAAGAGTGTGTTATGTAAAAAGCATTGGGGACGTTGACAGACACCTGAAGGCATCGTGCAGTACGGCTGTGCCTTTACAATATGATCTAAAAGACGTCCGAGCATATGTAGGTCAGTGAGTACAATCTGACCTGTTTCTACTTCAGCTGAATCAGCAACAATCTATCCTCTCACAGATTCTCACTGTATACCAGTCCAGGGCACCGGCGTCTCCAGGGTTTTACTTCGACTATCCCCTCTTGTCCTGTGCTCTTGTCCTTTCAGTGCATTAAAGCAGCTTAATGTTACCTCAGGGTGCGGAGCATTAAGAGCTGCTCTTGAGAAAGCTTCTGCCCATGATGCTAGATTAAAGATAACTTGGCAACAGGCAACCCTTGGAAACCTTAGTGTACTTTACAATGTCACTACTGTGCAGAACTGACCCATTAATCTAATAATTCATATGTTTTCATCATTTAATTTACTTATTAAACTATTCGAGCTGTCCACAGCACTCAGTGGCCTCTTTAATTAAGGGAGGTTTAAAATTTGAATCGCCACAAGCCAATTGTGAGTAAAGATTTACAAAAATGAAATAAATGAGGTCAATGGCAGTTTCCTAAGATAAACGCACTACTACTATCATCCATCACTACAACACACACCAGTTAAGTTGTTTGACCGTATTCCACAATTCTCTGATCGACTCATCTCATCGCCCCCTGGTGGCTGGCTGCTGAACAAGTCATAAATCCCGCCTCCTCAATGTTAGTGGATGGGACATGAACCCAAGTGACAATTCTTACACTTAGTTTGGTTTTAATTAATTATTTGACGCTACAAAAGGGGTTAATTTGACTTGACAAGCAAGTGACTGTCAGAGGTTGTTAAGCATATGGGAATATGGGAAGGGCCAGTTTGCACTGGTTTTGACCTTGTTCTTGCGGAACAGCAGTTGTGCAGAAATACTTGTTGGTCTGTGTGCTTCTATGCTCATGGATACGGTTCTATGCGTAGAGGGTAAAAATACTCCCTTTCTTGTAAAAAAACAAAACATAAACCGGTTCCAAATTACGTCATAGACGGCAGCACTCATGTCTGGGATATTTTGGTGTAAGTGCAGAAGGAGGAAGGGGAGATGTGTCGTCCATCTTTATTTACAGTCTATGAATCTGACGTTTAATACAACAACATTGCTGTCCTGTCCCACTATGCTCTCTCTCTCTCTCTCTCTCTCTCTCTCTCTCTCTCTCTCTCTCTCTCTCTCTCTCTCTCTCTCTCTGCTGGCAGGAATGCAAAGACAACAATGCCCCTATTCATTGTTCATACCTTTTATTCAGAACAATATTCAGGTCAATGCGGAATCCTGTCTCTCGAGAGTGAACTCTCCGCCTCGTTCTTTTATTCTGTTCATTCAGCTTACTAGATGATGTGCAAATATGCTTAGGCACCCAGGAGCCAGTCCCTTAATGGTACGGGAAATCCCTTGCCGTGCATTTGAACTGTTCACACAGTAAAATGTATCGTCTTTATAGTAAATGGAATCGTGGTATGAATGGTCATTACAATTTCGAACCATTTGACCTTCACTCTTGTTTCTACAGATTTGGTCACTGTTCGCAGCACTTGAAAAACCATTACATCAAACACTAAGCTAATCACTGCCTCGACACACAGAACAGCAATATCCTGGACAGTATGGAGCCATAAACATGGGTATTAAATCCAGTCAAACTAAAAAGAAGAGGTACTTCACTGGCCAGCAGTAAAGAATATGGAAATTAAGCTCTCATTATTAGCTGTTACAACTTGAGAACGGCCCTTTTTATTGCTGCTTGAGGGCGATCCATTCTCCATCCTCGCTGACCTCCGCCAGTCTCCTGCTGAACACGATGTCAGTTTGATGATGTAGCAACAGAGAAGCCAGGGCGGCCGTGTGCGATTTGTGATCATTATCCTGTTCCTTTTTCTTTTTTTAACAACGATATAAAAATATGACAAGATGGTAAATACTGGTAGTATAATAGGACAAGACTGAAATAATGTGTCAGAAGGCATTTTTTAATTGCTGCAGTTTGGAATAAATCAGTCTGATCCCATAAAACTGTTTAAAAAAGGGTGTTATATTAATTGCTGATTATACGCTGCTGTTATACAACAGGAATTTAAGATGATGTTGATTCTCCCGTGTTGTTAGCTTGTAAAATATATTTATCTGTTTTCAATTGACAAAGTGCTGCAGACTAGGACTTTTCTCTGCTCTCCTGGATTTCTAATTCCATTTTCTTATCAGGGAGGGTGGAGGATTTTTTTTTCTTCAGAGTGTCTCCAGGTTCAGAAAAAGTGCACATGTGACGTTTCTGCCGGAGGTTAAACAGGAAAAGAGGCTCTTTTCCAAATGGGTGCTTGTTGTAATCTGATAGCAAACGTGGTTCCGATATCTCAGGTCTGTGTGGGGTCTTAATGCCTGTCTGAGTTCAAAGCAGCCACGTATCTGCTGCTGAGGAGATAGAGAGCAAAGCCACATATCTCAGAGAGCTGTGGCAATCGCGGGCGGCTGCTGGTGACAGTGTCCACCTCTCCAGACGATGACGATCATCCAAGTCCACACAGCCGGCTGACATAGACGTCTGACATACTGCTTATCAGGACTTCATTTTTAGGTGGGGGACAAAATGTTTTGCACTCTCCGAAAAAAAGAAGAGTGTGGGTGTGATGTAGCGGCATGAAGTCACAAATGTCAACTAATTTTAAATAACTATACTTTGTTCCTGATCCACATCCTGTTATATTTATATCATAATATGAAAAATATTACTACACAGAATTCTATATTTTTTAAGGTCAAAATAGAGTTGTGTGTATGTAGTTATTCATAATGTTTTTTATTTAAGCTAACAACTTAAGCTTTTCTTTTTGTTTACATTCACATCCTGTCACAGTTTAAATACACGTGTGTGCCTCCGCTCAGTGACATAGCCGGAGTTTTTTTTCCACATTATCTATCTTTTGTTAGTAAACGTGATGTCTCAGGAACACCGTTTTTTTGGGGGGGGTTTTCAAATTGGTTCAAAGGTTCACTTGGACTCTCAGATGAACTGAGGATGGTTAAAGGTTGATGTCACTGTGACCTCACAGAACAGGTGTTTGGCCTTTTGAACAGGATTTCTCAGGAATACCTGAAACAATTTCCTTCAAAGTTGGGGAAAGAATGTTTGCTTGGACTCAAGCATGAACTGATTCAAAGGTTGTGTTGAGACATCAGACGTAACAATTCAAAGTAATGTGTCCTGTTTCTCTGCAGGTCTGGACAACATCCAGAAGCTCGCGGCTCAGGGTCGCTATGAGCTAAGGATTGACATGAGGGATGGACAGGAGTCGGTTTATGCCAATTATGACAAATTCTCCATTGGAGACGCGAGGAACCTCTACAAGCTCAGGCTAGGAGAGTACAATGGCACCGCTGGTATGTGGTTAACTACATTAGCTATATATTCAATGCACAATTCAAACATTTTCATTTCATAACCCTTAAAACCAACCCCCTTGTTGTGTAGAAACAGCCAGTGAACCATCCATCCATCCGTCCGTGTAGCAAACTATTTGCTTTTCTAGCCTTTAAGTGAAAATCACTCATCCCTCCTCTGCCATCTGCCTTTTTTGTCTCCTGCCTTCTTTCCCCTGCATCGTTTCTTCTCCCGTTTCTAAAACCTGCCTCAGCACTCCTCCACATTTCCACTCCCCCTCGCTCTCCCATGTATCTCTCAGTCTGTCAACAAGACCATATGGCATAATTACCTGTCATCTCCTCATGTTTATAATTATAATTCTCTCTGCCTAAATAAATTCATGGAGCCCACGGCAGGACCCCCTTTCCGCCTCCTCCCTCTCATGCCTCTCCATCTCCCTCCCGCCTGCCTGGATCATTAATGTCCCCTCATCACGCCATTAGCCGTGTGCCAGTGATGCTAGGCATACATTGATGTTTGTTGCTCTCCACCTCTCTCTCTCTCTCTCTCTCTCTCTTTTCTCTCTCTCTCTCTCTCTCTCTCTCTGTCTCTCTCTCTCTCTCTCTCTCTCTCTCTCTCTCTCTCTGTCTGTCCCTTTCCTCTGATCACAGGTGACTCTCTGAGCTACCACCAGGGCCGGCCCTTCTCTACAAAAGACAGAGACAACGACATCGCTGTCACTAACTGTGCCTTGTCTTACAAAGGAGCCTGGTGGTACAAGAACTGCCACCGGGCCAACCTCAATGGAAAATACGGCGAGTCCAGACATAGTCAGGTCAGTCATCTGGTGGATACACTGATCAGAGAGTGAATATGATAATTACTCTGCTTAGCTGTAAGCCAAGAATCTCTCACTGTCTAAGTCGGAAAGGTGGGTTCGCTCAAAATATTAAACCTACTTCTTGTGGTTCTGTATCCGGGATGGATATAAAATGTGCAGGGCTGCAATAGCTTCAGACTTTCTGCATAAAGTTGATTTGTGCTAATTATATTTAAATATATATACATATAATATTTGTTTTAGAAGGTAACTAGGTCCAGGTCTCAACTAACTGTTATTTCCTATTAGTTATATTTCTTGATTAATCTGTAAAAACGAAGTGTGTGAGATGCTATTAAGGTACAATTTCTACAAGTACACAGATTTAACAAGTCTTTAATGCACTTGTTTTGTCAAACCAACAGTTCATCATTTGAACATTTTCCATTTACTGTCATAAATGACCAAGCAAATCAACAAATTCGAACATAAGCTGAATTGTAAATTCATATTTTTTACTGTGTCAAGCATTATAATGGTTTAAGTTCATAATATTGTTAGATCCTAACTCAGGATTAATAACGTTAGCAAAGAAAACTTTAACTTAACAGTTCTCTGAGATTGGGAGGAACAGGAGAAATTTGTCTCAAAAATCTTAGATGAAACTTAGACATCAATTTAAAATGTTTTTTTGGTGAAGAAGCTCTATAATCCGATGCATCATATCAAAATGATGGTCCTTTTGGTGCTGCAGCTTGGCATTTACACAACTCCCATAAATTGGCTCGATTACAGACACCAGTGATTAAAGGTTAAAAGATAGCAATCTTGAAATATTTGTTAACGAAGCGACTCCAAACCTACAGACATCAGTGTTCATACTCATCACACTGATTGGTCTGACGGAGGAGCTACAGTAAACTGAAAGGTCAACAGCTGCACTGCATGTCCAATTTCAATGAAACTGAGGAGGGTGGTGCATCTCAATAGAGTCAGAGGGGTCCGTGTCATCTGGTTCTTTCTGGTGGACTTCAACCAAAGACTGGTACCATTGAGTTCATGTTCCTATTACAAAAATATTTGAAAAGAAAAGGACACAGATTTATGCGTGTGTTTGATGTAAACGAGTAACACAGTGGTGAAATGGACGTCTTTTTTGAGATGGTAGCGAGTGTTTGTTACTTGTCCGGAATGTGATGTGTTCCTTCTCAGCTCGACACCGGGGGGGGGGGCCGGAGAAAGAGGGTGTAAGTGAGTCCAGCTACAGAGGCAGTGTGGCATCACGGCTTCTCTGGCTGCACTCTGGACTTTCCTCTCTGTCCTTTGATAACATGAAATGAAACCAAGCAGGAGCGGCGGTGGATTGGTGTAAAAAGGCAGGCAGAGAAAAAGGTATAAACCTGGATTTGATGGTGGCAGGGATTAAAGAGCTCAGATGCGACTCATATAGCAGCAGGTTGGTTCTGGTGCTAGCTTTATAATGAGGGTTTTTACGCCCCTCTTGCTTTGACTTTATCAATTTGAATCAAAATACAGTGTAGTCAAAATAAAAAACTTCCATCGACGGACTATTACTACATTTTTTTTGTGATTTCCACAGATGGTTTGTCTTGCCTTGAAGGTAGGACTGGTATTTTTCATCTTAACTGTTGAAATCCTCTTCACGTCCCAATAGCCATCATTAAATAAAGTTGTCTGAAGAAGAAAAGGAAAAAAAGTGGTTTTATTCGGTCTCAATGAAAGGATTGGTCGGGGGACCTGTCTGTCACTAACTGACCTGCCCGTGTTCTCACTGCCCATGACCGAAGTCCTCAGCCTGAGGTATATTGAAGCAGAGATGATAGCCTGAAGGGAGCGAGAGAGTCTTGGGAAGTCTAGTCTGCGTGCTCCTGCAAATATCCGCTCGTTTAACCAGACTTACCATCCCTAGCCTTAAGAGCCATGTTGATTCTAGCGTCTTCTGAGCTTGTACTTTTCACCCTTACAGGGTATCAACTGGTATCACTGGAAAGGCCACGAGTTCTCCATTCCCGCTGTGGAGATGAAGATGAGGCCGTTCAACTTCCGTAGCATCAGCAGCAAGAGGAGGCGGTCTGCCCCCGTATAAACAACTCATCTCCACCCGCCCCGCAGTCTGGATAAACGGAGTTCGGACAGTGTTCGGTAATGAGTCCCTGCTATCTGTGCGCCTCACTGTCAGAGCGGGCACGTCCTGATGTACCTGTGCCAAGGCTCTTTAATGAGGCTGCAATGAAGAAAATAGTTACGATGGGGGGAAAAAGTTACTAATACGTATTAATATTCATTTGTATAATAATACATCACATTATTAATACACTACCAACAACAATCAGAAGCTGTGATCGAATGAGTAGCAGAGAAGGTGAAGCCTTTGTCCGAACTCTGTTTATCTCTGCTCCTGCCCGGCTTTAGCTGTCTCTCCCTGCTGTACTTCTAACCAGATGATAGAAGACACTGTATGTAATTTATTATTAAATACTTTGAATGACAATGGTATTATTTGCTGTAAAAATGGGAAGGCAAACCAATATTCCCCCCCTCCCCGTTTCGGTCTGCGATTTGCCTTTCCCTTGAGGTGCGAGGAAATGTGCTCAGAAAGGTCCTGAAGAGTTCTCTAGAGTTCCTGTTGTTTTAACCTTTATGAAATAACAACACTTTTAATGAAAGATATACTGTATATGCCATTAAAACCCTTAACTGTAAGATATATATATATTTTTATAACTGATAATGTGACAGAAGTCCCATCTATTTAATATGATTTGATGCCTTGGTTCTGTTTAGCCTATATTAAGTTGATGTGATCATACGACATCATGAGAAATACTGAGCATGAGAAGGGAAGAAAACCATGAAAATCTAAAATCAAAGCACCAGCAACAGCTCCATCACCATCTCTTTCATTTTACACGTGTTTAACTGCTCATTTTAATGTTATTTGTGGTGACTATTAAGGCGGAATGGGGATAAACATTAATATTCTAATTTATTCATATTGGCAGTCACATTGAGACAGTATTTGCACTACGAGTGCGAACACAGCAAAGCTATTGTTCATTCCATTCAGCCGATATATTGAATCGTTGGTGGGCGTTTGATATCACTTTCATCAAATTACAGACACTTAACATGTATTTCACCCCCTCATGTAGATGCTGGGATTGCTTGCAGAGATGTTGCTGATAGATGTAACATTTAACCAAAGATCTGCAGAATTAACAGTCAGCCTGCTGTTTGGAAAGACGCCAGTCAAACTGTCACCAAAGCCACAGAAGCAGCTTTTTCCCTCCCGTGTTAATAGATTCTCACTTTTCACAGAGTTTTATGGTAATCGTGTCCCCGGGCGTTACTTTATGCAACGCAAACATTAAACTCTATGCAAAAGAGAGCCGGGGTGGGCACGCTGCAGATTTTAGCCTCGCCTCTCCCCCACTGCTAGCTGAGATGAACTTAACAAAGAGAGCAGAACAGTAGGTGGAGTGGAGCCAAGCCTTCTCCTTTGTGCCCTTCTTTTACTTGCTTCGCTGTTTAAGCTCCCCGGTGGAACAACATAATCAGCAAACATGGCAGAGAATGTATTCTTTTAGTCGGGCGGGTATAATCTGCAGCGGGCCCACCAAGAATTTTGTTTTAGTCAGTGTTCTAACTGTTGCACAAAGTGTTCAGTGCTGGCTAGTAAACGGGAGAGTTCTGGAAACAGTTTCTACTTCAGTTTCCTGTCCATTCTTTAGGAGAAACGTTACCTCTGTGGATCCTCCTCTCTGGCCTCACACTATCAACTAGAATGGCAATCAGTAGAGTTCAAACCTCAGCCAGGGCACAGCAATCCCCTTATGGAACCACATTGAAATTCATAAGATTCAGATTATTATTTGGATCTGCACCAAATTGGACACACTCCCCTAAACATGTCTGATTTTTGTTCATCAAGATCGATGAATATTTCTCAACGAAATTAGATGAAAATGCTGAATAATGTCCCATCTCACAATGGTAAAGAAAACAACCCTCCTGGTATCGACCCTCTGATCTGGATCCAAGTTGAATTGGTTCTTCCCTGACTCATACCACATCCTTCCACTAAGTTTTGTGGTAACCCCGTCTTGTGGTTTTTCCGTAATCTTGTTTACAAACAAACAAATATCGGACCAACCAACAAACTAGGGCACATTCCTCCGTCATGGCCCAAACGGTTCACTGCACCAAATTTCACACTTTCATGGACGTCATTTGCCTAAACAAGCCGGATTTTTCATCAAGATTCATCAGTAATCAAAGACAATGTGAAAAAATGCCTAAAGAAAGGGATAGAAAATCCTGAATCCACCCCCTGATCTGGATCCTCCCAAGTTAAATGGGTTCTTCCCTGACCCTTCCGGCATCGACCACCAAGTGTCATGGTAGCACATTGAGCAAACTTTGTGTAATCTTGCATACAAACAAGCTGACAGGGGTGAAAACATAACCTCATTTGGCGGAGACAACAAAAACAAAATTAATTGTCCAATACATGACTTGGAATTCAATGTCACCATCGATTCAAGCAACATTCGGTCTGATGTATGTTCAATACGCCAATTATGAACCGCTGCAAATGTAATTCTTCTATAATTCAGTTATATTATTATATATTTCAGTCAGTTTCTTCAATTCTCATTGAGGTCAACCAGCAAATCTGTCTTGTATCATACGTCTGTGGATATTTTTCATTTGCAATTTCTTTCTGTCCTTTTTAGAAAAACCATAACAATAGTGACTCTCCCCTCTATAAACTACTGCTAATATACTCGTGTAGATATAGAGTTGAAGATACTGTTTCATTTGATGTGTTCCCCCTTAAACTGCAAACCGATTAATGAAGCCCACTGAAACATTTCCACTCAACCACTGTGTTTCTAGCCGTTGTGTTCAGGGCTTAATCAAGAACCTCCTGCATGAAGACTCCTTTACAATCCTGAGCCTGATAGTAGATGTCATTAGAACATGTTTTCATTTTGATTTTATTGCGTCACTTATTGCATTACTCTGCTGCTGTGGGTCAAAGGTGCTTTTGAAATGGTTTGAGAGATGGGAGATGTAAAAAAAACGTTTTTACATCATCAGGTGGAACCGGCCTCGAAGGCAAAATACCACCAACATAACCCAAAACATAATTTGTAACAAACAGTTTCCGCACGTGGCCCCTCCCCAGGTCTGATTTATGTTTCGCTGTCAAAGGGACTATTCCATAGCCTCTCATGCAATCCATCTCCCGTAGTGATTTATGGTAGCGTAGCAAATTCTCCGTGTACTTATTTCATTAACTACTTAGATGAAGTTTGCCTCTGTGTATTTTTGTACAAGGAATCAAAGGTCCCGAGGCTTTGCAGAAAAGGAACAGAATGTTATTTGTACTGTGAGGGATTTCTGTCATGGCAAACTGTAAGGTGCTCTTTCACTAAACTTTCAAGAAGAAAGCTCATTTAATATTCACATTCATTTTACATATTTGTTTTTCAACCATCCTCCAGCAGTGAGAAAATCACATTGAGTCGAGTGGAAAACTTCTGCCCCACCTTTTATTTTAGGCTAATCTATTAATGTATGTTCTTAACTCTAAATAATTCATCCATTGCTTGAGACAAACATCACATTCATTAGTGTAATTAAAAAGCAATATTACTTTTGATTGAGAGCTTTCAGAAAAAGATGTTAACTCTCGTCATGGAAACATGTCTGGATTTACACAGATGAAAGGAGTCTGAATTATATAATTTGTATTCTGAACAACGTGACTGTAATCCCTTTATAAACAAATACGCCTAAGGAGATTGTTTTTCTCAATACAAACCAACTGATTTAGTCAATTTGTGTTTTATCTTTAATCTCAGTGTTATTATGTAAAGTTTCACCCCATCAGTCTTTGAAAAGAGCTTCTCCCCCATTATTAAAGAGTAAACCTCAGTCACTGGAATAAACTCACACAGCATCAGCTCCTTTCTCCTGAGGAAGCTCGTTCCCCCCGTATTTATTTCACTGCAGTTCATTTTCCAATCACTCTGCGACTGATGTAACATTGTAAAAAAGAAATCAGTTATTCTCGACACCAGGTCCTGTTTGGTATCAAAAGGAGAACGTATTTATTTCACGGGTTTACTTTTACAAGCTGATGAACTGATATGACCACGATGCTCAGTGGGATTTGTTACAGACGCCAGGTACCGTCAATGATTGGAGATCTCGCCACGAGAATGTAAATGTTAACGGAATGTGATCTTGACTGTTTGAAAAGCTCATATGTACTGAAACTGCGGATATGTTGTTGGATAACCTTGATTATTACTGTCAAATTTAGCTCTAGTTTGAACATGTACTATATAGTTCCTTTTTTATTACATTTTCTACATATTAATAAAATAGTAAAATAGTCTCATCTGGTGTCTTTGGTTTCTCTTTTTGTTTATTGTGTGTTGAATGCATGCTGTTACATACACAGTAAAGTTCATGGTTAACTGTTAACTTCTTCTTTTAAGACTTGGTTCAATTTCATGGTCAAAGGTCAAGGTAACTTTGACCTTACCAACATGTTTGCGATTGTGAACAAGATATCTCAGAAAAAGGGAATTTCCTCCAATTTGGTACAAATCTTCACTTTGGTTCACGGATGAACTGATTTGATCTTGTAGGTTAAAGGTCATAGGTCATGTGACCTCATGTTCTTGTAAAGCTGATAGGGACCCAAAGGGAATTTCATTACATCTGGCACAAACATTCACTTGGACGAGAGGATGACCTGAGAAGAATCCAGTGTACAAAGGTCAAGGAAACTTTGACCCTACAAAGCCCTTTTTTAACCCTTGAATGAGTTGTGCCTAAAATGCCTTTAGAGAACCCTCTCCGATTTGGCACAGAAGTTCATGTGGATTCACAAGTTAACTGATTCGATTTGTGAGTTGTTGGCCTCTTGAACATCATATCTTAAGTCTGCCTTTAGGGAATTTCTTCGTGTAAAACTGTTTTGGCAGAGGCATAAAACAGCAATGCGATAATTCTTGTTTTTATGTCAAGTAAGCAGAGCTGCTCTTGAGAATGAATTAATGAAGTACTCATCATAAACTTTTAAGTATCTTCACCTCTTCAGATCATTAAAAACTGAAGTGAGGCCCTCAGCAGTTACAAGTGAACAGTGAGAAGATCCCTGATAAAGGTCTGTGCTTTGGCTCCAGGACCTAATTTATTCTCTCACGCAGAGACACACAGACGCAGACCTGCTTGGATCTGTTAGAGTCTTCAAGCAAGACACGGACTAAACATTCATTCTACATTCAAACTTTAATCAACTTCAAAGACTTGACTGTAGAGGACGAGTTGTCGGCAAGAGCTCTGTTAGACTTTTTTATACGAAAAACATTAATTAACTCAAAACGTTTTCAGTTTGTTACAGAGCATGTCTGTCTCTTAGGACCCCTGCGCGATAACATGTTAACATGTGCCTTGTTACTTTTATACGATAAACAAAACATGTTAGCTGAGCAAGCAGTCAAAGGCATAGCTGAGTATTTCCACCTTGATACTACAAATCCAGACAGCCAGTTTAGGCTTGTGACATCACAAACCTAAGAAACCAATCCAGTCAATTTGGGGGTGTGGCTCAGTAGCTGGAAAAGACTCCTGAACTGAACTTGGCGGGACTATATTACCAAATTCGTAGATCCCATCCATGAAATGAAGGTGTATTCCATATGTAGCCTGCTCTTGATAACTTTTCGAGGCTTAACGACCCTAGATTTAACAAAAAAAACCTTCCACCACCTCGGAAGCTTACTGGCACACTGGCAAGGTCCAAGATCGCAAACTATTCACTATATAATGCTCAATTTAATTTGAGTACAACCTTTTCTTGTGTACTGCTGGTTGAAACACAAAAATAATCAAAGCTTTAGATTTTTGTTTGAGAGAATGCACTGGTTCAAAATTGTTTTAAAACTTCAAAACTATAAATCCCGACTTGGTAATTTTCTGAATCATCTCCTCTTGTTTCCTCATGCAGAACAAAACCACAGATACACACACACACACACACACACACATTCATGAAAGCAGCCACAGATTTTATCGCAATAATGGATACAAACGCTTATTTCAGCAGTTTTAAGATTCATTGGTTAATTACTGAATGTTCTTATTATCCATTAATTATCCATTCAAGTGTTTGGTCAGCACAAACAACTTGGTAAATAATGAGGCTGCATGAAGTTTGTGAATAAATTAGAGTCAGGCGAATAAATGAGCTACACAGTGCTGGTGATGTAGTAAAGGTCAGAGAGATAAGCGCTTGTTCAGTCTTTATCCAAACGAAACACCTCACTTGCTCAGCGGGGTCTTTAAAACAGTTTGGCAGTGACACATATGAATTATAAATCAAATGACAGGTTGTTTTAATCACTGACAAATGCTGAGTTGACAAAGTAATTCTAAGTGACTTCGGTAACCTGTTGTACAAGAGCTGTTTTACAGGGTTATGTTTCCCATATATGAGCAATTGAATGTGATTTAGTCTATAATTTACTCTTAATAATAAGTATACACGGTCACTAACCATGTAAACATTCACACTGTCCTTTAATAACTGACTACAATTGATTTATTGATTATTAGATCTAAAAGAGTGTAGAACCTGTTGTTGTGGGTCTGGACTCCCGCTGCTGTAAAGGCTGTGGCTGGTATTCAACTGTATTCATAACTTACTTTACTTTATTGTCGGGCTGACTTGTCTTCACGTCTCATTTACAGTTGGAAACTGGTAAATGATTGTCTATTAATGCAACCAGCAGGGGGCGAAATCTGTTACTTTCCTTATCATTCTGACTTGTACCCTGCAATTGTGTAGTTTGCTTGATTATATCAATTAAATCATGACCCAAGCTACCTGAAAGTCTGGATGTTGATTGATATAATTACTCTACCTCTGTTTATGTAGTTGTGTAGTGGTGGTGGTAATTTAGCAGGCGGTGCTCTGTGGTGATGTTACACATTACAGCTGTCAGCAGATAAACATCAGCCGGTAGAACGCCAAACCACAGAGTCAGCTCGAAACAAATTAGCAGAAGTAGATTTGCCCTTGATCCCAGTTGGTTGTCGGGCACTAGTCTTTCACACTTTACCTCTTACACATTCTAGATTACATTGTACTTGTTGACTCGTTTTGCGCGAATGCTCTGCATGACACACTGTCGTACATTATAATGAAAATTTGAAGTTGGAACAATTCTACATTGTTTTGGTTCATACTGTACTTATTCAATCATCACTGGTTGGACTAAATTGCTTAAATTGCAAAATAGAGGTAAACCAGGTCTGTAGCAACATCACCACCTGTGCTCTTTCTATATATTTGCTGCAATTATCCAATGAAATCTAATTAATCTTATAATGGCTTCATTCACTTAAAAGCAAATATCAGACATGTCCTGGTTCTCTCCTCTCACGTGTGAACATGTTTTACTTGTCATGGCAGACCGACACACAGCAGCAGGTGAACACATCGCTGTCCGAGCCGTCGTGTTCCCTTCAGTAAGAAAATAGACTCCACATGTCCTGCTGCCAATTATTTACCACTGAGCTATTCATTTAATTGTCTCTGTGGCTGTCGTGGTCTTTTATAGGCTTTTACCGACAGAGTAAGTTATTGTCTCTCACAGCCGGGCTGACACGAAGGCTCTCAGGCTGCTCAAATAGTCCTTCTTGCTCAGGAAGCTTCCTAACTGAGTGAAACGAACCAGAAGTATCTAAGTGGCAGCCGTGATAAGAGCTGGTCTAATTCACAAAGTGCCGAGGAGAGATGCTCCGATGCTTCCGTTCTTATCTCCTTTAGCATATATACACTGGACTATCCTTTATTAACATTATTAACATATGAAGCAGTTGAAAGATAGTTTCACCACATTAGAGCCATGGGCAGAAACACCAGAGGACCTGATTAAAGTTCAAAACTAGATTTTTTTTTTTGTTTCTCAAGTAAAGATTTAGTAAGTGAGATGACTGTCTTGTAATTAGTGATCTAACATGATGGATCCATGGTTTTGGTATCGCTCCTCAGCACTAGAATCAATAGTTAGAATCATTAGTATCAGTACATTGTGGATCACTCTACTCACTTCTACAATCAATTGTTACTGAGACATTTTTTAAGTATGCAAATGTAACAGTTTCATTCTGTCTTTCCGCATTTACTCACATTAGAGGGAAGTAAAACAATTTGTTAAATGATATGGTTGAGGTTACAATGAGTGTGCACATTCAGATACATATCAACACAGATACACTGGCCTGAGTGCAGCGTGTCACTCACACTGAGATGTTAATTATAAAGATTGATTTAATGATGTAAACATCTGCATGAACACTGAGTGTGATGCAGTGACGATTTTTAATCAGAAGTGTCCCACTGGAGGAGAAAGACTTCTTATCTAATGAAGCTGCATCACCTGTCCTCTGTCTCATGTGTCCCCAGCATGAGAGGGTTTGTTTAATCTCTTTACTTGTTTCATGGATTATTTTTTGTTGACTCCTTCTTTGCAAAAATCACAAGAACCCCTCCTGAAAAAATGCTTGAGGGCTTTGATAAGAGCGTTAACACTTTTATAAAAAAGCCGCAAAGCTGCCCAGTTTAACAGAATTTCCCTAATTGCAGCAGTTTTTGCTTCGAGTAATGTAGACACAAAGATTTTACTAATGTCATTATTGTTAATGTTGTTGTTGTACTTATTGTTGTTGTTGTGACAAATAGGTAAGTCCAAAACTACTTCAAACCCCTTTCTTCCCCTTTAAGGCTTCATAAAGTTGTCTGGACAAAGTCTAGAGAAGCTCAACTGATCATTAATCAATAAATGTTTCCTCTCTCTGTAAATTTCAATAATAAATCAAATGTGCTGCACAAATCCTGGCAAATTAGATTTTTGTGCCGCTGTGTGTGTTAATGAGTCGACTACTGCTTTGTCAAGGGAACAGGAGGCATTCATTACTTCTTGTGTGTTGCCATCCTCCTCCTCTCCGCTCTCTCTTTCCCTCCGTCTACCCTTCCCCTCCGTTTTTTCCCTCACCCCACCCATCCGCTAATGTCTCCACATCTCTCTGCAGGATTGAGCGTGAAGCTGGTGACGGGGTGAAGTTGATGAAAAGCGGCGTTGTGAGCCATCCCCAGTCTCCCGTGCGCTCCGAGAGTCTCTTTACATCTCACTGAATCCAGAAAGTTAACAGGCCCTGGCAGGCATCTGAATAAGAGGGAGGTGCGACTCACATTTTCCAGCTAGACTCTCTGTTTTGGCGTTGTAAACACTGGGGCTTAATTGGGCGACCGGCCAGTGAACAGCTTGATTTTCATCAGGCAGTTATTGATGCTCAAAACTCCGAGCCTCCGTGCACGGGGCCTCATGAATCAGCCGTATGAGGAAGGCATGAACATTTGAGGAGGAATTGAACGAGAGGTGAGTCGGGGGGGCACTGGTCGACCAACGTGATCTTCTGTGTCTTTTGTATTGTTTTGTCCTAATTGGAGGTTCACAAGTGTAGATGAGGCAAAACACCTATTACTGGATCAATCCCACCATTCATTAGGTCTTTTAACAGTCCTGAACACTTTGCAGTTAATGAACGAATGCATGAATGGAGGCTCTGAGGCCGGAACGCTGCCTAATGAGACTGTTTTTCTTTTTCAGAGTTAATAATGACGGAGCAATTATTCTCCGGTACTTATTTGCTGTGGATTTAAAGGCTCAGGTTTTTATCCGTGCACAAACCAAACTGAAGAATACACTATTGTGGGCTGGCCTCTAAATGTAGATGTGAGTTGAGGTTTTTGATCTGATTTCAGATACGGATTAGATACACCTCCTTTGTTATGGTTGCAATTTTATTCAGGCAATTAGTTCTCCTCTCCTCTCCTATCTGGTAAAGACACTGATCATGTTACGGCAGAACCAAAAGTAAACTCCTCCATACACGTTATAATATTGTCACATAAGTCAACCCCAGGGACCACTTCCTGCATATATGTCAAATTACATTTATCTTAAGAAACACTTTTTTACTCAGTGGCATTTAACGATCATTTTCCATTGTTGCCTTAGGGTTCTTAAGTAAACAAGTAAGTAAACAATAACTCTACTTCCTCCACCAGGAGGTATGCCACAGTTTTTTCCTCCTGCTCCAAATAGATGCCTTTATTTTCTATTCATGATTTAAGGCCAGATAGGAAACAGAGTTAGATCTTTGCCTCGTGCCAGCCGGGCTGTTTAATGCTCTCTGCATCTGCTGAAGCACAGAGACATCCTCAGGAGCCTTTCAGATATGAGAGCTGACATATATATATATATATATATATATATAAAAGTGTCTCTCAGGGCTACAGTGACCTGAGGGAGCAGCTCAGCAGAGAAACGCTTCTCTACTTTTATCTCATCATGTACAGGAGAAGCAGTGTCACATGCTCAGGATTTGGTTAGACGGTTTGGTCTACAGAGGATTTCCATGATCAGCGTCACCTAGCAACAGAGCTGCAGGTGGACATGACAAGAAAGTTTGAATGTCCCTCGGTATTTTAACACAAGCGTGGTTTTGAGTTAAATCCTGATAATCAAGCATCAGACGTCTCGTCAGTCACCGATGTCATTAGAGAAGTAATTGTCTCTGAAGCAAATTGATTCCCAGTATAGATTAATAGGTTCCGGTTGGAGCCTTTGTTCATTGGGGATGGAACGAGACATTTGTTGGCCACATTTGAAGGAGCCTCGGAAAGGGGAACGTCTAGTGGTGGCGCTGTGGTCGGTCTTGAAATTCAAACCTCCTGAATTGAGACAGACCTAAAGTGTCACAGGTTTTGTGTTGAGACATTTCTACCTCAGGTTGTTGAGTAAACACGAGAACAAGATGGTCAACACCAACCGAAATTTGAAAACACATTTCTCTAAACAGGTTTTCTTCCTCTGGAGCCTCACGTATAAACCAATGCTCTCTTGCTGTTTTGAATGAAGTTGGCCACCGAGCCGAGACATTGATCAACAGAGATGAGAACATTGGGGACATGCAGGGAGCAGATTAAAACAAGTGAAGATTCAATTACAGTCATGTGGAGGCAAATTGAGGTTGAATAATGTTTTAAAGGGAAAGTGGTTTTTTCCTCACTGTTCAAATGTTCTCATTGAACTTAAACTGAGAAATGAAGTGTCTGCTTCAGTCTGATTCTAGTTTGTTATTCTACTTAGATGGTTGGGACGTCGCATTCAGGTTCCTCGGGTAAAAGAGAAGGGGAAACAAGAGTGGATGTCAGGGTGGCATGATGATCCAGAAGTCAGGACTCTCACCCCACCGTGAGAGGATTCACCAGACCTGACCTTTAATGTGGTGTTTGCACGATATCCCCATGTCTGTATAGGTTTTCTCTCCCATGGTCCAAAGACAAGTAGATTGGAATGGAAGACTCTAAAGTGACAGAAAGTGAATGGTTGTTGTTCTCTGTTTATTGTAACCATGCAAAATGCTGGTGACCTGTCCTGGGTGAAGCCCTCCTCTTGCTCAATATCATTTGGGATTGGCTCTAGCTTTCCACCCTAACCCTCAAAGAAGGGTTATAGATGGATGGATGATATGGATGGATGGATGAGTCAAAAACAATTCTGTCTCTTTAAGGACAACCCACTGACACAGCCCAGTAATCTCTGATTGGCCAGCAGGCCCACTCTGTTGTGATTGGTCAACTGAATCCAGCGTATGTAGGAAATGTTCTGTTCTCATTTGACCTGGCTTTGTTAGGGGGCGTAACAATCTGCTGAGGGCTTCAGGTGCAGTGTTTCTTTGGGGGAGAGGATCCCCCTCTGTAGACCTTTCACATACACAACAACAACAACAACAACAACAGTAAGTGATCACAGTGGAACTAAATGTGAGCAAATTAAACGTGAGACTCCTGGAGTCGGGTCGGGTTCAATAAATAGTCTGGTACATATGTGAAGATTAGATAAAGAAGATAAACGTTGATTCGTGTATTTTAGATCTGCTGCTATAGGTAGACTTGTTTAGATAGGATCTGAGTCATGCTAACTGTTTCCCCCTGTTTGCAGTTTTTGTGCTGAGCTAATGTTAAAGCAATTATATTGAAATATCACCCAAAGGTGCGATTTTTCCTTTAATACATATCAATATTACTATTTACACGTTTCTTATTAAGTCACATGATTTTTTGTCTATGTCCATGTTGGCATAAATGACTGAGATGGAAAATTGCCACAATGTCTCATTTTGCTCTTTCTGTAATTGGACATACTAGGAAGCAAAGAGGAACTTAGAAAATCCCCTGAAGATAAAATTAAATTGAAGTCATTTCTTTACTGCAAGCTGACAGTATCACTTTTATTTATTTATACTGATCAAGCATCTGTTGAAAGAAATGTTGGAAACATGTCATGTGATAACTATGCTGAGATTATGACATAATTAAATAACACAGAGTAACATCATCGCTGGCACATCGGGGTCCTCGTGAAGGCCCAAACGTTTACATGCCAACCACCAGCTCTTCAAAGAGGCCCTCTCTGTTTTCAGGGCAAGATGAAATTCCTTATATAGACAAACGTCTTTCTCCATCTGGGCTGTTTTTCCTGTGCTGGGCCCAAACATGTTACCGGACTGACTCACAGCTAAAGGTTTGTCCCTGGGGGGGGGGGGGGGGGGACTGGTTGTATTACCAGGCTATTTCTGGATACTTGTCAGATTCCACTACAGCAACCCTTTAGTCACTTTTTATTAGCACTTACGCTCAAAACCTCACAGGGTGCGCAGTCACCATCACATGTTTCAGGGGGCGCGTATAGAACCAGTGGCTCATAGTGATTTTTAATGTCCTTTCAGACAACCCAGTGGTTCCATGAATCAAATGCTACTGGTAATGTCACCTACACTTTTTTCCCTTTGCTATCATGCTCGTATGATCAGTGATTCAGCTTGAGCTCAATGGTCTTTCCTGCAATTTGTTCAGCTATAGACGCGCTCTGGATAAAGGGAGATATTGTCTCAGCCGTTTTCCATATAGGTGAGAATGAAGTTTCTGTATACCAGATGGGAGCTACGCCTATTATAGCACAGGGTCAGCAGCGTGTAAACGGAGAGAAAGGTTTCCATGGAGGAAATGAGACACATATGAGGGTCAGTGCTGTGTTAGTTGAACATAATTTACCTTTGGAAAGAAGGGGAAGGTATAATGGAGTCCTTATAATGTAACAACAAATCACAGTGTCCATCAGGGAAATGGCCAAAAAACTAAAAAACATGATGCTTTTCTCCAGGAACTATTGCTCATTTATTCTGAGCTGTATTTGCCTGATGTTGTTGAATCACTGAAAAGGGCTCATTGTTGTAAAGCTTTTACAGATTGTTCCTCGTGTCACTTCACGGCGGAAAAAACATCCAATCCAAGAGTTTTCACAGGACTCCTGCAGGTTGGGTCCACGCAGGAAGCAGATTCACACAGGGGAAAGGGGACGTCTGCAGGTGCATCAGTCAATGGAGTATAGAGTGCAATTGTTTTCATGTGAAGTGCTGCGAAGAAGTATTTGCATCAAGGACAGTGCTGCTACACTGAGGTCATTAATCAACACTTGCTCCAGGTGACTGGACAGCGCCTCAAGAGCAGCTGGGATGTGGTTTCACTGAGGAGCACGACACGCCCTGCCAGTCATACAGCACCCTCTGTGCCCGCTCACTGTGTGTGTGTGTGTGTGTGTGTGTGTGTGTGCGTGTGTGTGCGTGTGTGTGTGCGTGTGTGTGTGCGTGTGTGTGTGTGTGTGTGTGTGTGCGTGTGTGTGTGTGTGCGTGTGTGTGTGTGTGTGTGTGTGTGTGTGTGTGTGTGTGTGTGTGTGTGTGTGTGTGTGTGTGTGTGCGTGTGTGGGCGGCCAGTTATGTGTATAAGATGGCTCAGACACACCTGCAGACAGGGCAAGGCTGATCTCATAAATTTTTATGTAACTGTGCCCCGTAGCTACAAAGTGTGTTTTGGTTTATGATGACAGAAAATGTTTCCATCAATACTGCAGCTGCAGTAGATGAATGCGAAGCTGCTCCGGTCATTTGATTCATATTTCCCAAGAAAGAAAATGTCTTATTTTACCCAATATTCTTGTTTCACTTTTTGATATTTTTTTCTCCACCATGAACTACAAAAGTGACAAATTGAATTCATAATTATAAATAAAAAACAAGGCCTGCATTTTATTTTCTACAGTTTGAACAGAACTGCTATCATGGAACATTTTCAATATGAAAGTGAAACTGATATTTTAACTTGACGTTGAAGATCCACTTTTTGATGTCATGCGTTCGGCCTCCTTTGTTTTCTGGAACCCATATCATACTGTATATGAGTACACATGAACAAATTAACTCACGACGTCCCTCTTTCAGGAGAGAATACATCCACTGCAATTTAATATCAGCAGAACGCTTCTTTATTCCTCTTTGAAGAAAAGCCTCTTTTGCTTGACTGAACTGAAAGGGTATTGACCACACTGCCACAGGCACAGTAAGTGTGTGTGTGTGCGCACTTTGTATGATCTCACTCTTTCATATCTCGCCTGCATGTGACTCTTTCACCTGGTGGTACTTACCAGAAACACACACACACACACACACACACACGCACACACACACACACACACACACACACACACACACACACACGCGCACACACACACGCACAGTTTTCATTTCCCCTTTTTACTCCAATCGTGGGGCTCTGTGATGGGTGGAGTGGTGTTTGGTTTAAGAGGTAATTTACTGCTATTATGCAAACTGTTGCAACTAAAGCCTGCAACTTATTCTGGTGTTGCAAGGCTTTTTAGGGCAGGCACGGTAGCTTTGCTTTTAATATCCCTCATGTGGACATTATTGTGAAAAACCTTTAGTCATCTAATGGCTTGATTTCCTCATATTCACTTTGCCCGACTTTATTTCTCTGCCTGACGTCACTCAAGTGCTTGTGTGAGCAAAGTAAAGCGACCACAAGAATCCAGCGTGCCATACAGGAAACGCATAAGCACAGACAGAGGGCCCATTCTTACACTAAGTGGGCAGGGTGCGATGACGTCGTGACCAAAAAACACACACACACACACACACTCAACTAGGGACAGGGGAGGGGGGGGGGGTGCTGAGTAGAAGGAGGAGTGGGAGGAGGACGGGAAACGAGGGTAGAGAGGGAAACAGGAACAGAAAGTGAAGACATGTCAAGATGTCTGGGTGAGGGGGACCAGAGCCGAGCAGCAGCCAGACGCCAAAACACAGAAAAACCCTCCAGACGCCTGAGCAGCTGAGTGGATAAGACATGAGAGGAGACCTGACCTGCCACTTCACAAGTGCCTGCAGGGTAAGGTGCCACTTTCAAAGAGATCTTTTTAGCGGCAGCCAACTTCAAATACCTTGAAATCCCACTGAGTGGTTTATAGAAGTTGGCGATGCTTTTTTGTTGTTGTTGTTGTTGTTTGACTCAAGGAAATGAGATAAAGTTGCTGCTGTGCTGCCGCAGACTCAGAGAGTGTTGTTCTGGCTGTGGTGACATTTGACAGGATGTTTGACAAGTTGGAGCTATAAGCTGATAAGTTTCTTCCCTCGTTTGAGTCCTACACAGAGTCTCAGCAGGACTCAGTCTTTAGGTTCTTTTTCTTGAGTTTAAAAATGAGCGCATGAAAATAAACTTTATGCATTGACGTTTGTGACAGAATCTGTGAAGAATAACTTCCTTGTGCTCTGCTCTATGAAACTTCGTAAGAATAAAGATCTCTCAAACAGTTTTGAGTTTTTTCCGTTTCATGATCGTCCTCCTCCAGCTCTTACAGGAGGAATGTCCTCCACTTTGCTCATCTCACTCGGTCATGATCGAGTTGATGCAAGTCTGAACTGTAATGGGCTTGCACACTGTGCAGAGCTGCACTCCTCCAGACGATTCAAAAGCATATATGCGACCGATTATCAGCTGCACTTAGTGAGATGACTCCATTTTTCTGTAAAAAGAGAACAAACAGCGGTTGGTTGGTGGCTGACTCAAGTCGAACTGAAACGTGTCCAAGTTCAGTGTGTTAACGCTGCCCGATGAGGGATCTGCTATGAACGCGTGCTGGGGGCTAGTCATTAAAGATTCCTGCCATGCCTTCTGTCACAACTTTGTCTTTTAGGTCACCCATGTCCCTGAAAAAGCAGCGGGGGCTCACCGAGTGCAATCATAACATTATTCTCAGCCCCTTCCTGGCTTTGTGTGCCCCAGAAATGGCCTTTCCTGCATATGAATGGCTCCAGGAGAGCACAATGTCTGGAGAAAGTAATGTACCCGTGCAGTGAGAATCTTGGAAATGCATCTCAGTGAGAAACCGTGAAGCGAGGGAAATGTTTAAAGCCCAGAGCCCCGTTGTAAAGCGTATACGAGCCCAACTTTTGTAAAGACAGGACAATGCTCTGACATCTGCTGCTCTGTGCCTTTGTTAAATGGTAAATCAAACTCAGGTCATCAACAGTTACAGTGTGAAACCCCGTAGTAACTGTCACAGTGCTGCAAATAGCCTCCTGAGAAAATATGAATGGCCATCGCTAGAGGAATTTTTGTCAACCAATTGTGACAATACAATGTTATAATAACTAGTGAGGCTGCTGTTTGTGTGTGAGCATATACATATGAGGGGAATGATGTCATATTTTTTATTTTTCCTCTGTTGGTTATAGCGCAAATGCTGAACCCATAACTCAGTTTAGAAAGAACCTACAGTGATCTCATTGTGTCTGGCAGAGACTCCAGATTATCACAACACCTAGTGACTTATCCATTCCATTTAATGACACGTTGTTAGTCATTTATTTTATATAACCACCCCTCACCACAACCTCGCCGGCTCACCACAACAACACGTGGCGACACTGTGGCAAAGTGGCTCCTGACAACGTAAACAGAAACGGATGAAAGTGTAGTATCTGTCGAATTTTCCATAAAAAATGGAAAAGGAATGGTGAATGAATGCGTTATTGTATTTTTCATTCGGCTGACACTGAACCATTTCACTGAACCGTTTCTGGACTTTGTTGCTTTCACACCTTCCTCGTTTGTTTCAAACCTTTTGTTGTGAAACCAAAGGTGTGAAAGGGGCCTCGAACCACGTGCAGGACAAATGCACCAGGACTTAATGCGACCGAAACGAGGTCGTCACAGTCCGGATCAAACTGAACTATGGTTTGATCATCAATGTGTTGAAACAGGCCAATCAGGCCAATCAACACTGTCACATCTTTCCAGTGTTGTAAAAGCGGGGTTCAAGTAAAAGCGGGGTTCCTTTCTTTGTCTGGTGCAATATTGTTGTTCAAAATATTAAATTCGCAATTTATTAAATATCATTATTTTGTGCTGATTGGAACTCCACATTAAGCACAATAGAATAAAATATTATTATTAATGCCAGACGTTGTGGAGTAAACATTTTCATTGTGTAGTCAGCTTGATTGCTTTTACACAGGGTGTGAATTGCAAAACAGTATAGGGTCAAACTTATTGTATGGTATATAGTATATACAATAAGCATGTAGCATGGATGTGTTTTCATAGCAGCTTTGTTTATCTTTTTATGGTTTTGGTTTTACAAATGAGATAGAAGCACTAACCCGAACCCTAATGGCAGCAGTTTATGTGAGACCCCTTCAGTTTTGAGTGATGTGACAGATCTACCTCAGCTCTCACTCTGACCTTCCGGCTGACTCTTGCTGCTCAGCTCTGAGCGCTCGGCTTCCTGTTTAGGATGGGAACAGGGGGGGGAAGTGAGCAGGTTGTTGCGGGTAAACCAATTTCACACATGAAGCGCAACACGCAGCGACAGCCACGCCGAATGTGCTCGCTCTCCACTTGCAGGTGCATCTGTCCCCTATCTCGGCCGCAGACGCAGCCAAACGAGAGATGAGAACGCTCCTGAGACTAAAGAAGAAGCGCTGCGGCCGTGAGCTACGGTGACGCAGAGGGACACACTTTAGAACGTCCTTAGAGAAACTACGGTTCTTTAAAACTGTTTTAAATAAAGCTGCTGCTTCAAGGCCTCACACCTAATCAAGCCGTCTACACACCGAGAATAAAGGAACAATATCTGATTTTATTTCTCAGACTGACTTTTTCTCTTTCAGACCCACTTCACCAGCTAAAGTGCCTCAGCTCGTGTTTTCTTCTCCAGCTGAGAAAAGAGAAGTTTTCATCCGAGGCCTGAGGAAAATGTTGCAGTCAGACACTTCTGAACGCACAGGTAAAAGGAATATTCTCTCTTCCCCCAATGGGAACCATTAGCTGTGTATTCAAATATAGCAGGTCCCTCTCGGGCCTACCTCTCTCCCCTCTCTCGTTTTCTGCCTGACACTCTGTCGCACTCCCCCGTCTCGGCGGGACTCTTAGAGAGATTGGTTACCTCCATCTCTGTCTCTTCTACCCTCAGACACAATCTTCCTCCATTCCACCCTCTCCCTCCCTTCACCCCCGTCCTCCACAGTGGGACTCTTAGAGAGATCTGCACTGAATCCTGAATGACTCCTCTGCAGTATTAATGAGGGGAGAGCTGGAAAAAAAAAGAAAAGAAAAATCCAAAGCTGACATTGACGCGAAGGGGAAGAGCAAGAGTAGAGACGTTAGAGACAGAGAGAGATGGATGGAGTGGAGGCAGGGAGAGAAAAGAGGGAGGTTGAAAAGCAGCGGCCGGCTGGAAACTGAATTTCTGTCCACGTTCACTCTGTCTCTTTTTTTGTTTGTTACAGAGACGCGACCAAAGTGAAGCACCTCTTCACAACTGGATTAATCTAAACCAAGAGCAAGAGGACAAGAGTTGACTCTAGAGGACGAAGACCAACAAAACAATACGTGGAATGTCAAGTGGCAATAAAAGAAGGCAAACAAACTTGGCTGCAGATTTCAGGCTTTTACCCTGAGATCAAAATCATCAGATGTCAAAGAGGCCCTCGTATAAACAAACAAGCTTTTGGTCTTTTGGATTTTGTTTAAAAAAAATAAAAAAATACTCCAGCCCTCGTTGAAGGAGCCGCTGCAAATTCATCTTCCTCAAATATGGGCCTCATCAGATACTGCTGCGTCTAAGGGAAACTCTCTGAAGGCAGATCTCCATGAGAAGATGAGAAGCACATGAACGTTCAGAGTCGAGTCACCAGAGATATCTGACCCCGGCAGCTGTTGGACTGCTGAACAGTAAAAACGTCACATCTCACCACTTTAAAGCTGGAGTCCCATCACATGAAAGGACTTTCAACACAAATTAACACCATATCTTAATTGTTGTTGGTATCTCCAGAAGCCTTTTTTGTGCTTGTTTACTATCTTGTAAACTTCGAAACTCTCGAGAAGATCCATTAAAAACTTTAAAACTGCCACAGACTTAATTAAAAAGCTGTCACAGCTCTGTATCCTGAAGCCATGGAGGAGCCAATTGACAGCGTTCAGGATTTCTTCAACCAAATGTGGAGGTTCACCACCGACAAACACAACCAGGGGGTTTACAACACCGTCTGCCTGGTGGTCCTGCTCACGCTCCCCCTGCTGGTCCTCCTCATCACTCTGGTGGTGTGCTGCCACTGCTGCTGCTGTCGCCATGCCAACGGCTGCTGTTGCTACCGAAGGGACGCCATGGCAACTGCAAGGTCGGAGACGAAGAAGAAGAAGAATTCGGCGAACACGGACGACTTGTGGATTTCTGTTAAGACGGGGCAGATGACACCTGACAGGATTCCACTGGACATGGTGTAGGGATGCTTTTTTTTTTTTAATTGCTGATCCTGGGCCAGTCGGTGCAGCAGAGCCAATCAAGTGTGGCAAAAGTCATCGCACACTTGAAGGAGGCTGGGGATGCTGTTTAAACTGATGGGAGGCACTTCACATTGGAATGGGCACAGATTTGGTAGAAATATGTAAACAGTGCAGATTGTTTTTTAGTTTGTGGGGATTTGATTATGTTGTTTACACCTTTTAGTTTGAGCTTGTTGGCGCCGTACATACAATATACAGAAAGGCTTTTATATATATATATATGTAAGCGTACAAATGTGTGTCTTGGATCGAGCGGCGGCAGTGTGTGTGTCTGTCTTTGTGTGTGTGTGTGTGTGTGTGTGTGTGTGTGTGTGTGTGTGTGTGTGTGTGTGTCTGTGCGTGTGTGTAGAGTGTTATTGAAAGCACTTTGTTCTTTGAGCCCCCATGTGAAATTCATTGCGTCTGTATTTGAGAGAGAGACAATCTAAGGTCTGCGGAGCATTCAAAAGGCTGTAATACTGCTTACCTTTCACATTGAGGCTGCGCTGTAGAGCCGTGATTCACTCGCACTTTCACAATGAAACTGCACTGATGTCCAAGCTGTCAAACTCAAAGGATGCACAAAGAAAATTATACTTTGATTTGTTTCCTACTTTTGCGTTATTTGCATGATATGATACAATTTGGTCCACGGGAGAAGCACTTCTCAAATTTGTTTATTTTTATTTTGTTTTTGAGAATGTTCCAGTATTCAGGTCAGGTCTACCTTGAAGGCACAGTTCTTATGAAAGGATTTTAAAAAGAAAAGCGTAAACTACATTTAGACTCTGTGGTCCGTCCCAAAGTGTCTGACAGATCTTTCAGGTCACTGATTAACACTCGGAAACATCTGAGTCTAAATCACAGACAGGAACGTTTTTTTGGCCTGTATTTATTCAAGGTTCTCTGCTGAAGTGAAATCTAGTAAAAGCTACTAATGAAGTAACAATAAAAATGATTTCTCAAATAAAAAATACTCTTAAATTCAAGAGAGCTCTAGAAGTCTGATGAGGACCCAGCTTTAAAACAAGTTATTGATTGATTTTATAAAAATCTTCAGTTATATCAGACAATATACATATATATATATATGATTATAGTAATATAATAGGATGGATAAATATTTGTATTTCATTTCAACTTTTAACAGGAAGCCTCACTTTAGAAAGAGAAAGCAGTAGCTATTAATTGTGTTTTCACTGACTTTTTATTCAAGGATCGGTGTGATGTGGTAGCTTGTTTTAGTTCGTGTTAAAAGCCTGCAACAAATTGCTTATTTTTTATTTCCTTGCTTGAACACGGCATCATTCCACTCTACCTCTGATATAGGAGCGAGTTGCTCAACAGAAGGGCCTGAGCTAAAGAAGTTTGAGTTTTGAAGTGTCTTTGAATCATTGTTAAGTATCATTCTTATAAGTTAATAAATACAGGCCCAGGTATGTTACCATAAATAAACCCTGTAAACACAACAGCAGTATAATTACATTCAGCCGAGAAACAATCTCAATGCTAATGTATTTCATCTGTAAGTCAAACTCTTCAATTATGGATGTAAAAATAACTCTCATGAGTTATGTGGTCAGGAAGAAGCATTCAAAGTCGATTTCTGAACTTAATTAACTTAACATTTTCTTAGAATATTCAAGAAGAAGAGAAACCTTAGAATCAATCAGACGGTTTGATTTGAGTGGATGGTGCCCGAAGGCTCTTTTTATTTCTTTAAGGCGAGTGATATCTCAGAACCCAATTAGGCAGAAGCATCTCGGCAGTATTCATCTTTACGAATGAGTTGACACTCGCCCTGAGTCGATTTTACTGCTCGAGTTCTGCTGGGAAATCAGGACCCTGCTCGAATACACACACACGTTTCTCTGTGGAGAGGGAGGTTCTGCTCCATGTGTAATATGAAGCTGTGACCCATGAAACGAAACCAACAAAGTCTCAGTAGCAATGAGTGGTGACGAATTAGTGTTTCCTCCCACACTGAGGGGATTGCCAGGAGATAACTTCACTAACATGTTTAGCCAACACCTGAACATGTCATTGTGGTTTGTAATAGGTTTACAGCATCTTTCATCCTATTGGCTGTGCAGGCGTTCTCAACACCAAAATGAAAATAATAGCAAATGGGCAGGTTAAAGACAGGAAATGTGGATTCATGTCAAATTAGATGAGAAGAAAAAAGCTCAGGCCTTAGCACAAAGACTGGAAACAGTTAATGTTCATTTGTGTAATTATTTAATCTGCAAAAACAGAAAAGACCTGTTTCGTAAAGGGAAATATTACCTCCTGTAAACCAACAAATTGTCATTTTTACTCTTTTTTTTTTGAACATTTTTGTGTAGAACGGTATTTGTGAGCTACTTCCAGAGTCATAAACCTCTTCTGTTTCCTCTTCTGTTTCCACTCTTTGTACTGACTGACTGCGGGCTCCGACGTTATATTTAGTTCCTAAGACCCGAGAGCAGTTTCAATCTTCTCATCTAATTCTCGACAAGCGAGCGAATCAGCGTATTTCCCCAAAATGTCAAACAATTCTTTTTAAACCACCAGAAGAAGAGCTCTACGAGAGGTTTACAAGATTGATCCGACTCTCCAACCTGAGACGCTGAAGCAGGGAGTCGCAGCGGGGAGTCTCATGCTGGAGGATCTAAAACCAGACTCATCATTGATTTCAACATGGTAGGGATGGTTGATATTAACATCCCATTTGACTGTTAATCTTTTTTCATTGGGTTTCCACATTAAATTAGAATCTCTTCTTCTCAGTTTTCATTTCGGAGAGGCAGCAAAAATGACAATTTTCTGTTTCACTCAACAATTCACACACGAATGCTGATAGCTACATTTAATTTATTCCTTTCTCGGTCGCCTCCCAGTAGCAGTCGGTTATTAGCGGACTATGAGTTACTGATCCTCATTATCACATTTTTCACATCCGTCAAACAGTATTGTCTGTGTGTGTGTGTGAGTGTGTGTGTGTGGTGGGGGGGGGGTGGGGGGGGGGGGGGGGGGGGGGGCTACAGGCCTGTGCTTGACATGTATATTATGCCACAGTGTTGGTTGCATTAATGTCCCCACCCCCCCCCCCCCCCCCCCCCCCCCCCCACACACCTCTTGGTTTAACATGTTCACACATCATTCACATTTTCCTTGTCGAAACCTGTTAACCAGCATTTTGTAGCATTGAGCCTCATTGTGTTTTGATTTCCCTCGCTTTGAACATTTATTTCCCAGGGACTCTGTATCAGCTGTAACCAGCGGCAGGAGGCAGCAGGTATGAAATATAAAATATATATGTTTTTCTTCTGGTGTCAGGTCGCTGCGATCACAGGGAGAGGAGGGGCAGGATTTGGTTATTGTTTGAAAAGCTAATCAGGCGGATGGTTTTTCATATGATAGCACCACTTTTTTTTTTTGATCCCTTCCTATTATGCATGACGTTTTGTATTGAAGACATGTTTCTGTTGTTTCCACACTTGAAAAAAAAATGCTGAGGTGATTTTTATATTTTTTTCTTTATGTGCCTGGCTGGGCTTTGTGTGTAGCTCTGCATGCATAATTTATCCTGACATATAGCGATACGATGATAAAGGAGAGCAAATGTGGGAGATGACGGCAAATAAAGTATTTTTCTATTTTTGTGGAATCTCATCTTTCTGCTTTCTAACGTAAACTGAAGTCAATGGAGCCTTTGAGTTTCGACATGAGTCAAGTGAACATATTTCACAGGCCTCAGACGAAACTCTCAGCAAAATGGGAACAGAGGCCCGTGATCCTCTTCTGGACTGTTGACACACTGTACTTTTTGAGACCACGGGAAATGTGACTGATGGGAGAAGAAAACAAAACAGCAAAGAGCAACACAAGTTTTTGTTTGTTCTCATGCAGTGTGACATCTGCTGAGAACAGTTCGGAGCATTAAATTCCTTTATTACCATAACATCCTTTTTTATGGCAGTGAATACAGGAGGAAGTAAGTAAATCAAAGGGGCAGAGTATTAATTGTGGGAACAAACAAGGCTGAAGAGACAGTGTAATTAATAAGCACCCCTGCCTCCAGTGATCTTCACGAACATCTAATTTCCTTCATTGTTTTGAGAGCCGTAGCCGAGCGATCTTTGATGCAAATAATCACTTTGGCCTGAGGAGCAGTTCCTCTTTGACAAGGCTTACACTCCGACGTGCACGTTGGGAAATTTGTTCCATCTCACGGATCCTGATTTTCAACCTGCATGAGACGCTCAGTGAATTAGCATAACTTTAATCCCAGCATGTAAACAAGCTGTTTGTTTATTTCATTCTTTAAGGCCCGAGGACGTGAGGTGCCACAACATCGGTTCACGGTTATGTAGAAAGAAGGCAGCTATCTTATATCAGGAAGTGGGTCGAACCCCCTGACTAACTTCTGTTTCATTGATTCGTTGATGGGTTTGTGATAAACTGTAAACAAGAAATACCCACCTCCTCCATGTTAACAGATGGGACATCCACCAAACTAAAAAAGTTTAAGTCTGTCATTTTAAGTAGTTATTATCACACAGACATAGTTTCAAGATGTTAATTTAATTTAATGTGATGCTAACGGGGTGAAACATCATGATTGACAGGTGAGACTGACTCCTGATTGGTTGAGGACATATATCGAAGGGACTTTGCTACTGCGGCTCTTTCCCCTGATTGCTACTTCACAGATGTGCTTGAAAATCTTCAAGATGGTGACGTTCATATCAGGGATATGTAGCTCCATTTATAGATAGTGGGAGGAGGTGGAGAGACATTGTCCATCTTGATATACAGTTTGTGGTCTGGACTATGAACAGGTCGTAAGTAGATGTCAGCAAATGGGATATGTATGTATGTTGGTTTTTTTAGGCATCTCCCAGACGTCTTCTCCTCCCTTCTCTCGGTTACTATTTCTGTCTCTTCGCGAACAGCTCACTCTCCACCCCTTAAAACAAACACTCCCTTGTTGCCACATTACCAAGTTGTGTCATGGAAAAAAAGCATCACGCTGAGGCCGAGACGTAAGTGACACCCCAGTGACACAGGCACACAGTACATACAGTATCTGCAGGTCGTCAAGCTTGTGCTGTACCTTATACTGTACACACAGACACACACACACACACACACACACACACACACACACACAGGGAGAGGGAGAAAGAGAGGCAGAGAAAGGGGCAAACTTCTTCTCCCCTCTCTGTTTATCCTGGCACCAAGCAAACCGCTCTGCCTTGCAGAGCAACGGCAGGAACCAATCTCCTTAAAGTAATTCGCAATCACTGTGGCTGAAAAGGCCGTTCGCATCAATGAGCTTTTGTGAGACATTTCATTTCAAAGTTGAAATGAAAATGCTATGCTAGAAATATGTGCTGCCAAATTTTAGGCAGCAGGCTTCTCAAGCTTTTATTTGATTTGGATGAATAAACACTCAAAAATAGATTTTTGTATTTCTTCATTGGGTCTGTGGAAGGACTTTGTATCGAGAGGAGTTTCCCGAAGATTATAGATTGCATCTTATATCTTTATCTTTTTCGTGTTGAAATGGTGTAATGTGCTGCTCTTAGTCTCGCCATACTTTTTTTTGGCAGCTGTGTAAAAATGGCTCCATCCAGACAGCCGTGTGAGCTGTTACCGTCTGCAGCTGTAGAATTGAGAAACTGTTGAGAAACCAGACGGCATACAGTCGGCAGTTCCTGTAAGAGCAATTGCTCAACTCCAGTATGAAAACACTGAGGAGGATTACAGCAGCAATTTAATGCTTAATATTATCCAAACAATTGTATGAGCAGTTTAACTATAAGACCTCATCAAGTTTCACAAGAGCTGAATATTGAACGGCGAGAGAAACCCCTGTCTTGTTAGGAAACTGAGAATCTGTTGAAGGTTGACCTTGGGTTGTGGATGATTTTGTTAAATGAATAATGCAGCTCAGCTTTGTGAGGAAACCTTGAAATAGATTAAACTAAAGGTGTGTGTAAAGTCTGGATATCTTGTTCAGTACCCATGTCAGCAGAGGGCTGCGAGGATGTCGGTCTGTGGGGCCAACGCTGTGGTCACAACTAAAATACCTGGACAACCATTGGAGGGATTGTGATAAAGATCAGTCCAATTTCCTCAGAGGATGAACCCTAATGATGGGTGATCCCCTGATTTATGTTTGGTATTTTGACTTGGGTGAAATGGTCTTCTATCCGTATAGAGTCAGAATGCTTTGGAATTTCTATCGGTACTAAAACTTCATCCCTCAGTCCGAAGACATTAAGCAAAGATTGATTTGAGTCTCAATGTCGACCATAGATGTGAATGTGACTGTGATGGTTGTTTGTTTCTCTATGTTGCAATACACCGGCAACCAGTCGAGGGATGTACCCCCCATCTCGCCCAATGTCAGCTGGGATTGACTCCCCCAGTACCCTGAAAGGATAAGCACTATAGATAATTGATAGATAGATGGCTCTTACTGTTGTTGATTTAAGAGACACAAAACAATTATCTCTATTGTCCCCATGGGGAAGTTTGTCTTGAATCCAAATTGAGCAACATGTTGTACTGAAAAAAAAAACATTCACCACTGTGTGTGGTTAAGTATCTGGTCTCCAGCTCTTCATTTAAAATCTGTGGGATCATAAACAGACAGCTCCGTTTCCTCATAAATTGTCGCTATCTAAAGAAAATGTGTCCATGTAACAAAACCTTCATTTATCTATCGTGTTAATGTGCGATATGAATATAAATGAGCAGCTGTACTTTAATTTGACAAAACTGAGAAAAACAGTCAATCACAGGTTTTTTAAATTCCTCAGTGTGGCTCCTCATTTGTGTCCTTGAAAAGCCTTTCTGAGTATCGCCTGGAATAAACCCTCATAACCAACGAGGTCTTAAAAAGAAAAATGGCGGCAACTCTGGATTTATGAGGAGCGGGGGCTGTAAAACAGTTATGGCAGATTAGCAGGTTGATTGATGTCCTTCGTCCTTGTCACGTAAACCAACAGAGTTTGTAATAAAAGTTTTTAAAAAATGCTTAATTAAGTAATAAAGCCAGAGTCAAACTAGTACTAATAACTTTTGTCAGGTTTCCATCTTGAAAACAAGACTGTGGCGATACACTTCTACGTATGATGCAAACAAACATGATTGTTGTTGACGTTTGACGCGGTCACATCACATTGACGGATGTGCGCCGCCCCGATCACATGAATACAAAGCAGGAGCAATATGGACAATCAACGCAGCCATCCACCATTAGTCCCCAGATTGTCCTACACGAGCTAATGTGATGTGACAGTTTTTGAGGCACAGTGGCAGTTCAATGTGTCACAGCCAGCCAGCTCCGTAATCAATCGACTCAGGACGCTAACTCGCTTATCGTCTGGCCCAGATCGAAAACAAAACACACCCTTTCCACACTTTTATTTTTCAAACATTTATGTTATGACGACAATACCACTATACACAGGCAAAGTTGCTACTCAAGTTATTCATAGAACATGAATGTAACAAATTTAATACAAATATCCTAGGCTGCTACCCCATGTTATAGAAAGAAAAACTTTAAATGAATGCAATAATTGGAGGTTTAAAAAAAAAAGATAATAATTGAAGTTTCTACCAAAATCTGTGAAAGACGAGTTTAACAAAACAAAACATGGTCCCCGATACAAACGCATTAGGAGTCAGTGGTATAAGAATTAGGTGATTGAGCCACAACAGCGAGGCCTCGTCGATGCATGTGTTTGACCAATTGCAAGCTCTTTATCATGAAATTGTATTAATTAATTGTAGCATTAAATTAAAACCAAACTTAAAGGAAGAACTTGAACATACAACGATGTGATAAGAACGACCTAAATGACAGAAACCACCTTGAGAAAGATGTATTTGAGTTAAGCTTTGACTTTTTAGTTTGTTTCATGTTTCTTCCACTAAGGCGGCGGGTTTATGACCTATACTGCATCCAGCCACAAGGGGGTGACAAAGACACTTTGGCTTCACTTCTGTGGAGCTGTCATGTAGTCCATCTTTACAAACAGTCTATGGTGAAGACTTGGATAGAGATTTTTCCTGTGTGATCAGAGGAGCAAGACTTGCAGCTACATGGAGATATATCCCAGTCAATTGGACGGCAGTTAAAAATGGCTGAAGACTTGTGTTGTAGTTTCAGAAGGGGGCGCTCTTCTATTTCTTTTGGAGGTTTGCGTTTCTGCTCTTCTCTCTGGCCAACAACGATCGCCGCTTCCTGCTGGACATGGCTCCCAGAGGTCGGATCTTCATCTCGGTGAAGTCGAGGGACGTCAGGTGGCCCTTCCACGGCTCCCAGTTCACCCCCTGACAGCAAAGTAAACAGAGGAAGAGGAGTTTGGAATGAGGGGAGGAAGAGCAAGACAAAATGGTTATCAAAGGAAATGTGAGAAACAGAGAGCAGAGGCATGAATTGTCACATAAGAGGCATGCGGCGTGACGGACAGGCAGGATGACAAACAGCAATAAACTCCAGCCTCTGGCTTCGGTTTCATGTGAGCACAAACTTGTTTTGACTGTTATTGCATTTCATCGACAAACATTGCAGGAGACATCTGCAGCGGCGATATTACGGATGAAATCACATCGATGAGAGGCGTAAAAAAATCCCCCCGCCATTTCCTTTAGTATCAGTCTTCCTTGGACATAATAACTGTTGTTCTTACCGTATCAGCCTGGAATAAAAAACACTTATGGTTTATAGCTGCTGTGAGAAATGTGCTTTCTTATCACTGCTGATGGATTCAGGCCATTACTGCCTCACCCCGACAATCCAGCACAAAACAACTTCAAGTGTGGTGGTCTGAAGCTGCTTTTGATTGCTGACCAGAGAACAGCCTCCCTCTCTGCACTGCTTTTGTCTGACTGTGAAGGATCTGGAGAAAGGATCCATAATAACAGTGATGCATCCTTTGATCATGATGGGTATAGCCGTGTTTCTTGTATATTAAATCAGCGGCTGTCATTCGTAGCAGTTTGTTGTGAGAGGTAGATGTGCAACTACTTCTTTTCTATCCTTTAGCCGAGGTGTTTTATTTTCTACGCAGTTATTTTGGGCAGGAGGAGGATTCAGAAGAGCAAACACTGAGATGAAAACAGCTTCAAGATCCACTCGCATCATCATCCATCACTATGAAAGGCAAATGTGAAGTGTAGAGTGAGGCCATGATGTCTGACAGTCACATTTCCAAGATTCAAAGACCGTTAACCGGTAAATTTGAAAAGTCACAGCATAATACCATCACTGCCACCTACTGGTGTGAAGGCACACTACTCCTATTTCTATACCGTGTTATCCAGTGGTGGAGTGCTTCAGTAATATGTACAGATGAATACACAAAAATTTACTCAAGTAAAAATAGCCCATTACATTTTCTACTTCTAAAGTTTAAAAATAAATAACTACTTGATTTTAAATATACTTGCAGCATGTAGGCTATTCCCTAATGCAACAGTCCCCAACATCCTCATGGCTTTGTCTCAACTGTTGTAAAAATGTACTGGAGTAGAAAGTTCAGATATTGTCAGATAAAGTGGAGTAAAAGTGAAAAGTGACAGAAAATAATATATGATACATGAAAAATGTACCAAAGTACAGCAACACAGTAAATGTACTGGTTACATCCTACATGTAAGGCACTTGCTTATTGTGCATGTATGTTGAGGCTGAATTTGGCATGATATGAAACAAGTTTTTAAATCAAGTAATGGCCTGCGTTTTGAGGGAACATTCACTGACCGTTGAAAAGCTATTAAGGGTTAGTGTCTGGCTCAAGGACACTAGGGCAGGAGAAGCTGGCGATTGATCCACCAACACTGTGACCCGAGGTTGAACCACTCTACTAATTGCCTCTTTTTCACATCTCAAATTTCTAACTCTTTACAAAACCCTTTTTCCAAACTTCCACCGGTAAATTTTGTCCTGACCAGGTGGAACCTCAGGAGAGCAAACCAAAAACCAAAGTTTATCAAATGCAGAGTTGCCTCCCTGTTCACCCACCAAACTGTGTCTGCTGTCTCCCCATTTGCCGTTCAGGTTGGCCAGGTGACAGTTTTGGTACCACCAGGCGCCGCGGTGGGACAGGGCGCAGTTTCCCAGAGAGATGTCATTATCCGCGTCGATAGTGGTCCAGGCTCGGCCTTGGTGGTAGGTCATGGCGTCACCTGGGGATTATCAACATTCGTATTAAGCACAATTAAAACAGAACTTGATAAAACCGACTTTAGACTTGTTTAATACTTTAATAACATTTCAGAAACTTTTACTATATAGCTACTGTCTATTACTGACTGAATATAGGTTTCTGAAACAAATATCCCACCAACTGTGGGTGGGGTATTTGTTTTCACAGCACCCCACAGAACAGGCGGCGGGGTGCCTGATGCCTGAAACCCTTTTTACTCCCACCTCTATCTGTCTCATTGCCACCCCTGGCCTCTCTTCTTCTTCTATAACTCCTATTTCAGTGAAGTGTCAGGGTGAAAATGTGAAAAGCTGCACGTGTCCCCGGCTCAGTCTCAGCCTGTCACGTGGGAACAGACTATTCGACCCACCTGCTGTCCCGCTGTATTCGCCTATGGTGAGTTTGAACTTCTGCTTGACTTCAGCGATCTTAAAGTTGTCATACACAGCGTAGGCCCTCTCTGAGCCCAGGCCCAGGTCGAATCGCAGCTCATACTGAGTCGGAGTGTTGGTGAGCTGGTATATCTTATCCAGGCCTGAGGGGAACAGACAAACAGAGAATATGAAGAGGAGAGGAAAACGCTCCTTTACCGTAATATGCACGTTTCAGTGTCTGCAGAAAAAAAACACCCTGGGATCCTCGGTGCACTCACCGATCCAGAACTCATCCGTCATGTTGCCAAAACCTGCGATGTACTGCTTCCAGCGTTTCAGGAAGTCCAGCTGGCCAGTTGTACGGCGCTGCAGCATCTGGAAGTAGAGCAAACAGCATGATGGTTGTTTTGCTTTTAAATGGAATAAGCTGCAATCTGTCCCACAACTCCAGTCTTACATTCCCCTTGGTGATTTTTAAATAACTAATGTTATCCGATGTTTCTTGTGATTCTTTTTCAATTGTTGTAATTGAGTCTTCGTGTTACGTTTTGTTGTTTTGTAGTTATTTGCTGATAATGATTGACTCCTGCAGGTCGGTATAGAAAAAGTCATTGAAATCTTCTCAGACCGCCTGATTAAATTCAACTTAACTGAACTGTCAGTTACTATCATTAAAAGTTGCTCCAGGGATTTAGGATTGCATTTCCAAGGTTGGGGGAATCAACAGATAATATACAACTGTTTTTATATGTTCCTTTAATATTTACTCATATAAAATCCCACATAACTCATGAAAAACCTTTTAGGGTTAGCGTTAGGGTCAATATTATGAAACAATTTTGAAGGTATATATTTTTTCCCCCCATAATTATAGTCCTGAAGGTGATCAGTAATTTGTACCAGCCAGCCGCCTCCGTCAGTGTCCATGTCGCAGAAGACCTCAATTGGTTTGGAGCGGTTGTTGTTAATAAAGATGTTGTAGATTCCGCTTTTCTTATTTCCGTTCTTCATGATCTGAATGCAGTCCATGGGGAAGGGGTAAACGAGGCCGACTACAGGGAGGAAGATGGGATGTGAACATAACACTCAATAGCAGATATCATGTGTTTCAGTAAAGAAAAATGAAACATCAGGACAGTGAAGAGCATCAATAACATCTGAGTCGGTGAGCACAGACCTGTTTTGAAGATCGTCTCCACCACCTTACTCCTCCTGCTGCCTCTGTAGGCAATGAGGGTGACGATGTATCTCTTCCCCGTCTCCAGACTGGACACGGCAAAACTGCTCACGCTGGCTCCGAGCTGCTTTTCAACAGTCTGACCACAAAGTGACACAAATGAACTTTACTGAGCCTCAATGTCATATGATGCAATAGTCTCACATAATGTAGATGCTCCTGATATGGGGAAATAGAAAAGTCCACAGTTTGACTGAATTCTTGTGAAGCATGAAGATAGAACTTAATTCACTTCATCCATGTGCTTTACATTACTTCTGCATGAGTATTATTTTTGGCCACAAGGGGTCAGCGTTTCACAGAGATTAGACTCGAAATGCATTTGATGACTAATGCCTTATTTAAAAGTTGAATAAACAGATTTCCATGTTGAATATTTACATAAGACAGGATCTAAATGTTATACATCACTCTCCCTCTTTTGTTAAAGGATAGTTCAAGCAAATATACAGTAAAACAGCTTTTACCCAATGGAGAACATTTTCCATGTGTACTTTGCAATGTATAGGATATGAGGATTTATTATAAAATGTAAGGGTAACAATTTCAGTTCTATAGCCTATGTTTATATCTGAATACCCTTTGGTGCAGTTTGGTTTCTGTTCAGATGACAAAATGTGTGTGTGTGTGTGTGTTGAACCTGGCTCACCATGCTGCTTTCCTCGTCTCTATAGGTGAGGATGTAACCCTCTATGTCCGCCAGAGGAGGAATCCAGGTCAGAGAGGCAGAGTCCAGTGACACATCAGAGGCCTTCAGGTCCTTGGGGGCATCGATATCTGTGAATAGGAGAATAATCAGAGAGGATTAAAACACAAGAAGATTAATTTCTTCAATGCGTCTTTGGGATTCAGGTGGTAGTGATTAGACTTGAGCGCATTTTTTGTATTGTTTTTAGTGATTTCATACATTTTTAGGTGTATTAGTACAAACTGTGAGTAAACTGACTACAAACAACATAAACAAACCCCCAAAAAGTGAAGCCAAAGCATCTTGTTGCCACCTGGTGGCTGACTGCAGCACTGATCATTCATCCCACCTCTCTTGTGTTAATGGATGGGTCATGCACCAAACTAAAAAGTCAAACCAAATATATTTTTTGAAGATGGTTTTTGTCAGTGTAGGTAGTTCTTATCACATTAATGAATGTTCCAGTGACATTTGACAGCTGAGACTGAGTCGAGATTGGTAATCTTTTCACACAGTCCATACAAACCTTTCTCCTACTCACATGAAAATCAAATGTTTTCCATACGCTAACAAATACCTGTCATTCCTTATTCCCTTCATGAGTCTAAATCCAGTTAAATGCATTTGACAGTAAATATTTTCACCAGAGACGAAGACCGTCCTCCTGCAGCGTTACAATCTTCCTCCACAAACTTGACAGTTTTCCGCTGTGGAGGTTTGAACCGAACCAGATGCTGAAACAATCTGCCGTACACAGAGTCGCCTGCTGCAGCAGCGGGAGACTCAAACTCCCGTGGTTCGGGAAATTAGAAAAGGTGCGTGTCAAACAGTCCATTATTAATTCAAATCAAGATTCGCACTGTTATTGCTCTTCTGCTAAAAACATTACACCCTCTACTTTTATTCTCCTGTTGGGAGTTTCACTGTCACAAATTACTGAAGAGAAATTAAACAGCTTTCCGGGTAATTGAATCACGATAGAGGAAATACTGTGGGCAGAAACACATTTTAGTTGTACCACTGGTGTCATTAGTGGGAAGCGATGCTGCTGAAAATGTCAACGGAACACAACTGACACGGTACAATAAAGTCAAAAATGTAATAACACACGTTTTATTGCATCCCAGATGATTTCTTTCTGACACAGTGGGTTTCCTATCTGAACCCAGTTGGTCTGCAGCCAGCGACGGTTTCAAATGAATCACGACGAGACAAGTTTATAATCCAAAACTCGGCCATTTGCTGCCTAATTGAAAGAAGGCGATTTTACGGCTCATCTGGCTCGTACAAAGATCCCCCTGTTGTATTCTGTTCACCATGTGCTGCCGCTGCTGCTTCAGCCCCACACTGAGGTAAGAGGGATACCCAGAGACCTGGCTCGGCCTGTGGGAGTCATTTCCTGTCAGCGCTGGAGATTTGGTGCTTCGTGGTAGTTTACAAGTGGAAAGTAAACACATTGTGACTTTGAAAGAAAATTCGAAGTTAATAAATCAAACATCAAATGACACACGGCTTTATGGATTGCCCTCTAGTGTGCATTAATCAAAGACAGTCAGTCAATACCCTAGTTCGTTTTGGTTTTTAGATGTGGTACACCCCCACTCTTCACCCCCATTTAATCAGTGTTTTGGATAGTGCCGTCTGTTTTGAAGTGAACGCTAAACAATTACAGAAGCTCGAGTTGCTGTTGAGTTACATTTTACGAAAATAGTCTCAGACCTGATACAAGGATCTTTCAAACAGACTAAGATTTATTCCCTGTCTCCTGATAGACCCTGCATGGTCACATCACTAATTTTCCCATCACTTATGTCGTCCTCACCACAATTAACTACATTAATCCTTATATTCAATTAAACAATATTCATTATATTTAAGATCTTGTATCTTAACTTCATCTGATACGGATGATTTTTTACCCTCAAGGGGAAGCTGCTGAAACTCAGGACTCATTTGATGATAACTCATCAGGTCAGAAATAGATATTTTACAACAAGGACCTTAAATAAAGATTTTTGTGAAAATATTTATACTTTCACCTCTTGCTCCCATATAAAACTCATTTAGAGTGGGGTTTTTTTAAACGACCTAACCTAAACTAACAAATTTGTAGCCTTGATAAAAATGATACACCATATCTGGAAATAAAAATCCAGACTCCTGGATGTCATAAGGTGTTTTTCTGCATTTCAATGTATGTGGATTTGAAGTTACTGATCGGTAGAATATAAAAGAAAGCCAATTCTCAAATTGACTAGTTTGGCATCTATTGGTCACTTTTTGATGTTTGGAATGTGCATCATAAACTAGAAAGCAGTCCAGACCACAAGAATAATCTCAGCATAAGGGAAGTTATCTTATCTAAATATAAAACCTGTTGTTTGTATATTAATTGGTTGATGAAATCATATTTGATGAAATGACTAAAAAAATGTAGGTAACAAACTCTGTCAGTTCAAAGTATATTAACCTGTCTCAGCTTTGGTTGAGATCTTCCCACTGACTTTTCCTCCCTTGAAAGCCCAGACGTAGACAGTATAGAGAACTGCAGGTCTCAGGCCAGTCAGCGTGTAAGAGATACTGTCAGGCCCGACTGGGATTTCTCCACTAGAGCCCTCAGAGGAACTGTAGGTTAGGATGTAGCCATCAATTTGTGCCTGTACCGGATCCCAGGACACGTTGAAGCTGGACTCAGTCTCGTCTTGAGCTAAGAGGTTAGCGGGAGCGTCGAGGTCTGGAGGGAGATGTTAGTGGAGGTAGTTAATAAACTGGTGAGCAAAAAGGAGAAATGAAACTGTTAAGCATGCATTGACAGATTTTAGTAACATGACTGTAAGTAAAATTTAATTTATGATTATGTAAATCATTTTAAACTTAAAAAAAATCTGTATCAAAAGCAGGAACTTGAGGGTATTTGGTGTAAATGACAGGCGGTCTCTTGATCTGTTATTATTTTTCCATTATTAAAACCACATATTTGGTTTAAAGAAAGACTCAGAATTAATTGTGTTTCTGGGCCAAAGGGATCCATAGAAACATACAATTCTAAATGAAGTCATAGTTACAGCTGAAGCCAAGCCAACTGGGAGCGTCTGAGACCATTCCTGATACCAGAGAGGTCTGTGGCTGGGAATTGAGGAGCTCAGCCAGAAATGCTGGGAGTTGGGAGAGCTACCTGTGAAGTTGGATTACGGTTGTGCTCGAGGTCGAGAAGTATTTATTAAATATTGTAGACCTCGGCTCAGGACACAGGAGTTTGCGTTCAATCTACACTTATTGACTCTGGTTTTATCTTATTCAGGAGGTTTATCCACCGATACCAGCTGGTCCACAGTCTGTGATTCTACAAGTTTCAGGGAGAAATCATATCGCATCAAAATATTTTGCCTTGTGAGTTCACTGAAAATGTGTCAGATCCTTAATTTCATATCTCAAATCTTAGCCTTGTGGTCAAAAGATGGAGAATGCTTCAGATTATGGAAACCAAAGAAACTTAAGGGGGAGACCTTCATTCCAGAAGGATATCAAGCTTGTCCTGAGACTTTGCAGGTCAATTTCCATCTCTTCAAAAGTTTGCCATTTCCAATTCAGATGAGGAGGTGTCAACACCAAGCAATAGATCCATACTTCAGATTTTACACAAAAGTTAGAGTAAGAAATGAAGCAGACATAATTTCAGTGTAACTTTTTGTATAAATGAAGATATCATATCAGATCATTCTCGTGAGCAGAGAGCTTTTCCAAAGGTCTGGATGGTTTCCTGTCTTCAATCCATCCTTCATCCGTTATCACAATCTGTGACTGAAATAATCAGACTGTTGGACACCAGAGGCCGAGGTGAATATCTTGACATGTTGACTGAAATCAGTCTGCTTGACAGATTGAAGAGTTGATGGGTCTGGTTGGAGAGACTGTCCCTGAAGGCCTCTTTAGGCTCCAGGTATGATTGAATGACAGGAGACCACAGGGTCCCAGGACATGGTGGACGGATTACACCTCTGAGCTGGTGAGACAACTCAGGAAGGGCTCAAGTAAGTTATTGGGAAAAAATGCATCAAGGTTGCTTTGCTCCTTTTGACCTGAATTAGCTGTTGGCAAGTGGATGGATAAACGGAGGTCGTAATTCATCAGAAAGATGCTTACACAAACAAACAGATTCTAATTGGTCTAGCATGTGAGAACCACCTTTTTTCTTTTGGGGTTCATAGATCAGGTCATTTCTGTTCAACAAATATATATATATGTTTGACACCTGTCTCCGATTGGGTGGAGGTCTTCCTGCTGGCTTTGTTCCCCTTGACAGCCCAGACGTACACAGTGTAGATAACTCCCGGCCTCATGCCAGTCAGACTGTGAGAGGTTCTGCCAGGCCCGACTGGGATCTCCCCACTAGATCCTTCAGAGGAGCTGTAGGTTAGAACGTAGCCATCGATCTCTGCCTGGACCGCATCCCAGGACACGCTGAAGCTGGACTCGGTCTCATCTCGGGCTAAGAGGTTAGCGGGAGCGTCGAGTTCTGGAGGAAGAGGTTAGTGGAGGATATTAATACGCTACTGGTCAGAAAAAGAGGGTTCCCTCAAATCTGCCATTTGACAGGCGAGTAACTAAATGTTTTGGATTTGGATAACAAGTTGTAGATCTGAGACCTGTCACAGCCTGTGTTGAGATCTTCCTGCTGACTTTGCCCGACTTGACCGCCCAGATGTAGACGGTGTAGAGGACGCCGGGCCTCAGACCAGTCAGCATGTGAGAGTTCCTGGCAGATCCAATTGGGATTTCTACGCTTGAGCCCTCAGAGGAGCTGTAGGTGAGGACGTAGCCATCGACTTCTGCCTGAGTGTGATCCCAGGACACCCTGAAACTGGACTCTGTCTCATCCCGGGCCAAGACGTTAGTAGGGGCATCCAGCTCTGCGTGGGAAGACATGGTTAGTAAAGTTATCCAGAAACTACACAAGACTGAGGCAAACCAGCAGTGTGAAGTTACCTGGTACACATAACCTGCAGTCAGGCGTTAGAAAGTCTGGAGAAGATGTCAAACTTGGATGAAACTGAGAGCAGAGGTTTGATTGTTTTTATTCTTTGGACTTTACCCATTGTGCAAAATTTGGGGTTTATTTATAAAAAAATATATTTTAATTGAAATCCATTGTTTAAGTATTAAATATTTTAATCCAAAAATATACTATAAATCAAATATTCTGTTCCTCATTCGAGTTTGACATCATATCACTATGCTAATGTATTTAAGCTTTTATGCAGAGGTACTTTGATTCTATTATGAGCTGTGTTAAAAACATCTGCAAACAACAGTTTCAAGATCAGTCTGCAAGATTGACTTCCAGGCCACTTCAGATAGTTGCCTCCTGTTGTTTGATGTATGAGGGAGGTTATTGCAACCAAAGTGTCTGCTTTGCTCATCAGAAAGAACCAGAGAAGAAAATAAGAATATGGATGGAAAAAAAGATTAGGAATTGTTTATAAAAATATGAAAAGAGCAACACTACAAAACCCAATAGTGAAATTCTTTAGGTTCTATGGATAATTATTTTGGGCCATATAAAAAAACACTGACATTAAGTCCTGTTGGTATTTAAAAGGTGCCAATGTGAGTGATATCTCTTCCTTTACCGTTAAGTTTGTAAAAGTCTGTAAAGTTTTAGGTAAATGCCAGTCACTACTCAAACCTGTTCTCCTGCAGCATTTCCTCCCAAACATAAATTCAAGCAGACAGCAACAGCTGTTAACCTTCACAACAGGCAGATTAAGAGATAGCACAACATAGGAGAAACAGAAAAGCTGGCTTTGTGGAGATTGCCTTGTCTTAGATTTCGTGTGGACATCCTGCCCCGGGCTAAACTAAAGCTGCCTTTAAATGAGGTGTCCAACCTAATTACACATACAGCCTTCTTTAGTGAGCGCCTCCCCCTTGGCAGTTGGGTAACGAGGGGTGAGTGTGTGAAGTGTAAAATGTCAATGATGTTTTTCACCTCTTGCAAATTCAAAAAAAAAAAGAGAAGAAAATTGTACAGAAAACACTCAAAAAATGTAAGGGAAATTATTGGTGCATTGCTCAAAAAGGAAAGAGAGCAACTTGCACAACGGAGCTTTAAAGAAACTTTTAAATCTCAAACTCCCTCTGTTCTCAGGCTGAAAGGATTAAAGAAAACAACCGACATTGCCTGGGAACTGAGTTATCTGATTGTCACAGATCGTTGTGCAGACGAAAGTGAGAATGTTTGCCCTCATCTTCAAAAAGAAGATGCTTTAGTAGTTTACCTTTCGTTATCAAGGGGAGCGTTTGAACAGACTTTCCAGCATTTAGCTGCATAAAAGACTCAGATCAATCGCTCTTGTCATGAACCCGGGTTCTGTTCAGAGTTCACCTGTTTCAGCCTCAGTCGAACTCTTCCTGCTGACTTTGTCTCCCCTGAAGGCCCAGATGTAGACTGTGTGGACAACTCCCGGCCTCAAGCCAACCAGCCTGTACGAGGTGCTGTCACGGCCTACGGGGATCTCCGGGCTGGAGCCCTCAGCGGAGGTGTAGCTCAGCATGTAGCCCCCGATTTCTGCCTGGACTCGATCCCAGGAAACCGTTGCAGTATCCTCTGTTACCTGGGTGGTGACGAGGTTGGCCGGATCATCGATGTCTGGAGGAGATAAAAAAACAAAACAGAGATGAGAAAGAACACGAAACAACCAGACGAATGAAAGGGTTGTGAAGATGATTCGTCCATCACGTACAGGCTACAAAAGAGCAACTCCACCAAATTTCACACATATCAGGTCCCATAACAATGTTAAAGAAAGTAATAGTCCCTTGATCTGGATCTGCATAGAGTTCATCCGGCCCAGAAGAGTGGAATGATGGTAAGATATGGGCAACAACTAAGCCTTAGCAAGACTTAATGTCAACAAAAGGTGCCAAAGGTGGCCCAAATTTGTTTTATGCTGTTTAGGCCGTATTCACTATTTACCACATGGGCCACTTGGTTCCCATCCCGATTACAACTTTCCTAGTACACTGCATGTTTGCCCATAATGTTTGGTTTTCGGATTTCTTTGGGCACATTTACTATTTTACAAGTGGGCCACTGTAGGCTCATATCCATTTGTATTTATTTTTTAAAGGCGAGAAGTGCAGCATCACTGCCTGAAGTGGCCCCACATTATGCTTACAGACAAACAAACCATGAAACAATCCAATGGAGAGAGCAGAAAACAAAAAACCTGTAGTAATACAAATAGTTCTGCCATGGATATGTTAAGATGATGGTAATTCTACAATGAAATGAATTGATTGTTGTTTTATTAGTAGGAGACAAAATGAAGATATATTTAGATATATTTCCACACTATTATGTTTAGTAGTGCTATGCTTAGAGAGTAACACTCGTAGCTACAAGGATTGCGGAAAAACTTGTATGTATTTGAGCAAATTACTTTGGTGTGTAATTTTGGGTCCCTTCCTGAAAGTATTGTTTTTTCAGGGAGGACAGTCTCAACAAAATCAGGGTTGTATTTCGTTTGAACTGCTTGCGGCTCAGGGTTAACATGACAATGGTGTAAATCACCCTCTGTGGGTTTGTCTTTACCACAAATGCATTGAGCTGATGTCAGTGGAGGAAGCAGTAGAGTAAGAATCAGCCAAGGCAGCTTGAGAGTAAGTGTAAGTCTTCAGCAAGAAGGAATTATAGGGCACTCGTCACTGCTGTTTTTATTTTTAGTCAAAACGTATGTAGCACGCAAACCTTTTCCCAGGTATAACTTCACGGCAGCTTGTTATCCCGAGTTTACTTTTTTTACAAACGTTCAGCAAAGCAGAATTTGTACTAATCCAGAGAAAGAGCTCTTCAAAGAAACATCACAAGCCAGTGGTGGGGTTCGTAGAGTCAGTGCTTCAAAGTCCCAGGAGACATGTGGAAGGTACAAGTTGGTACGCATGATGCGTGTGGATGGGAAGGAATCTCAGTGAACGTGAAGAGAGAGGGAGGAAGAAATAAAAGAGACAGACAGAGAGGAAGTGAAGGGAGATGTAAAAGCAATCATCATTTCGGACGATTCCCTCTGTGGCGGCGGCTCAGCCGAGGTCAGTCTTGTGTCAGTGCTGATTCGTCAGGGAAACTGACTGATGCTGCACCTTTTTTCAGGCCTTTATTTGATAGGGATAATATAGAAATAGAGGGGAAAGAGTTGGGGAATGAGATGCAGTTCAGGGCGATTGTGCCTTTGTGGTTTCCACAATATACTTCAGTTCTCCCCAACTTTGTCTCTTCCCTCTCTTTTTCTCCTGCTGTCACTTTTCTGTCCTCGCGGCCGCACAGCTCCGCCGTCTGTCTCGAGCTGAACCACTGAAAGAATTTATCACTGATGCATTTTTCAGCGTTTCCTCGGCTGAACATGAAATGAGAAAGGCGATCATGATGAAAAACAAGTACCTGAAGCGAGCGATGTCAAGTATGGAGCCAGAATGCTCACTTGGTCCTTCATTCATGTGAAAACAAACAAACACATTTACTGGAGTGTTTGAATGTTTGTTCCAGTTTCTCTCTGTTGCAGAAATTGTGCAGTGTCTCAACAGGACATCAAGACAAATCACCAGCAGTTAGTTTCTGTTGTGTGACATGCTGATTGTAAATGTGTTGTCATTACAACAAGCACTTCCAAAGCTGCATTTTAATATATGGGCTCCGAGGCACAGACAGTGCAACAGATTGTAATTGTGGTTGTTCAGCATCTCTTTTTGGTTGTCTAGTAATTTTGAAGCTGTTTGTTGTGGGTCTCTTTGTGTAGCTTTCAGTGACATTTTTCAGTTTCTCTGGAGAACAGCCCTTAATTCAGTATTGCCATAAACTAGAAATATTGTGACTTCTTCGAAAGAGATTATGTTTTCATCTGCATTTGTTTACTTGTATGTTAGTTGTCAGCAATACACAAAATATGGTGGACAGAGTTTATTGATTGATTTAAGGGCACTGTTGGGACTAGGCGAAATTATGCGCTCCTCTAAGAGTTATTTTATTTAAAAAAAAATTACTACAGAGTTTACAGAAGTGGAACTCCGTGTAGTTTCATCTTTTACTTTTTCTTTTTCGTCTAGTTTTGTTTGTGATATTCAGTGTAAGTGATTTCTCATTTCAACGTAATCTCATGTATTTGATTTGAAACCATCTGACTAAAGCTTGAATTTAACTTTGCCTTGTTCTCCTGCAGAGCACAGGCCTCCTTCTCCCTCTCTGCTGTTACGTTGTCGCCCTCTGAACAAAGGAGCACTGTTCCTTTGGCTCTTACAGGCGATATAACTCTGCTGCCTGACAGTCTCTATATGTTATTTGATTCTTTTTTTTTCCCGAGCCCTGCTCCTTTCTGAGGGAGCCCGCATTTGCTCTGAAGTTTCAGTCTATGATGGATGGAGTTACCCCAGACGTTCTACCCCACTAGCTGCAGAGCGACAGCAGCTACCGGGCTACACAACGCGAGCCGCGGCTTCAGCCATTTGGAAAACAGCTTATCCATTATGGGTGGCATGTTCGGCAGAGGCATCGACCACAAAGCGCAGAGTAACAGGCCATCTCTCATCGTTTACAGCCTCGCAGCTTCACGGCCTCGCTGTGCAGCCGCAGCCATACGTCCATGTGTGTCTCAGGATGGAACCGAGGGAAAATATGTGTCAATAAGGTGCCATGTCTTTTAGAAGCTGTCACTTGTAACTTATGTTTCGAGCAGGAGTCCCCCGGCTTCAGGCTTTTTTCCTGTGTATCCGATGTGAACTGTAAGCAGCTCGTTATTCTTTGAGACAGAAATGATTCCTTTACTTTATTTGCCAACATCTAGAGGAAAACAAACATGATATGAATAGCTCCTTTGGAACATCGTCAAATCGTCAATAATCAAAGCCATTCCTTATTAATGTGCCTTAATGAATAACTTATTGCAACCGACAAAGTGAGTGCCATTTCAAGTTTCAAAATTCTTTCCAGCATCTATTAAGTGGAGCTGGCTCAGAAAACGTCTTATGCCCGAGCCTGTGCGGACACGGAGCTCCCACTGGACCACATCAGGTGCTAAAATGTGTCCAGATAACATCGGGTCGCCACATTCCCTGCCTCTGCCCGAGTCCAGCCCATCTGCTCCTGGTTTTACGGGCCTCGGTGGTGTCTTAATTGAATTTGAAGTGGCAGAAGCAGCCGTAGCGTGTTGAGTTTAAACCCCATATAATCTTTTGGCAGGTCAGCCACTGTGAAACCTCTGCTCCGAACAGAGACTTCCTTTGATTCTGGTGTTTTCGTGGCTGTCTCCTGTCATTTAATCATTTTCATATTGACATACAGACATGGGACCACCACAGACAGAAGATGATCTATGAAGCAACACTGAATAAACACGAGGAAATCGGCCATAAATATTAAATTCAGTCACAAGCTGCAAAACAGATTATATCCGGCAGCACCATTCAAATTTCAAAACATCGGAGCTGCCTTCTTGCACAGATGACATAAATTAATTAAACTTGTGTTTATTTGTCATTCTTTGAAAAGATAGTTAAAGAGTCATATACACGGTGGAATTTAGATCAATATTGAAGGGTCATGACACAGTGTGAACAACAGTAGTATCATTAAAAATATATATCGATATTACTGTGAACTTGTAATACTGACAGTGAAGTGTGAAAGGAGCTGAAATCGAAATAAAAAAGGGAAAGAATGGAAGAGAGTGAAGAGGGGATGTAGGGAAAGCGCAGGGCATCTATAATAAAAGGAGTCAGCTGTAGCCCTGGAGGACAAAGCTCCCTTTCATCGACCAGTAGCTGCACAGTAATGCATTATACATATCTTGATTTCTCATTATATTTTGTCCCTGATTGGTGCCATCATTCCTAATTTACACTGATTCCTATTTTTTACCCGAAAAGGTTCCCCCTCTCCTAACCCCACAGTTTAGTTTTTTTAATCAATTACCGACAATGACAGTGGAACAACAAATAAAAAAGGATCCAAGATAAATTTGAGAGAATTTGAGATCAGCATGGTTGTAGCATTCTGTTTATTTTTTCTATCATTGAACTTATACTGACTCACTTATTATCCCTGGTCATCCACAGCCCCCCTACAGAGGCTCTGTATTCCTCCCTGGGGAGTGCTAGCCCCCACTCGGGGAACAACTGCTCTGACCACAACAATCGGCGTCATCTTCCCTGTATTTTCCCATATTTCCTGCGTAACAGTTCTTCTTATCTCTCACGTATTAGAACCTCGCCGGCCCAATGCTAACGGCATGTTTCAGAGAGATAGTGGGTGAGAGAGAGGGTGACTCCTCCACTCTCCATTGCGCCCGGTCTGTCTGCATGAAACCAACACATGCTCACTGGCAAGCCCAGCTGAGGGCTATCCTCCTCAAACAGCTCCAGGCCTTTTTGCCTGCTTCACCTTAAAAATGAAGCACTGCAGCGTGGAGACGAGCCGACCGTCTGTCTGGGGTAGATTAGCACATTCACAAGCACCTGCAATTAGGTGGCACACTCAGAGGGAGAGGAGATTAGCAGCGACAGGGCCCCTCGAGCACCTGACGGGCTTCAGAAAGAAGAGAGGTGAGTCTCGAAAACACCCGGCAAACACTGATGACTAAAACTAAAAACCATTAAATTGTCTGCCTCGGGGCTTTAAAGATGAAGAGCCATCAACCTTGAGACTGCTTGTGAACCGCTAAAAAGGAGGGAGAAGAGGAAAAAAGAAAGGAAAGCGCACGATTGGAGAAAAGCAGCAAAAAACAAAGCACAAATGAGCAGAATAATGGGAGCAACTGAAGTTCTCTCTGTGTATGTGTGTGTTGGGACCGTGTGTCAGTCACTGAAACAAAAGCTCCAAGTCAAGTCAACACCAACTGTCAAAGAGAGACTGTAAAATTAATTCCTCCTCACGTCTTAAAAATCCGTCCAGAACGCAAAACACAGAAATCCGATATTGCCAGACGCACTTTGGAAATCAGGAACCATCTCACCTCAGCCGTCGGGGAGCATCTTGTAGTCGTTACACCGCTCATATCACGTTTCCCCCCGGTGGCCGTGCTCACCACAGCCATTGGCAACAGGCCAGAGTATTAGACTGTGAATTCCAGCCATCCATTATCAACCCATAATTGTGTCTCTCGCTGGCTGCATTTATTATGCTGTTGTCATTGGCTGCGTGTGTGGAAGGTAATACCCGCAGCAGCACTCTGTGTGTGACAGATTAGGTGTTTTTCCTATTAGCTTCTGACCACTGGTGAATTATAGGTGCCTAGAAAAGAACTATAAGAGCTGCCTCTGATGCTGCACAACTAAGTGGAATATGGACAAGTTCATAAGTGGCTGATCCATCACTTCAAGTGTTCATTTTAAGTGTCCTCTACGTTGAAACGCTGCCAGTTGAGGCACGAATGTACTCATGGTGTAATGTCGGCACGGCAGGAGCGGCAGTCTGTTTCTGATAATAACTGAGGAGCCACATTATCTTCAATAACTCTCGAGTGTTGATGCGTTGTCACTGACCTGTGGTCCCGGAGACAGAAGACGTTTTCCCCTCAGTTGTTCCCTTGATGGCCTGCACTGAGATCAGGTACTCGGTTCCTGGATACAGACCTGCACAAAGACACCTTCATCAAACTTTAGGAAACTGGATAAGATGTAAAAAAAATTATGATTGACACAAGTGGTTGCCAAATTTAAGGGAAATTTGAGGGGTAACAAAATTATTAAAAGGAGAAGAAAGAAACATTTTTTTTCTTTTCTACCTCCGCCATGGAAGTTATGTTTATGATTGCGTTTGTTAGTTTGTTAGCAGGATTATGCGGAAAAACAGGGTTAGGGTTTTGACAAATTACATTTTGTGGAGAGGTGGCTTTTTGCAAATAAATGTGTACGTTTAGTGAACTGATATTTATGAATGTGTGGTCAAAAATAATAATCTGTATCTACTAAATCTAAATGTGGTTTCATAGGTTACAGTTGGGCCTTGGCGAAGGAATATGGAGTATACTGAACGCCATTTTAGTTTTATAATGTTCAGCAAGTATGACATATTGGCAATTCATACATGTATTTTGTAATTACATATCAAGAGAGCAAACCACATGTGTCATTATAACAGACGGAGTATGTCTTCAGTATAAACTGTGTTTGCCCGGTGACTAGACCTACCAACTATAGTGTGTCTGGTGCGCGCCTCCTGGCTGCTCTGTACATTCAGCTCCTCCTCCTGTCCCTCCGGGTCAGTGTGTGTGAGCCTGAAGTGATCCACTTCGGCTGGTGGGTTCTTCCAGTCCACCTGGATAGACGCTTCTGTCTGGCCAAGAACCTGAATATCATCGATGGCCGAGACATCTGTGAAGGATACAAGCGGTGGACAACAAGTTGGATCTGGGTGGACAGACGTGAGCCTCAAACTGCTAAACCTGCATTAACGTAATCACAAGCGTCTGTTCAGCTCCCACGTGCCCTTGAGCAAGACGATGAATCCCGACCACCCGTTAATGTGACCTTCCAAGAGCAGCAGCAGAACAGGAATTTTGCCTTTTGGCAATTTATTGTCCCAGAAAAACCAACATGTCAAAGTATTTTTATTTTGTCCTGCTGTAAAAATGAAAGTCATCTCTTGGGTAAAATTACATCATTCTACTACAACACTAGAATGACAGGAGAAGTTCATGTTTTCATTGTAAACATACACAGTAGTGGAACTTGGCTCTCAGTCATGTAAGCACTGTGTACTTGCCGATCCTACATGATAAGGGGTTCAGGGCCATCAGGATTTGAGCATGGTGAAAAAAGACGGAATCATATGAACGATCAAAAGAAAACAAATGGTACCAAATGAAAAAGGTTCAGTTTTTAAGACAGAAAATGTCAGTTACTGTGTTTTCCTAAAGGGAAAAGAGAACATTCACTTAAACCCTCTTTTGAAGTCGATCATCGTTTGAAGTTGAAAACTATGAGCTCAGTGAAATCACTGCCTCATGCTGGCTGATACTCACACAACCAAGAGCCAGATGATGGCGTGTTTTCTCATGCCCGTACAGGAATGCCCGACTCAGTAAGGTTTTCCATGGCTAACCAGGCTCACCACACATTAGAGTCAAACTCGGTGTCTCGCTCTGTCCGGCTGTCTGTCTCATGCCTACCAACGTCACATCTGTGCCGGACCACATCTGTGATGTACAATTACCATAGAACACATCTGTGGACCCATTTCCCTGTAATTACTTTAAAATGTATTGGTTGACAAACTTTTACAGAAAACTCCTAATGAATCACTTGGTAATGAAAAGCTCCAGCTTGTACGTTGCTCCTTTAGAAAAACAATTGAACAACAAGAGATATTTCTTTATTTAACTACACGCAACAAAACACATTTTACAAAAGTAATTGCAACGTTCATATGTGAGTTTATGTCCAAATATGCAAAGTCAGTGTTTGTGGCGACTTGTCACCTCACATGGTTACAAAATGGTGTGTAATCCATGTGCTCTTTGGTGTGCTCTGTAATCAGAGCCAACATTTCTGCAGTTTATGGTGTAATCAGGTGTAACTGATTATACTCAATTCTATAGTGTCTGTTTCTGATTCGTTTGGCATGTGTAATAAAGTAGTTTAGGATGTTCTATGTTAGGAAACGAGACCGTAAGGACGGTAATTGAAGGACGTGTGATGAAAGAACCCGTGTGAAGGGTCCCGGTTGCAGCCCCTGATGACCAGATTGAGCTGGAACACAGCTGTAAAACATTGTTAAGAAGTAATGGAACAGAGCATTTCGTTCCTTTTCAGCAACAGTCTGCTTTATGAGAGAGAAGGACGCCCGTGTCCTCAAACAACCGTGTCCTCAGGAGTCACATCTGAATGCTGAGTTTGGGGCCTTGGGTGAAGCTGCAGTGAGCTGGTGTGTTACTGCTAAACTCTGCCTCGATAGCCAAGCTTTTACAAAGACTTTGCTGCTGAAAAACTGCTGATGTGTCCATGATCTGCCTTCCTGCCTGCGGCTGTGGAGGCTTTGTTGCTGCCGGTGTTTGACTTTGGCTTCATCAACCGTTCTAAAATATCCATGTGACACCAGCTGGACAACTAGCAAACACGTGTGAATGAAGTTGTCCGATGAGAATCATTAAGTGCAGCAGAGCTATGCAGTTTCCATCTCTGTTTAAATGAGTGCATCAATGCACCCCCACTCGCCGCTCATAATTCAGTGATGACAAGTTCGTCAGTCACATTTCAACAGAAGGCCCAAAACATTAAAGCAACTCCATGTAACTTCGAACTGAGCAACAGCGCCCTCTGCAGCCACATGTGCCGATTCATTCTGCTGGACTCTGTGGGCCCTGAACAAAAACAACATTTATTTTCTTGATATTTAAAATTTCCTTGATGAATATTTTAAATAAATACAAATTTTCAAGGATTTCTATTCATTACTCTTGAATTTGCTGGGCCTCGTACCCGCTCAACGAATTCCTTTGGGGTGAGGTAACAATGCCATAATTGTTTTGAAGCTGCTCTTTAAAGGTTAAATTGTTGCCTTATTTTGCCTTAAGCTGAGGGTGCCATGCATACTGTTCAGTCTTGTAGAACTGGACCCCCGCCTTGGCCTCTTCCCTATAATCAAGTGCTTTAAGCTGCAACCCCTCCTTCTGCATAACATTTAAGTTTCACGGCTCATCATGCATATGCTCACATTGACCCCAGCTGTAAAACCTAACTCTAAATGTCCCAGACCTGCAGGCAATACCTAGGCTCCCTGCTACGTTTCTAGAGAAACTACACCCGGCCTAATTCCACCTCATTGGCAATGAAACTCATTTTGGAAAATGCTGATCTAATCAAAAGAAACACATGGTTAATGATGTTAATTGTGTTTTTTTCCAGATCTGATCTCTCACCTGTTGTAGCCACGATCTTGTCTGCGTCACTGTGGATTTCTTTGATGACTGCGTACACCTGGACAATGTAAGTGACCCCAGGAGTCAGGCCTGTGATGAGGTAGGAGTTCTCTGTGTTGGGAATCCGCACCTGGGATAAAGAGGGTCGAAACAATTTTTTCTTTTTAAATGTGTCTCCATGCTCCATCCTTTATCTGACATATACGGAGTGATAAGAGAAAGTACCTGCTCCATGGCTCCATCCCCTTTGGGATGATATGTCAAAATGTAATATTCTGCCCCACGAACTGACTCCCACTCGACCAGGAGAGAGACGTCCGTCACCTGCACCAACCGCAGACCCTGAGGTCCCAACACTGAGGGAGACAGACAGAGAGCGGTGGGTAAAGAGAAAGAGATCATGTTTAATGGAGTTGGCAGAACATTTTACTTTAGTTGTATCCGTCAGTCTTTGCATTACTTAAAGGCTTTGAAAGCCAATTTTCTCAGCTTGTGGCTTGAGCTGCCTGATCCTACAAGAACACTCAATTTTCTGTCAAAGACGGAACAGTTACATCACACAAGACATTTTTGGTATTTCTTGGATTACGCTCATTAGTTTGAGGTGAATGAGGCTTACTTGTAAATGTATGACTTTGCTTCTGGGCACCATTCAGGATTTAGGATTGATTTCCTCTTCCAAGGAGGATGTGATATCACCAGTGTGACTGGTTTGTTTACTGGTTTGTTTGATTGTCAGCAGGATTGCATTAATACCACTGGATGGATTACCACGAAAGTTGATGTGGTGGGAAGAACCAATTAAAATTTGGTGAGAATTCGATTGAGATTTTTTATTTTTATAACATTGCAAGATTTTTTTATGGATTTCTCAAATAAATAATGGATCTTGATTAAAAAATCTGACATTTTTAGGGGACTGATATTTAAGACTGTGTACAGTTTGCTGCAGATTAAAATAAAAATAGATTTAAGTGGTTTCATAAGCAGACTGACGCATCGGCCTGGGCGGTGGTCGATTTTTTTCTGAAGTGGTCAGAGAAAACACAATGTGTTGTCGTTTTCCTACTTTTTCATCACAAATGTGCCTCAAAAACAAGACTGCAATGATTTTCCCAAATGTTTTGATATTTCATCTTTGGGTTGTCATATTGCAGGGAGCAGAGAAACCGTAAGATGAGGAGCTGTAGGCGACAAGCTGCTCACCTCCAACTTCTCACAGATGTAACCGAGTCCTCTCACTGCGCCCTGCAGCTCACAGGCTCATGCCGGGTGTCGCATGAAAACAAGTCTCGGCTGCTCACAGAATGATGGAAAAATACCAATTAGGGCCTCACTTCTTTATTGAAACGTCTCCGAATTCTGTGACTTGACGTAATAAACCGCAATTTGCTGTCTCCTCCAGCAACAGGTGTCACCGAATTTCTTTGGCAGACAGAGTAATTCACAAGATTTCATAGGATAGAACTTTTCATCATCCAACCGGCAGGTCTGATGTGTGAAATCAGCAGCTTGATTGAATTTAAAGCAACTGCAGGGCCGGATTGGTGGTGTGTGCTCTACTGAGTGCCATCCGTCAGTCTTTAAAGTGTTAAAACAGAACTCAATGGCCTCTTGGAAGTGATCTCTCCTTCTCTTCCACCTGCCTGTTCCTCTTACAACATTTAGAAAGAACCACTCAGGCAAAACGTAATGAACTTTGCGAACATCAAGGTTTCAAACCTGAGATGGAAATAGTTTAAAGGAAATATTTTTTTCAGCGGTTAAACAAGGCCAGATCGCTTCAGTGGTGTTGATGGAAAAAAAATACGGTGAGGGGGCAAGAAGGTATATAACTAAATGGGAGTACGATAACAAAAAAGCAGCCAAAAGCCCGAAGGCAGCAAGTCAGCACTGTTGGGGAGTGAAGGCTTTCCCGAAACGAGACCAATCTGTGGGCGCGGTAGATTGAAATAAATGGTACATGATGTTAGATTCTGAGAATTAAACCATACACAGAAATGTCAGCATGTTTCAAGCGGCGAAAATGTGAAACGGGTGGTGAAGGAGTCAGGTACCACTTCGGTAGGGATGGAATTCACATCAGCTTCACACACTGCTCCACACGGCAAAGACAGGAAGCTGGGTGTTTTCCCTCAAATGTAGCAGTTGTTTTCCATATCAGTTAATAGCCCCCTGGTGCTACTTGAGGTGCAACTATCGACAGCCTTTACCCTCAAGTTATATTCCGGGAACAGCTGCGGTGAATAAATTAACATACGAAGAACGGAAAAGGTGATGATTTGTGTCTCCCTTGATTGAAGTGGAGTGAAACACAGTTTGAAGACGGAAAATGTGACTGAAACAATATTTTTTGAGTTCTTGACTGAAAAACACTGCAGGAATAAGGAAGTATCAGTGACTCGATGGTGACATGTACATCAATATTCTGATATAAACCTGATGAAGACACTATTCTGAATAAGACGCCGCCATTTACCCAGGATTTTCTTTACTTCTTTAATTAAAACATTGACTATTCTGACCTTAATCACATTATGAGATCCTATACAACTTTTTGCAGCATTTTGCGAAATCAACATACGGCTCTGCTTGAACCTCGGTAAAAACAAGATGGAAAATGAAAAAGGAGTTTATGCAAAGTTAGATAAAAAAAACAAAATGGTACATGGTATCATTGTACGTTAAACTATTTCAGATTAGTGTTTTAAAACTGTCGCAATAAGGCCAGACATTATGGTGTGTACACATGATGAAAGGGTAAGCAGACTACGCTCTGTAACAAATCAACTGCAAAATGAATGGAATATTCTAATAGCAACTCACAATAGTCAAAATCTTGTCCTATTCTGAATTAAGTGATTAGTCAGAATTTTGGTGTCCATAAACATAGCCAGTGTTTTAGGATCTATGAAGTGGGAACTCAAACTACATTTATTTGTTAGTTCCTCTGAATTCTATTAGATTACATGAAACTCCCATCATGTCTGAAATATTTTCAAATGTGAAACTTCGGAAAAAATGTCCAAATACGGTTCTGAGTCAAGAACAAAAATCAAAGAGTACATTATGATGAACACAATCTCTTTAAATGTATCCATAGATGAAAGTACACATCTTTCAGAAACAGACAGGAAGTGCGATAAGAACGTTAAACCCAAAGCTCCCGCGTTTTGTTGATGTAGCTTTAAAGAATTTACCACATTCATAATATCCAGATTTTCAGATGTGGGTGCTAAATGATCCTCTTTTTCACCATAATCTGAAGGATGAAGAAGATTCACCTTTTCTTTATTTTAGCACCCAAGCCTTGGGTTTTGCCTTTGATTGAAGAACATAAATAGTAATATTGAAGCTTGGTTAACATATACACATAACATTTTTATACTTACATTCATACTGTATACCATAACTGCACTTTCCTCAAGTACGCTTCTTTGTCTTCTTTATCTGTTGTGAAAAGTGCCTAGAATGTAAATATTTGTGTTATATTTAATTTTATTGCCTATTTTATTCTATTGGATACATTTTTACATGTTCTCTTGTCGACCTTATTTCGACCCTCTGCTGCTGTAAGAAGCTAATTTACCTGGCCTGGGATCATTAAAGTTGATCTTATCTCATCTTATCTTACCTATGAACTGCATTGGAACCACACTGCCCTATACTAGGTGTACGGTATATCTATAGTCACACTTTGGGAGTCATGTTGCCGTCATCCCCCAGGGAGCAAACTGACATCCATCATCCAGGTGTCGAAATGGCAAAAAGCCACATGAAACAAAGAATGTCTGAACCAGTGCTTCTGTGGTTCTCCTCTTCTCCCACTGCTTTCTTCCACTATTACTAACACCTCATATCAACATATTGGCTTTTTTTTTTCTCGCCTCCCACTTTCCCATCCACCCTGACTTTTCCTCCGTCGACTGCTGCCACTGTTGCTGTTGGACTCCGTTCAGCAGCACCTACACATGAAGCTGCGAATCTGTCTGTAATTATTCCCTCTCTGTGCCTCTGCAGAGTAAAGCACAGCTTGAAGAAACGGAATCGCCATCTAGGGCCTCGACAGAGCTGACCTGCTACCCAAGAAGTCTAAACCATTTATGCCCATTTCAAGTTTCTAATACTTTCGCCCAGCACCTGAAGTTTGCTGTCGACTTTCTTTTGGTTGATTGGCATGACGCAAACTTTAATAATGTGCGACTTTGGGTTGTGTGCCCTCGGTGTACGCTGGGTTGAGTGTAGAAGAAGAACTGTCCTAGACCAGTACAGACAGACATTGTTATACGCAGGAGATTATTTGCTACTGCTGTAATCCAAGAGGGAGTGTGTTGACAGAGCAAAATGATCCGTCATTCACTCACAGCCAAAACGCCTCGGGTTCTTCACAGTCTCAATGTGTGAATTTGACTTTCCAGGCCAGGCAGCTGCTACTGCTGCTCGCCTTTCTGCTCTTCTGCCCTTAAATTGCCATAAAATGTAATTTTGTCCTCTGCTCCCGGGGAAGTACAGCAGGCGTGTTTTGGCAAGAAACGCATTCAGCAAGAAAGGTGATGATTTTTCGGCGGGGTCAGAAATTTGCGACGGAGCCCCAGAAGACTGATGGGTGTTCCCTGTGGTATTATGTGACCCGATGTCATATGTTTTCAGAAGTCCAAAGCCGCCGGTGTTCACGGGGTCAGCGCACAGACAGGGCCCCATCACCTGCTGTATCAGAAATAACTGTTGGAGGGATGCTTTGAATTCCCCAGAAGTGGGTCATTATATGGTCTTCATGATAACTGCCAAAACTTTGGGTTCACTCAGAGACACGTTTGTCAATAAGCTGACCGTTTATTTCTCATCGTTAGCTTATTTTTAGTGTAAGATTATAGTTTGAGCTACATCAAGGATTCCACTGCTGCTCAATATAATTATTGTGCAGACTGTTACAAAGGTCAACAGGGCCAAAAGCCGCAAAGCATAAGAAAGATGGCTGGGGTTATGAAGAGAGCTTCAACAGAAATGGTTATTACAATGTTTGATTATTTGGGGCGAAAATATTGACTGAGCTACAATGCTACCAAATCTCTTGAGTCCTTTTCAGACATGAACTGTGTGGAACGTTGGGTCGGCACGTTCTCCGCACTCTGCCGACTTAAAGAGCACAGTCAGAGTCTAAATCAGGGGTGTTCACAACAACAGGAAAATGTCCAGAGCACTCTGGTGATGGGTGGCAGCTGGGTAGAGGATACATTTTTATTATTTTAGCTTTTTGCAGCTTTGCATCCGTCTCGTGTTAGAAACTTTATGAAAATTCATTTTTTTAAATTGCAAACGTACAAGGTATTTTGGTAGCAGGCGTCTCATAAACTGCTGCTGTGTTGTTGTTATGAGGCAGCAAAGTCGAAGTGGATACTATCATTTGTACATTTGTTTGAAAAGAACTGGATATTAGATAAGTTGATCGCTGTTCAAATGATGTGTTAGCCAAGGACCCTGAAACATTCAGTAATCTAAACATCGGGTGGGGGATTAGCAGATGCCATGGCAGCTATTTCACCGAGGTCCCAAAAGTTTTAACTAAACAATGAGGGAAAGAACTGAATAAGAGGGTGAACTGTACGTGAAGTGTTTCATTCTTAATGGTCCCAGAGCTTTTTATAGAATCAGTGTTTTCTACAAGAAACCAATCAATATGCACTGCTTAATGTCAGCAGAGCCACAGAGGCCACTGTATAAAAAGGTCAAATGAGAATTTTGAGTCCCACGTTGAAATTATGCAAACCTGGAGTCAGTAAACTGCACAGTAGAGACACAATAGAGTGCTCACATGTACCTTGCTGGCAAATCAGCCATTACCTCTAAAGTAGTTCAACTAGGCACATGGGTATTCCTCTTTTTTATATGCGGTCCATGGTATTCACCAAGCCTCTAACACTGTGGATATCACATGGACCTGTTGATTCTCTGCTACTTGCGACCAACTGATATCTGTCGATTACTCATTTTGTATGTATTTGCATTATTTAGAATTTGAATTGCTCACCTAATGCACAGTCCTCTCCATAAAAGCCTTCAGCACAGATGCACTGGCCGTCCACACACCGGCCATTAGCGCTGCAGTCATTGGGACACTTGGCTACGCTGCAGTCTTCGCCACTGAAGTGCGGGAAACACACACATTTCCCATCCACGCAGTGTCCCTTGTCGTTGCAATCGCCCGGACACGTCGGCTGGCTGCAGTCCTCACCCGTGTAGCCCTGGTGGCAAACGCACTTCCCATCCACACATCGGCCATTGTCATTACACTCATCTGGGCAGGAGGACACTGAGCAATCGGGGCCTTCCCATCCCGGGTTACAGAGGCAGCTGCAGGTGTCGTGTTGGTAGGTACCATGGCCACTGCAGCTTGTGTCCACACCTTGAGACAGAGAAAGGTCATTCTGTGTGCTAGGTTGTAGGTATAGGGCAGAATGGTATGTTCTCAAACTTCTTCAACCTTGTTGATTAGATTCTTTCTTCCACATATGCACACTACTAGAAAACACACTTAATGCATGAGGCGATTTCTTTCTATCTGTTCCGAACTGGGTCACCGCCTTACCTACAGCACCACCTGATCCACAGCAGCCCTGAGTACACTGGGTCTTTAGGTAGGTGACTTCTTCTTCCAGTCCGTTGACTCTGTACAACAGAGACTTGAAACTTTCAGACTCCGCACAGTCGCACTTGGGCGTCTGCAGCCTGATGTTGTGTCTGAAGATTATATCGTTCTGTCCGTCTGTAGTCGTCTCTGTCTGCAGACCTGAGAAAATAGGACAGATCGTCAAAGATACTGTGAGGATTCATGATATCACAGATTCAAGTACAACACTAATGCCCTCCTCTCTGTCTCCGCAAAGGGAGTTGTCAGCGTTAGTTTGTTTGTTAGCAGCATTATGCAAAAACTACTGGACAGATTACCAGGGAACTTGGGTAAAGAATGAGGTTTGGGTCCAGGAAGAACTTGATTAATTTTGGTGCATTCAGGTCTTTCTCTTCACTTTATTTAACATTGCCAGATAGAGTGATTTTTTATGTTTTCACCAACTCCCTAGGGAATAATGCATGGTTCCAGATAATGAAAAAGATCAGGCATATTGAAGAGACTGTGTATTAAAGGGACAGCACTGCCACTAAATATATCAGAGCAGCTAGTTCAGTAAACTTATTTGAAAGAAAACTTAACTCCCGTGCTTTTATAATGTTTATCACTAATTTATCTATTATTTAATATTAGAATTTGGTCTCATATTAGGTGGACAATGGGGTCTTGGCACAGTTTTACCCTCTACTGAGTAAGTCTGGAATTTGATTTGAATAACCTGTTTCGGCCTGGCTCTCCAGTTTACAGCTGGAGCTCCCTGGCACGTCGATTTTATAGACATGGCTGAAGGTGACTCCCTGCTCTGCGGCTGAGGGGTCTGCGGGGTTGTCGGCGTGGCTGAAGTGTGAGACGGTGCTGAGTAGAGCCCACAGGCACACGGCCCTCCACAGGAGTCTAGTGGTCATGGCTGGATGACAAGATAAGAGGAGATCATTGTTAAACCAGACAGTAATAGACAGTGTGCAGCAGGGAATATTTCCCCCAAAAGGTAAGTGCTTTCATTAAAGTCCTTTTATTTGTACCTGATTCAATCAACAGAACAAAACAGAACTCCTGCACTTCTGACTGACAGGCACATCAAACTCACCTCACACCGAGCAGCATGAGAATCTGAGACGAAATTTTCATCCAATCTGTTTGTTTTTTAAGTATATGCATTTTATACATATTATATATTTTTGCATTAAGTACATGTATGTAAGACATCTGGGACTGAAGATGTTTGTCGTCACAGCTCACTGGACATCAGCCTCCGCGTCGAGACTCACATTTGTACTTTCCATTCAGAGTTTTATGGAGAACAGAGGACAGATATACTGTGTGGATTAGTTACATTACTGAATTACATTACAGTCAGCACACTAGCTTTTATTTAATCTGTGTGTGTGTGTGTGTGTGTGTGTGTGTGTGTGTGTGTGTGTGTGTGTGTGTTCATGCCACCGTATGGCAACAGAAAGTGAGCAGTCATCACTTTAACAACGATCCTTTTCCCCACTAAACCATGAATAGTGCTCGCTCAGGCGTTTCAAGGCTTCAGAAAGCATACAAACCTGTCTTTGGTGATGATGTCATTGTGTGTGATGTCATCTGAACCTAAAACCTCGCAGCAGCTTCCTCAAGGAACCCTAATTACATGCTTTCAAAGTTATACGGCTGTCTCGACCTTCACTCTGCGCTGGTTGAGACTTTGGTCTGAATTTAACTTTCTGGTGTGAATAATGATTCATTCTTATAATAATTTGCCGAGCTTGTGTGGTCCATGTAAACACAAGACCTCTAATGGATGGACTTATAAAGTTATAAAGTGCAGGAGGTCCTGCTGACAACTGGAAAACTGTATAGGAATATACTGTAGCATTCATGTTTGAATACATTAGCTGGATTTGTTTAAAGGATACATTATTATTATATGGAACTCAGTAATGCAAACCCTTAAGTACTAGACATATAGTAACCACAGAAGTCTTTCTCTGATTCCGTGTTTTATCTGGACTTCACACAGGATCTATAAAAGTTGAATAGACTATTTGTCGTGTTGTAATTTTAAGGAGTCAAACAGATGTAAAAGCAGAAGAATGTCCGGTGAGAGAAACAGATTCTTTAAAATCCCACTGGACACAGTGTGAGCATTGGCCAGAACATTAAAATGTCAACCAGTTGACCTTAAACCTGCCAAATCCTCCGGATACCATGATTATCCCATTATCAGATTAACAGATATCCTGTTAAAATAAATATGCAACCTCTTGAATTCTTTCAGAGGCTCATGTGGAAATCTCCTTATTCAACTGGACTCAATTTGTTTTCAGTCAAATAAACGTTGGCTTATGAATCTTTCCTCTGATGATTTATGCAGGAGGTAACTCAAGCAGCTCTGGTCGAAATGCTCCAGCCCTTTTCAAGGAAGACAAATGGACATGTCATCAAAATAACCTGTTTCTCAAAAGTCCAAACTCGATATGCTTGACCTTGTTTGCTTATGTTAGCTGTTTGATTGCTGCTGGTCAAAAGCCTGAGGTTTACTGGTCCCTGTACATGAAATCCAAACTATGACATCACAGAGAAATAGCTTCTTTTTTTTTTATTACTGTGGCCAGGAACCATATACTTCAGTGGGTGTTTTATCAATGGCCAAGATTTGGGAAGGCAAACCAGAGACAAAATGAAAGAGACATTATGAGAAAATGATGGAGAGAGACGGATGGAAAGTAAAGGAATTGGAGATGAAAAACTGTAGCGTGAGAGGGATGAAGTAAGCAAGAGAGACTGAGTCGAGGATGATGGACAGAGTGTGTGTGAATCTGTGACAGTCTAGCAGTTAGTCACATTACAGATGTATGATTTAGCCGTGTGGAACAGAACTGAGCTCTTGCGAGATGCTTAACAAGCGTGTTTATAGCTCCCTGTCGATGTTTTATTTGATGCTCGACATCAGGCGCTTTTTCTTATTTCTGTTGGAGGAGACAGAACTGTGACCTCCCACATGTAAGCCACAACTGACTAGTAAGTCTGTCTCCATGTGGAGAAGGGTGGAGATGGAGTGATAGAGGGAGAGAGAGAGGAAACAATGAATAAAGAGGAAAATGGGGCAAACAGAATTAGAAGTGTTGGGGAGATTGATTGAAGGACAATGGATGAATGTGTTGAGGAAATTTGAAATAGGAAATTGACGGATGTATGGAATGGATGGATGGATGGATGGATGGATGGATGGATGGATGGATGGATGGATACATAGATAGATAGATAGATAGATGGATAGGTAGATGATAAATAGATAGATAGATAGATAGATAGGTAGGTAGGTAGGTAGGTAGATAGATAGATAGATAGATAGATAGATAGATAGATAGATAGATAGATAGATAGATAGATAGATAGATAGATAGATAGATAGATAGATAGATAGATAGATAGATAGGTAGGTAGGTAGGTAGGTAGGTAGATAGATAGATAGATAGATAGATAGATAGATATATAGATAGATAGATAGATAGATAGATAGATAGATAGATAGATAGATAGATAGATAGATAGATAGATAGATAGATAGATAGATAGATAGATAGATCGACGGACGGAAGGACGAATGGACAGACAGACGGACGGACGGACAGAGAGATTCTCTCTGCTGATCCAGATTACTTTTCAGCCTGGGGCTTCAAAGCCGACTCAAGTAAAATTCAACATGTCCATAAACACAGTTCAAAATTCCTTCCTGACTATAAGACTCTCTATGTGAAAGCAAAGCTATGTCAATGGGCCTGTAAAATGTTTGTTCACTTTTTTATAAGGGGGAAAGAAGTGTGGGAGTCTACATGTGTGTACAGTCTGTGTGTGAAACTTTGTATTTACAGCTAACAAGGGACCTGCCTGCAAAGGTAACAACTGCAATTTAACCACATGGAGACAACAGCGTCTGGATCCACAGACAACGTTCACAGAGGGCTTCTTGACAGTTTGGGAGGGATCCTTGGGTGTTGGAGCATGTTTTCAAAAAGGCTCCTCATAATCTAAGGGCTTTGGAGAGGGTGAATGCACCAGGGAGGAAGGACAGACCACAAGAGCGAAGACAAACAGCTGCAGAAAGTACCTTGTACAGGAAATACAGATGGGGAAGAGGCAGGAGAGGACAAGCCCATTTGCCCTCACCTCTCTGGAGAGCCATTAGGCCTCAGACAAAAGACTGACTGTTTCGCCAGGTTTCAACTCTGCACAAATCCCATCGGAGCAAACCAACAAGCACAAGGATGAAAGAGAAGGGAGGGTTGAAATAGAGGCGATGCAAGGTCATGTCTTTACGCCCTGGGTTCCAAACTCTTTTTTTTCCTTTCCCCCTCACGGCAGCTTGCAGACAGAACAGGGAAGCTAAGAATAAAACGAAGCTGAAAGCAATTATCGTCTGAGAGCAGCAGAGCTCATATCTTCATGATTCCGTCTGCCTCCTGCTGCCGCGCAGGAGGAGACCTCGATAAGGACTTGGCTTCATCCGAACCATGGAGGCGCCTCGCCCCCAATGGGGCTATCAGATGAAAACCTGACCCACCGTAAAAAGAAAGAAAACATAATACAACCCACACATCCTATAAGCTCTAGATCCAGATAATTCTAGATATAATAAAATCATTTTTGTGGCTTTCATAAGCCCAAGGGGTCAGTTTCAATCACTGAGGGGTAAAGGGAGAAAAAAAATCCATAACTGGAGTTTTGAGTTTTTTATGAAAGAAGTCACTTTTTACAATCTCATAAGCCACCCACTAAGGGTTTTAACACCCCCTCCTCATCCGCTCTCTCTCTTTCCCTCTGTCTTCCTCTCTCTATCATTTTGCATGGCTGAGGGCCCACATCTGTGGCTCATTTCGTGAGGCCTTCTGTGTATTCCCTGAGCCAGCACAGTAGCATTAAACGTGAATCTATACCGGACTGACAGCCCTGTGAGACCATCTATCACCCCTGCACATAGTTATTAGAAATATTTATGCTATTATCACAGAGGAAAATGTGTCCTGGCACCTTTCTTGACAGACAATAATAGTATAATGTAATATCATATAATCTTATTTTTGATATAATGCTGTTGTGAACTGGGTTTACAGATCATAAGTTAGTGGAATAAGTTGTCAAATGTTGATTTATGAGCATTTCTAAATATTGTTTTAACTAATCAAAATGTCAATACAACTGCATAGAGCATCTGACTTAAAATAATGTATTTTATATTCATGTTAAAATCCGTTGTTGTTCATAGCAAAACACAAAAAACTAAGCACAGCACTTCACATCTATAACGTAAACTTCACATATAACTTCAAACCCTGTCACATATGGCTGAATGGTTTGTATTTGAGTGCCTTGGGTGTCTTCATGACCATTCGAAGGGATTCATGCTGTTTTTCTGCCATTCACACATTCACACACATATTTCTACCGTGCACTTTCTCTATCACACATCACTCACACACTGTCAGGCACAGCCATCAGGGCCAATTTGGGGTTTAGTGTCTTCCCCACGGACAGTTCGGGATCAAACCACCGATCTTCCTGTCATATCGTCCTCCTGAGCCGAAGCCGCCCCCCCATGACATGTATCAGCGATCTGACCTTCCACAGTTTTACCAAAGACAAAGTGCTGCCATGCAAACTCAAACTAACATGATAAACTCCAGGTGTCGGAGTCCAACTTCAGTCTCTAATGTGACTGACAGCCGAGTCGCAGGCTGTGGATGTGCACCGCCTCATTAAAACCTCAGTGACCATCGGAGGATAGAGGATGAAAGAAGAGAGGTGGAGGTGAGGGATGAGGAGCGGAGGAGAGACGGGAGGAAAGACGTGTAAGGGAATTGGCTGGAGAAGTAAAAAAGATGTCGAAGAGAGGGAGAGAAGCTGATAAATGGCTGAGTGGGAAATAGATGAATAGAGAGAAAGAAGGATTACGAGGGAAGCAAAAAAGCTTAATTGGTTCCTTGGGATCATTTAAAAATGATGCATTCACTGCAGAGAAATCAAAATTATGAATCTAACCTGACAACTAAACTTCTGACACTGTCATGGTCAACGGGTCTATCACATTTAAACGTTCAATTGAGAATTTAGTACAATTGACTTCTTTGTTTGAAAAACTATAGAATTAAAATAGGTTTCCTTACCCTTGAGGGTTTGCTTCAACTTTCTCTTCTCTCTTCTCTGCCCTCTCTCCTCTCTTCTCTCTGAAGGACTGAACTCCCTCTGCCACCTGTTGACAGGCCAGGCCGGCTGATTCCAAGACTTCTTTGCTACCGCTTACTTTTTGCTCTCCCCCCTCCCTCTTCAATTGTCAAAAATCTCTTCCAAATGCCTATAGGCCAATGGGCACTTAGCTTGGGAGTGAGTCCTCTCCCCTCCTCTCGTCCTCTCCTCGAGTGATGGTATGAAAATGGAGTGGGAGGGGAGGAGGTTAGAGATAACGAGCAGCGTTTACCACTTTGTCCCCTGAGTGAGTCACTTTCTACCCTAAACTACACAATTGATTCCTCATCGTTTCAACACTTGCTTCAGTTTTTAATAATTTTATTTTTTTGTGTCTTGCGTCTGTGTGTTTAGTTTCAGAAGCAGGAGAGGCTGGAAATAATCTCTTTAGCAGAAGGAATCAAGGGGGCGAGTTTGAAGCCAAGAAAAACCTTGAGTAGGCAGGAAGCACTGGGGAGAGGTTAAATTTGACAAACTGCGTTTTTTAAAAGTCATAACAGTACACAGAATAATACAGGAAGGCTCAAAGGACAAAGAACAAATTTCAATTAAATTGACAGATCACTTTTGACATGGAGAAAAACAAAGAGCTGAGGGAATTCCTGGAATAAACCGTCAGGGGCAATAGGTCCTAAAAAGCAACGACGATAATAGCAAGAGTCCTAATTTATTGTCGGCTAGATGATTTGTAGAAACCAAAAAGTGGTGACTTGATTGTTTTTGTTTTTTTGAATACCTCTTCTATTTTTGTCTGTGTGTGTTTTTTTTGTGTTTTTTTTGTACTTTCTATTGCATTGCCAGATTTTCAACATTATAATATTTTTCATTGATTTTTCAGATAATAATTCATGGATATTGATGAAGAAAGTTTGGCATGTTTAGAGGACTGATATTTTTGAGTTTGTGAGTCGCTGCAGATCCAAATAGGTTTTTGTTTTGCAAATGAAGGTTTGAAGAAATGCAGGCAACAAAGTGCATGAATACAAACAGTGGCAGGAAGCAGAGGTCAACCCCGACCACCAGGACCATTATTACCCAAAGACCCCCGGTGTCAAGGTTGGCAAACATAACGCTGACAGCGCCTCTTTGTCTCTAAAAATATAAGTAAGGTTTCAGATTTCTGTGGGAACACACACGACAGGGGGGTTGTTCAAGTGACACTGGAGATGAGGCTGCACGGGGGGGGGGGGGGGGGAGGTTTGTACTTTTAAATGTCCTCTGCGACATGTGGGACAGTGTTGAGTTTTCATATCTGATGAAGGGATTGACACCTGAACCGTGTGTGTCAGTGGAGTTTTCTATCTCTTTGTGTTCTTAGAGCCAGTTTGCCATGTTGCTGTCACTTCCAGGTACAATAACTCTGGAAAGATAATATCTGTCAATGTTTAGCACTGTCTGCTCTGCCTCTGGAAGCTAAGAGCTGCTTGGAACAACAAGAGAGATGAGTGAATCACCGGATGCTCCATAATGTCAAATCAAATCAAATCAAATCAAAGTTTATTGTCACTTGCACCAATGACAGCGTCATCGGAGCAGTGAAATGCTTGTGACCTGGCAGGCAACATCTACGCAGTAGACGACTTTACAAAATTGAAAAATAACATACTAACATACTATATATAATAACATACTATATGACATATAACATACAACATATAACATAGTCAAATGAAGCAGCAGTTTACAGGGTGAAGGAGTGGGGAATATTAAATTAAATAATACGAATATATGTGAAGTAAGTGTATTTGTATGAGTGGGGGAGCAGAATGTACATGGTGACTGTTCAGAGGGTCACTGTTGATTGTTCAGAAGCCTTACGGCCTGGGGGAAAAGCTGTTTTTGAGTCTGGTAGTCCGTGCCCGGATGCTCCGGAAACGTCTGCCAGACGGCAGCAGTGTGAGAATACCATAGCCTGGGTGGCTGTCTCCGTCATTACAGAGTTTACACTTCCACTAGGAGCTAAGATGCAAATCTTGTGATTCTGTGTATTCCAACACAAGAGATTTCGACCCAATCTGCTAATGCCCATTCTCAAACTAAAGGAAAGAAGGAAAGTTTTAAATAATCTACAACCTCAAAGATTCCCTGAGTTGCTTTCTAACAATTTCTATCTTGTGTGTGTAGTAAATTGACTCTAATTACCGCCGCTTAAGGGGATAGTTCACCCAAAAATAGAAATTCACTCATTATCTACTCACCACTCTGTCGATGGAGGGTTGGGTCCACAAAACGCTCTCGGAGTTTCAGGGGTAAACAGCGTTGCAGCCAAATCCAAAACAATCTAAATGAATGGTGACCACTTCTTTAAACGTAATAAATCCACAGAAAAAAATATGAAAATCCTCCATACTGCTCCCGTGGTGACATCTAAGTGTCTGTTAGCCCCGACATTCAAATTGGAGTCAAACCGGCATAATTTACAACAGGTTTTTAGCCCAAATGACCCATCCCTTTAGGCAGTCATGTTTTTTGTTTTTTGGTAAAAAAATTCCAACCATATTCCAGAGTTTGCCTTACACATGTGCAGAACACCTCATTAGATTGTCAAGGTCTGCCTCGGTGTTTGGCACCACTTTGATTTCATTTTGTTTTCTTCAGTTTGCTTCCATTGCACGATGAAAACGTCACAAACACACCCACTTGCTCAAAGTGTATTTTCCAGACATTGTTCTGCTGTATTCCAGCAGCCCTCACTCCGACATCTACCAGACATATTACTCAGGGTGCAGAAACTGCTTGGGTATTTGCGTGCTCATAAACAGCTCTGCACCGGAAACTTTCAGGAAAACGTTGTCTTGATTGAATTTAAAGGGAATGTTGAGCCTTGGCGGAGGTGACACTCAACTGAGAGTCTTTCTAGAAGATCAGCTTTAAGTGACTGACACTGGGAACTAAGTAGGTGAAACAACTCTGAATGAACAGTGAGAAACAAGCGATTCGGGTCATGATGCTCTGTGGTTGAGTTCCATCATTCCTTCCGTCCCTCCTCTTCCTACAATTGACTCAACTTTTATAATAAGTTAGTTCCTGTAATTGTTTAATTTCTATTGTGTCTCTCCATCCATTCATCCCTCCTCCCCTGTTTGAACAAACATGTGGACCATTCTTAACAAACCCTCGGAGCAGTGAACACAGAGAAGACGTAGATGAGGTCAAATCGTCCCATAGAACTCATACTAATGTGTTGTGAAGACATGTGGGAGGTTATGGTCCAATATAATATGATGTATTTGTATAGAAAGATAGAGACATTTTGTTCCGACAGCTGACTGCACTAATGGTTTCTAGTATTTCTATATATACAGTCTGCAGAAAAATGTAGACCATAACTAAAACACTTCATTCTGCCTCAAGCCGTCCTTCTCCAGGCCACATTGGTATGACAGCATCAGCCATTTATAACTACTCTGTCTGCTTGTAAACCTGAACCCTCATCGGATCCATTCAAGTAAACAGACAAAAAGCACATTAACTCTCCCCTTTGAACCCGATGGGGTATTTAATCACACACAGACTAGCTGTGGTAAGGGGAGCAGATCGCGTGTTTCCTTTGCAGATCTGGAAACCGTTGATGGAGGATCTGATCTGAAGGGGGGGGAGCTGCACCGTGAGGGGCCGCGTGCAAAATTAGAAGCGACAGTCAGATCCAAATAGCACCAGAGGATATCTAACGCATGAAATATGTTTGAAGACTGACTTAGCTCGTCCGGGGGGTTATCGGGATGCATTCACACAGCAAACTTGTTTTTTCCCCCATTCCGGTCTAAACATGCAGACATGGGGACGAAAAGGTTTTGTAATTGTTTATTGGTGGTAAACTGGATCAGATAAGAAGACAGAGGGCAGATAAAGCCTCAGACAAACTAAAGCCATATGGAGGTGTGGTTGAACGGGCTCCTCTCAAATCTCTTGTTGTGTGTTCAGCTGTTTTTGATGCCTGTACCACACTGCACTCATTCAAACAAACGTGTATACATACTCACACGTACTGTACATGCTGGTGAACTTTAAGCTGTGTCCCCGACTTCACTTCAGCTCGGTGTATCGTGATTATCTGTTAATGTTCCTCAACCACTGTGAGCGGTCGACACACACAACTGTCAGATGTTTTTAAAGATGATTATTTATGTGGCTGATGTTTGTAGAACAGCACATGGTACGGACTAACAACAGCTGTGGTCTGGACTCAGACCTGTGACGTCATGAGCGCGGTATGGCTTCTCGGGACACATTTGCTCCGGATCACAAATTAGAAAACTGCCAAAAAGTTTGAGTATCTAATTTATTAACAGCCACAGTTCAATTAAGAAAATATGATTTTGGTGTTCAACGCCCTGTCACGCTTTGCTGAAGGAAGTGGAAAAAGAAAAAGTTTCTTGACCTGTCCGTTCACTCAGCCAGATCCACCTCCAAAATTGAATGGGGTTGTGCACCAACATTTTACAAAATATCATGCTAATCAGTTCACTAGTTCTTGCATAATTCTTCAAACTAAGCAACAAAAAAGACAATCAAATCAGACGAGATAGCAGTTAAATGGATAGTTCACCCAAAAAGGAAAAATGTTCAATCATTGTCTACTCACAACTATGCCGATGGAAGTACGGGTGAAGTGTATGAGTCCACAAGACACTTTTGGAGTTTTCACATGTTTTAGCCTATAAGTCCGCTGTGATCCACCAGCGAACGTGTCTCCAGAGGAGGATAACAGAGGACATTCAGGCTAAAAACCTGGTGTAAATGACGCCATTTTGAGTAGAATTTGAATGTCAAGGCTTACGGACACTGAGATGAAACCACATGAGCAGTAAAGGAGGCATTTCATGGTTTTACTGTTGTTTTATTACTTATGAAGTCTAGGTCACCACTGACTTTAAATGTATTGGATTCAGCTCCAACAAAGTTTACCCGCTTAATCTTCAAAAGTGTTTTGTGGACTCAAACACTTCAACCACCCCTCCATCGGCATCGTGGTAAATAGATGATGAGTGCATTTTAATTTTCGGTGAAATACCCCTTTAAGCTCTTTGGCAGAGATAAAGAGAGAGAGAGAGGATCAAGCTGATAAAGATCATGGTCACTTCCTGTGAATAGTTGTGGCTCCTGCTCTGATTCCGATGAAAATGGGATAAAAAGTCATGGAATAGATTGCACGGTGAAAACTTCCATCATAAAAATAAACAGAGGGACTAGATTTCCACAAGAAAAATAGAGAAATAACTATATAACACTGCAAGCTGAAAATCAATGCACTTACATTCATTCTTGATTCATTGGTTGTGTCTATGTGAGATATTATTTCAGCCAACAGTAAACACATAGTAAAGACACAGCTTCTGACTGACAGGCCGGGACCTTCAGGTCGCCACTGGCAAAACAGAGGCACGTGGTTACAGAGCCGGTGACAAATAACACGACGAGCATGGTCTAATTCTTTCATACTGAGTTTGAAATGAGCAATCTCCTGCCTGGAAACACGGGAGAAAAAGTGGAAGGTCACATGAATCTACACTTCCCCACACGCTGACATGAAGGAAATTATTTCAGCTTTGTAAGACGCCACCAGGAGTTACCCTTCACCTGATTCTTTTGGGTCAAGAAAGGTTTGTTTTCAGAGCTTGCGGACTACACATCCTCGAGCGTTGGTGGTCCCGCCAGCTAAGCAGAATCACAGATGTGTCCTTCGCTCTCTCCCTCTCTTTTTTCGCCCTGTTTCTTTCTTTTCTTCTCGATCCTTTGGATGATTGCGCTCATTTAAATTCAGGTCTCATCGTCTCAAAGTGTCTCTGTTCTTCTCCTTGACAATGACAGTAAAACCTAGGCATAAAATAAAGGGGCTAACAGTTTTGGCTTTTACATATATTCCTTTATATCCTTGTGAAATGGGGAAGAATTGAGGTTATACACAAACAAGATCTTTTTTTTTCTTATTTTATTCATGCAAATAGTTCAGCAGGATTTGAATCTGGGACAGTTGATTGTGACTGATCACAGCTTATCTTCAGATGGGACTCATCATCTTTTTTTGACCCAAACGTCTTATCATATTGTGACTGATAATATTAGGCAGGAAATGTATTTGCAGGGACAATAATAAAGCAGATGGTGTGAACAAATTGTTAACAGTTGACAATGAGGATATCTTGTACACCAGGCAGTTTCTGGAAACATCAGAAACTCAGAAAAGGTCAGGAATCGAACATTTTGGATTTGATTTGAGTATGTCTGTTTATATCCACAGTGTAATCTGCTAATTTGTAGTTATGAATAATATAAATATGATTTTTGTGTGTCATGTGCTGGTATTCATACCTGTAAATGGGTGCCAAAACTCTGTTCTTTAAATTAGACAGGTTGTCAATCCTGCACTGTTAGATAAAAAGAGGATTTCCTTTGTAAGTTATCATAAGCTTGTTTTTTGCACAGTCCATTGCTCCGAAATGTGTGACTGGACCTATTCATATACATCCCATAAATTGACAGTTATCTCCCTGCCTCTTTCTCCTTTTCTCTGTATCTCCTGGGAGACTACGAGACATTCCTATGGTCTGGAAAGCAGGAACCTCTGAGTCATTCAGGTCGTGGCCTTGTGCTAAATGAGCTGTATCTCCTTCAAATGGACACTGATCACTGAGAGGAGAGCGAGTTCCCATGCGAACATCTTAGTGAAGGCAACACAATTATTACAGACTGCTGATTCAGCGCCTGACACCTGAAGTGTCCGCTCCAGACTGCTTCTTGAGATATACCAAATATCGTTGTTGCAGAAGAACCCTTGTAAAACTCAATCTGAAACATAGAGGCTCTTTCTGAACTCATAAAATAATATATAATTACGGTGGAGCTAAGATTAAGTGCATTTATTTTTTATATTTAGTTCTAAAGAGGTGGAAAGTCATTTAGCTGTTTCAGTTTCTCCCAAGCTGAACTTATACAGTGTTTAAATATACTTACGCTGCTCTATGAGTTTTCCACCATCCGAAAAATCCAGTATGAAAGGCTTGCTTTGTCAGTGATTTATTAGAGCGCTTTTAAACACTGTGACATGTGCTGCCGTCCTCTCCAGAATAAAGGATCAGTTGAAGGCTGAAGAACTTTGTTCCCGCTTGTGAAGTTTACAACATCTCAAGGAGAATATTTATTTTACCCCGCGAGAGAAATACAGGAAATATCTCACTGTTTGGTTTGTCCTCCATGCACCAGGTACTGAATGCATTCGAGTATGGTTTCGCAGAACTGGTGGAATATTTAAGAATGATGGTGAGCACTTAACCACATTTGTATAGACTGCTCGTTCAAGACATAATACTTTTCTTGACATTTAGTGGCTATATGTTTGGTGTAGATACACAAAGGCCCACAAGAAGCTTAAGTTAAACAAAAGATTTTTTAAAGGAAAATGTTTATTTTTTATTTTATAATATTGATTAAAAGTAAGTTGAGTCTAAGTTTCTGGTCTGTGACTCGGCTTGTAAACAGGGTTGTACGTGTTTGACTTCTACTGTCAATATGACCTTTGAATATAAAACTACAAAAACATTATATATGTTGATAAAACGTATCTTTGGCTTCTTTGCCGAGAAGGCCACGGTTCGATTAAAGCATCACACCTCAGCTAGAACGTCTCGGGTTGTAAAAATATTTGAAACAATTTGGAGAAGAGTCATCTCCAGCTGCAAAAACAAAATGTTTCTTATCTTTCTGTACAACAACATCTTGTTATATGGGAACATAATGTGATGGAATTTGGTAAAGAAGACAGAGATGTCACACCTCATTAAAATCCACAGTGTATCGTCCATGGTCATAATTCACACAGCACAGACACATCTGACTATTATGGGTTTGATTTTAGCATTACACAAAAACTACTGAGCAGATTGTCACGGAACTTATCAATGTGAGACAGTGTGTTTTACAACATTTTCATTTTTTTTCTCAGAGAATCATTCATGGATCTTGATTCAAAATAATCATGATATTTGTGAGATTTGCTGCAAGTCCAATAAAAATGCACATCTAGTGAATTTAAATGATTCATGAGGACCGTTGGGTCTTGGTGGAGGTATGAACTCTACTGAGAGCCATTCAATTGACTATTATTTTATAAAACACACCTTTGAACATAGTACAAAATATAATGAATTATCAAGCAGTATTTCAAATCAGCTTCAACTCAGTTAGCTGCAGCATCAATTGTTTACTGGTATGTAGTTGTTTTTTGAGGGTTGCTTAAAAGTAGGTTTTCCTGTAACTCTACCCTTTTACATGGGTATTATTAAATGGCAATAAGGAACCAATGACTGATGATCTGTAGGTATGTGTGTTTCAATTCTGAGGTGAAACATTGTTGAATGGTCCCAGCCTCAGTTACATAATCTTGACCATGTTCACTGAACTGCTGTTGTTTTAATGGATTGGGCTGCTGTGCCAGTGAGTTATCTTGACCAAATTGACCAAATTTCTTTAGGACATGTGACACTGCGACAGACCTGCTCATATCTGATGGCTTGAGGGGAGATACCTTACCTCAGAGGACGCATTAGTGTGAACAAAATTCACATGCTTATGCTCACAACTGCTCACACAATGGATTCACTGATTTTGTATTCAAATATTCCAATATTGATGAATAACTAGGCTGCTGTATAATGCATCTGCAGAGAGCCTGAACCTTACATAAATTAATCAGGAAGAAAAACGTGTTTTACTCAGATGAAGCTGTTAAAGATGTGACTGAAGACGGTTTGAACCTCTCCAGCAGATAGGCCTTTCTGCCAAACCAACACAAAGCTTATTTTTTGCTGGCACACGTTGGCAGTTTAAAAATATGGAAATGCAGGAGGTCACTTTTCAGATCTGCTCCGGGGTTTGACACGCCGACTGTATGAAGGCTGAGTGGGAACGAGTTAGCTTTATCGGTCATTATGGTGCAACCACTTATCTGCAGGAGGTTGAACTTACGAGCTGAAACCAACCCAGAAGCAGTTAAACTACAAAATGCTGCTGCTGTCAAGTAATAATGTGATAGTTTCCAAATCTAAACCTTAACAAAAATATTTCTCCCTCGCTGAAAACCAGTTGAATGATTTGACCTCAGGTAAATAAAATCAAGGAATCATTTGTAATTTTTATGTTTAAAACAAAGAATTTGAACCAGTTATATTGATTTTTATGAAGTCTCGCTATGTATTCATTGTCAGGTTCACAAAACCACTTCCCGCAATCAACATTGATGAGCTTCATTTATAATTTCATTCAGCGCTGGGAGGCCTGCACAGATTTTCCAGCTTGCTGCCATAATGTTGCTCTTTATAGTGGAAACACAGCCTGCAGTTTGTCATGTGTTAATATTTATCCAAGTAAGCATCCCCTCGAGCCTTCAAAATAATGGGGATTGTTGTAGAAATCCTTAATGGAATCTGCTGTTAAATCTTGTTCTATAAAAACTTGTGCACTGCTGGACCATGTGTTGAAAGATGTTTTACGTACGTGCTTCCCTAAAACACAAGAGTTTAATTGTCAGGGGTGTCTGGGGAGAAAATACAGATCTGGGTTTCAGACCCACGGTTTAGATCAGGGACGTGCACAAATATTTTAGGGGGTACAGGCTCAAGTGGGGAAAAGAGAACCTCTCATCCTATTTATGAAAGAAATTTGTATAAAAAAAGTTAAATATCAAAACAAATCTCTGGATTGATTAATAATCTATTTTAATAGCCTCACTCTCTCCATATATAATAGAGTTTTGTATATATAATAATATATAATATCGATTTCCACAAAATTATCACTTCACGCAGAGACGATGGTCTTCTTTTATTGTTCCGAAGCTTATCACGAGAACAGGCAACAACAAATAATCAATAACCAACGGCCACAGGTAAAGGGACACTGTGAATTTCAGTGACTTTAGAGAGGGTCATACTTTTAAAAAGCGCCCCAGAAGAACTGCAGGGGCACAAGCTCCCTCTGATGTCAACATATGAGACGTTCTCCCTTTTTTAGCTCCTGATTTAACAGTTATCCCTTCTTTAGATTTAAACTGAGGAGGGAATCACTCCTGTATACAGTCTATGGTTGTTGGCAGGAGAGCGATAGAGAGATTGTACCCATGTGACAACACTGCCACCTGTTGGTTCATAAACTGGCTGCTGGCTCTCAACCTTGGACCGTCTCCTTCACTTCTCCATCGTTGGGTCGCAGGAGGAGCTGAAGCAAAGCCAGTCAGGTTGAAGCTGCACAAGGAAGCATTCATGCTGGTGTTGAAATAGCATTCACCTTTGCCATCGTTGCTGTTTCTGAACCCGAGAGAGCAATGAAATGTTTTCAGAATAGTTGTCAGTTTGGTTCTAGTTGCTTGTATTTGCAGGGTTATTGTAATAATGTAATATCTGCTTTCTTTCGCATCGACCAGATGGATTTTCAAATGTAAAGTAACAACTTTAAAACTCAAAATAATCAAGATCAAAATAATCAAAATAATCTCAATCAAAATAGTGTGCTTCAGTTTTAAATATCATGTCAGTATACATTCAAATGTACAATAAATAGTCCTCAAATGTTCCTCAAATATTATATACTTCGTGCTAATTTTTACCATGGGCAATATACTTATACATCGATGTAATGATTACGTTTTTTCCTTTAAATTACATTCAGAAAAAAGAAAATACGGAACTTTAGAAATCTTTGCACATGTATTAAAAAGAGTCTGAAACGTCTCACAGACTGACGGCACAATAATCAATAATCTATTCCTGTTCACACATGTGCGCAAAGTGTGTGCTGCTCCCCTGTTATGTGGCATGTTCCATGTGTTTGTGCAGCTTTACATCTGAGGCAATTCTGTGTCCGAACCAATGAAAGCCTCTCAGACCATTCATCACTTTTCAATCCCTGGCACAGCTCCTCCATGTCGAGGCCACAGCTGCTGAATAACAACTTTTTTTTGTATCCAGGAGAGTGTGGCTTTGTCGGCCTCGAGCTTCAGAGAGAAATGATGCCCTGCACTAAACCTGACATCGAGGTGCTGTCCATCATCTTACTGCTGTGCTCATTCACATTGACAGTGAGGCAACAGCGCCTACATGAGGTCAAACTCCCCATACACTTTTGGTTTGGGAAGAAAATTTAGAAAAACAACACTTTTTATCACCTCTGACGATTCTACAGAACATTCTTGAAGACAAATAGTCTGAGAGATGGCAGGGAGTGGAGCTGCTTAATTGAATGAAATCAATGAGTTTGACAGGATGTAGTATAGTCCAGTCTCTCTCTCTCTCTCTCTCTCTCTCTCTCTCTCTCTCTCTCTCTCTCTCTCTCTCTCTCTATCTCTCTCTCTCTCTCTCTCTCTCTGGGCATGGCAGTTTTATCTATTAAATGCGTTTCTCACACAGAATTTCAAAGTGATTTACATGGATAATAAAAAAAAGCACAGTGACAAAATGAAAAAAAAAAACATTTTAAATCACAGAACAGTTTAAAATAATTTGAAGGAGGAATAATGTACAACTGAAATAGCTATAACTGTGTAAAATTATACAATTAAAGTAGAATAAATTACAATGATGGTATGACCTGGTTAAATAGGATAGATGTAGAATGTATTTCTATTTGAATAAATGACTGACGGACTGAGACTGATCCGCTCATTTCACCCTCCAGGTCAGCAGATGGCGATGTTTTCTGCTTTTTGGTGGTTTTGCACAACAAATCAAATCCAACATGGCGGCCCAGAGAATAGCATGTTCAGGGTTAAGTGCCCTGGGTTCCAGTGTTTTCGCTCCACAGCAGGTAACCTCATCCATATAACTTGATATGTCATGGTGTGTTGTGTTTTTATGTATCGGGGTGTCATTACATAGCTGCAATAGAAAGGAAGAGAAAGGAACTCGGTGCCATTGGCCTCAGTAGCTGTCAGATGTTAGCTTCGAAGCTAATGCTCAGGGAATCCTGTATATATCGTTAAATGAAGAACTACCTGGTCGTTTACAGTAGTGGATCTAAATCTTAACTGTTTTCTTGGGTTGTGTATGTGGCAGCTTAGATCTGCTTTAAAGCACATGTGGAGCGAACTGTCACTGGAACGCATCTTAACAAGGAGGCTATGTCAAGGAGTCATGTAAAACAGAGGTTGTGGTATGGTTCAACAAACGTGTGTACCTCTAAACACCACCCAATCTGATATTGGACAGTATGACTATCCTCTGACAATACAGAGGAATGTAAATCATGAATAAACATTGCCTGAATGAGCTCTTTGGTTCTCTGACTTGACCTGACCATTTTATCCTAACTACATACATTTATGTTTCAATTTACAGACTAACATATGTATTCCTAATTGTCCCTCCTTAGTATTGATACATATTTGATGAGTGATGAGTTGATTTTGGGGGGTTTCCAAAGAGCATGCTGACTCTGTCCATACAACATATAGCAATAGTGCAGGTGAACCAAGAGGATCTTGCTCTTCTTAATCTAATAAAGGCTCATCTTAACTCTGGGTTAAAATCCACGCCTTTGTGTTAGTGTTCTATTTACTCTCCTCAAAAAGACTTCCAGAACAGCCGGTAACCAAGCTTGTCATGGATTTGTATAGCTTTTCACTTGCATGATATTAGCTGTCATTCCCTAACAACTGCTGAATCACTGTTTGCAGGCCCTGCGGAGCTGCTGGGGGGTGCTGGAGCAGGCGAGGGGTTACTATGTTAACTGGAGGATGCTGAGGGACGTCAAGAGGAGGCAGATGGCCTTCGACTATGCTGACGAGAGGCTACGTATCAACGCACTGAGGAAGAACACCATCCTACCCAAAGAGCTTCAGGTGAGAGTAACGCACCAAACAAGTCATGTAGGATTCGAGGAAAAACATCTGTGTTACCTCGATGTGATAATGTATTTGTACTTCTAGTCAGTTTATCTTGCTTTCAAGAGGCAATGTTTATGTTTTTCATTATGTTACAAACCTCATCGTAGCTTTGTCCAATCTGAAAAATCTGTACAAAAAATGATTTAATAAGGATACTAAGCATAATAATAAGGTCCTATTGATGATTTTTGGTGTACCGTGTCTTTGTAGCTCATTATGTGAGTTAGTTAATGAAAATCAAAGTTATTCCAAAATAATTAAGAATACAATTAGAGACTTACTTCTGTTTTAAAACCTTTGCAGGAGGTAGCAGATAAAGAAATTTCCGCACTGCCCAGAGACAGCTGCCCCGTGAGAATACGCAACAGGTGCGTGATGACTTCCAGGCCCCGCGGAGTGAAGCGGAGATGGCGACTGAGCCGGATCGTTTTCCGTCATCTAGCTGATCACAACCAGATGTCTGGGATTCTGAGGGCAAGGTGGTGATCAGGAGCCGTTGGACACTCTTCAAATTGGACCATAAAAAACAAGTGGATATGTGGTTGTGATCAGCAGGATGTCAGCTCTCAACACCGACTTGATTTGGGCTTTTATTGTCTGGAGTCTTTACAGGTTTTGACAATAGTAAAACCGTTCCACCACCAGCCACAAAATCCTGGAAGGTGTTCAAGGGGAATCATCTGAGGGCACTGCAGCTTGTTACAGTATTTTGTGCTGAAGAGGATGTGAATATTCCCTTTCTGTAGATTGTTCGTTTCCTGAAAAAGTAAGTCCATGTTACTTACTGTATGCTAAAAGTATATTGGAGAATAAATATTGTTGCACATGGCTCACTTTTTCCCAGTGTCTTTATTGTACATTATAGAAGTTGATACAGAGATTAGAAATATCTTTATTGTCATAAGTAAACCCACCTTTTCCTTCACCAGTAGCAAGAAAAGACAAAGACAACGAATTAATTCAGTAATAAAATAAACAACTTAAAAGAATATTTCGTGAGGCTGTTCGTGTTTTATATATGGTTCCACTACAGTCCGGTAGGGGGCGGTCGTCCACTTACAGACAGGCTCTCCGACCACCAACAATCAGGAAGAAGAAGAAGAAGAAGGAGCAACGGCGCTGCAGTGAGAAGAGCGTGTTTGTGCTAAGCTAACACAACCCAGAAGCTAAAATGGATTTAACTGAACAGGTAAGTTTCATATTCTTTTATTTAACTCCATTTACATACCACGGGCAACAGTAGGGATAGCCGTATGAACTGATCTGAATTAAAGCCATATTAATAACACTAGTTTACATAACTAGCTACCGCTAACCGGCAAAGTAAAATAATGTTAATACGTCTCCTCTGAAGTCTGAACGTAGCCTACATTTATTTAAAATCAGTTCTCACGCGGGTTTGCTAGAGACGGGGACACAATTTTGTGTTTGTCAGCAGCTAGCTAGCTATCCAGCACACCGCTAGCTTTGACTGGAGTCAGAATGGTCTAGCAACTTAATGCTAGCACGCTAACGTTAGCCGACGTAGAAGCTTGATTCTCATCGTGGCAGCAAAATGAAAGTGAGGAGATTGGACCTTTTATGCTTTTGGTCTTAACTATTATATGAGATCTTGAAGTTTATCAGGTAAATACGCAGAGGGTCAGTTGATGGCGTTTAAGATCAGGGTGATCTATGGTCTGTCAACTGCAAGGAGGCAATGACATACTGATAATATAGGTAAAAGCAAAATAATGTCTTTTTAGTGTTGAGCTACCCCCAGAACATCATCATCATCAGTAATAAACACACCTTCTCAGAAGACATTACCTCCTTTAGTGTTTTAATTATGGGGGTGGACGTAACACATCCAACAATTATCATAGGTGTTTGATTGAGTTAAGAGATGGTGACTGTGAAGTTGATGGCACATTAACCATTTAATTTTTATATTCATCAAACCATTCAGTGACATGCTGTTTTTCTACTAAATTATTCAGCTTTTAACATTCTATCCTGTCTGGTCTGTTGCCATTGAAAATAGCCCATGGAAATTGAGAATGTAATAAAACTGTAATCCCAGGATGTGGATTTCTCATTGGTCTAATGCTTTTCCGCCTGCAGATCAACCAGTTGGAGGCGGACTTGATGGAAATGGGGTCACTCTTGGAAAAATCTGAGAGGAAACGAGTGCAGGAGCTGTTAAAGCAGGAGCAGAAGAAGGTGGAGAAGGAGCTTTCAGGCAAAAAACAACAGAAGGAGCTACAGGCCAGGAGACAAGCAGATCCATCTGCAGCCTCTAAACCAGCGTACACAGTGAAGATCAACAACTATGGTATGATGCAATTGTTCACACCGATGCTGTCTATTCTTTATTAGCAAGTTTGTCTGTGTGTTCACAAAGTATTTGAAAGTTGTTCACAATGTTCCGTCTTCTTAACAGCTTGGGACCAGTCAGATAAATTTGTAAAAATTTACCTCACACTGAAGGATGTGCACAAAATCCCATCGGAAAACGTGGAGGTCAACTTCACAGAAAGGTTAGATGATAACAAGCCTGTATACATAATCATTCAGCATATAATGTTTTACATACAATTCTAATTATGCCTCTTGCAGGTCCTTTTCGGTTCTTGTGAAGGATCTTGATGGGAAAAACCATCAAATGAAAATTCTCAATCTGTCATATCAAATCGATGAAAAGGAAAGCTGCAAAAAGGTGAACAAAACAGATTGATGTGTTTAAAGGGATAATATCGTAATTTTTTTATAGAAAGTGACAAGTTATTGGATCTTGGTATAAACTGAGGCAGTGAGACTTGCAGTTGTTGATCAATTAACTTATAAGACATAAATAAGCAGCATTAAATTATTCTAACTAAGTATGGCATTTTAAATCACAGTATTTTCCAAGAGGTTTTAGCCTTTCACAACAAAACATCTTAGGCTAATTTGAATTCATTTGCACTCATGTTAAATTTGTTCGGCCACTAGAGGGCAAAAAGTAGACAATATCTTACAGCAAAACTATTGGCCAGATTGAATCAACGTGGCCATCTTGTCGTCTCTTTTCTTGTCAACTGTATAAGTTTGTGTTAATTTCTAATATTGCTCTTGGTTTAGTTCAGACGATTCCTGAAGAGAATATTCTAGCGTCTTTGTCTATCTGAAAGGCCTTTAACAACTTTTCCTTCCTGCCACAGATAAAAACAGACATGATCCTGGTCATGTGCAAGAAGAAGACGACAAAGAAGTGGGAGTGCCTAACGAAGGCGGAACTGCAGTCTAAAGAGAAAGAGTACGTTTTTTTTTCAACTTGATGTATTTAAGCTTTTAATTAGGAAGACAACATTAGTCTGGAATTTGAATTGAGGTTAGGACCACTGCATGCTCAAGTGACTGATTTCATCAAATTAATGTGTGCAGACGCCTCAGCTGCACCCAAGGTACATTGGTAGGTGTAGTTACATGAAGAATAAAATGAACCATAACTTTCTATTCACTTGAAACAATGACAATTTTCTCATCCAATCAGCATTATGTGTGCCACTATGTATTAGGAAGGGAATAAATGTCACTTGGGTGCACACATGCAAACTGAGAATCCAAACAATTAAGCTAAACTTGGACACTCAACAGAAAACCCACTACGGAGGAGACTGCGGACCCCAGCGACGGCCTGATGACTATGCTGAAGAAGATATACACCGACGGAGATGATGAGATGAAGAGAACCATCAACAAGGCCTGGTCAGAGTCCCAGGAGAAGAAGAGCCGAGGAGAAGACGCGCTTGACGTGTAAACTGCACCCACTTCTATTCCGCTAGCGAAAATAAGTGAGATCTTCCAGGGCTGCAGCGGACATGACTTGAATATCAAACACTATAACTGATGTCCCAGTATATAAATCACACTTTCACAATATGTACAATTTAGGTTTACAGCTCATAAATAAGGAGACATGAGTTATTGTTTAGCCCTGGATGGCCTCAGCTTTGAAAACCAGGTTGCTAATAGTCATAAATCATAACGCTGTTAATAAATAGAATCACACAATTGTGTACAAACACAAAAAGTGCTGACCATGAGGCAGCAGCCTAAACAGCAAAAAAATCACAGCGATTCCTCATCTACCATAATGTGGCCCTTTTCTCCCCAAGATGAATATCTTGTAAGTTGTACATGATTTCAACTGGATCAGGGAAATTGAACAATTGTGGACTTGATCTGTTAAGTCACTTGCTGATTCGTTGTAGCTAAACTGATGTTTAGTATGTTTTCTCGTGAACATTTGCTTAAGTCACCCTCACATTCCTTAAATGAAGACGACCAGAGGACTTGTCAGTCTTCAGATCAGCCTAATAATTTTTTTGTCATTCTATAAATGGATCATGATGATGGTTGCAAAGACTGTACCAATCATACAGCAGCCCAGTGTAATAATCTACATTACTGCATGGGTGTGTATGAAGTGTAATGTGCTTTACTCGCGATAAACTATGTAAAACTCGAACATTCATTTCAATTCTTTAATGTGATTTCCTACTATGATTTCTATGGTTCAACTTTTTTGCATTGTGATCTGTCTCCAATATTTGTGAATATGTACAAATTAACTTTTTAACTAAGTTGATATTTTGCTTTGGTTGTTCATGTAAGTCTTATATGTATTGTTGCCCGCCCTCAGGTTGTTCATGCAGTTCAAACAAATATAACATTTGAACTGACTCTTCGTGGTTCCATTTGTCTTGTGATTTTGATGTCAAAATAGACTTGATTACATTTATTGGATATTATATTTGCTCTCATGAAGCGTTTGAATTTAGTGAAGCCTTCACAGAAGCCTGCTTGATTGGAAGTTTTAGGTTTTGTTTCAGGGCTGTCTCCGTGAGCTGAATCTTTACTCATTGTGAAAACTAAAATATAAAGCGTCATTCAGGTACTAAAACATTTAACAATCCTAGTTTTGACCAATATAGTAACTGGTAACTGTTTGCGATCAAATGCAACTTGTAATCGATAATGACTTGTCATGTTTCTAAAAACAGTCACAGCACAATTGTATAAAGGGAGTCTATAGCCTCAAGTTGTTTTTTTTAGATGTCTCCACCAGGGGGCAGCAGTTATCGTTAATTCAGGAGAGGTCAAATCAAAGTTTTTATTGGGAAATGTGAGCTTTTATTTTGTAGGACTTAAGTTTATAGCATTTTCTGCTCCTGTGGATTTACAAAATAAATGAGATTTACTGCAATGTGTTTTATAATCTGAAATGTTTCTTTAAAACAACTTTGATTGAACATCAATTTTAGAGTTGTATTAAATATAACTTTTGTAATATTCACATGTTAGTATAACTACAACTTGTGCAATTATATATATAATAAGACTTATCAGGTTTGCTCAACTGAAATAAATTCTTCTCTAATCTGTAAGCTACTGATTCCTTTCTATGCTCCTGTGTGTGCTCTTTGTTTTTAATCGATTTGCTGTGTTTTAGTATCATTCTGTATGTGTTTGTGTCCCTGTTTTTATTTATATTTGAATCTTAATACCATTGCTGCCCATTTTGACCAGGTGTCTCTGGCAGATAAATGTATTGCATCTCAATTGGACCTTCATGGCTAAATAAAGTATAAATAAACAATACTCTTAATATTTTCATGACGCGGATTACTTGAACAATGAAAGAGTATGAATGAAGATTAAATAATAATAATAATAATAATGCAGTAAAGGGGGCCATGATTTCCAACATCCACGCAGATATCCTGATTCAGTAAGCTGCATATTTAAGTCATTCCTTATGATATATGTTAGCTCTATAATTTTGAGCGAAGACACATCACTGAATATATTTTATAAAACTGTTATTTTTTGTACTTTTAGGACTACTGACCTCAGGCCACAACTCTGGATCCGCTCCTGGAATAATGAAAGAGCAGAAGTTAGGAGCTCATGTTTTGTTTTGTTTTTATGTCAGGAGATGAAATTAAAGGTGATTTTCAGACTTCAGTAGTTTTCGACCCTCAGTCTTCCCCATTCATCAAACTGTCTGAGTGGATGTCAGATGAGCAGAGTGTGGAACCTGCTCCTGTCACAGCAGCAGTTCTCACACACGATCTGCATCAATACTCTTTCTCTTTTTTTTTATTTCCCATGAGCTGGTTCATTCATATCTTTCCCTCACACTCCGGATAATGTTGCGATCGGGATCGTGTCTGGACTTTCTCCGCCGGGGTTGCGCCAGCCTCCCTCCGCCCCCTGCTCCGTGACGTCGCCGCCCGCCTATATATCCGGACCGAGCCGAGCCCTGCCACGCCAGATGGAGACAGTCGGACGCGGCGGACGCATCATTACGCACACGAGCAACTGCTGAACCACAGGCGAAAGGGATATTTTGTCATCTTCGGGCCTGTGTACGAACTGTCTGGTCGCTCCCACCGCCGCCGAGCTGAATGGATAGCGGCTGTTTCACCGCGGCGCAGCGCCTTTCCTGCCACGCCATGAATGCGGATTTATTTAAGCCTGCTCCGGAGCGTGGAGCCCCGCAGCCGCCTGCCCCGGCGAGAGCCAGCCGGACCCGACCCGAGCAGAGCAAGCCGGAGCTGGCTCAGGTGGTGACGGACTCCAAGACGGGGAGGTCATACAGTAAAGGGAAGCTTCTGGGCAAGGTATGGACTTTCACTTCATGTTTCCCCCTCATGGTTGCCATCGGAATCTCTCTTTTTTTTTTTAATCCCCGTGTGTAACTGAGTCGCAGGTTTTTAGTTAGATACCGAATCTGTCGCTGCGCACGAATCACCGCGGGCTGTCCCCCAGGTGCGTTACTTCTTGCGGGAATAGGGGTCGACCTCGTGGTGGATATGGCCAAGCTCCCTTTCCGTGGCCGCGCGTCATTGCCGAATGAATCAGGCGCAAGGTGTGCCCGGCTCCGGTGCGCACACATGACCGGTGGCACCTTTCATAGAACCCGCGGAGTTCCTCTTCCACGAGCACGCGTGTATTTAAATGGCATGTGGGGCTGATGTGAAACCAGCAACGCATGTGTCCGCCCGCGTCCCCTCCCTCGCAGTGTTGTGTGTGTGTGTTTTCCCACATGTATGAATGGAGGGGCTGTGTGATCAACGTGTTGCTCGTCATCCACACGCTGCGTCAGGCACCCAGCCAAGTCGTTTCTCCCCTCGCTCTCTCGCCTGCTGCCTGCCGCAGAGCTGGAAACGTCTCCGTCAATTTCACGGTTAATGAATGCAGCAGCCTGCTCTGCCTCGTCCCTTCTGCCCTCGAGCACATCTTGATTACAACCTGGGAAATGCGTGGACAAAAACTAGTAAACAGGACAATCTGGGCTTGATTTTTTTTAGGGTTTAAGACTCGTACGAGAACATCCAGGATGCCGATTACCTTGGTTATGAAACAATCCACCTGACTGAATTAACCCTTTTCTTGTGTTGTTTAATTGTGGATTGCGAATTTCTCACGTCACCCTTTGCCTCCACATCATATTTGGCCCAGTCATTCTTGGATCAAATACTTTCTTTAATGCAGCTTATTTATGGCCATTGCAGGTTTTCAACCTGCTGCATTTTAACTGAACGTTGTTTTTGATCTCCCCCCAGGGTGGCTTTGCTCGATGCTACGAGATGACAGACCTCTCCAGCAACAAAATGTATGCCGTGAAGGTGATTCCCCAGAGCCGGGTGTCCAAACCACACCAGAGGGACAAGGTACACGACCGTACTTGTTTGTTTGATCGGTGTGTCTCGCTGAAGAGAACGCTGCGTTATCTGACTTCAAAACATCTGGATGTGTCGGGGCTTGAAATGATGGGCCCCAGAAAACTGATCGGATGTCACATTTCTCTTGACAGATTACGAATGAAATCGAGCTGCACAAAACCCTGTCCCACAAGCATGTGGTGAAATTCTCTCATCATTTTGAAGACAAAGAAAACATCTACATATTCCTCGAGCTCTGCAGTCGGAAGGTGAGACCTCAAGACATTTATTTGCATGAGGGATCATACGCCTACACGTGTTTTGCATATACCTACAGTTTACAGCTTGCTTTGTTTTGCATTGGTGCAATGGAAACAAAACATGCTCTATGTATGTATGTATATCTCAGAGTCAAATGACTATCGACGTAGAGTCCCAGACACCCATCTGATTACCAGCATCACCTCATCTCTGTGCTGGTGTGCGGAGCGTGTGATGTGTGTTGCAAGGTCCCACTGATGGATGTGGCGTTGACGGCTGCTCATTGCTTTTGTCTCCCTAGTCTCTAGCACACATTTGGAAGGCCAGGCACACGCTCACGGAGCCAGAAGTGCGATATTACCTCAAACAGATCATATCTGGCCTCAAGTACCTCCACAGCCGAGGCATCCTGCACAGAGACCTCAAACTAGGTATGTGAACCAACGACACTGGAAAACATGGCGTGCACACGCACACAAAGGCATGCCAGGAATCTGCTGTGACTTTGGGCAGGCGCACATGTTATCTGTGGAATGCTGACTGGACAAATGGTTTTGTCTCCTTTTAGGCAACTTCTTTGTCAATGAGAACATGGAGCTGCGGCTGGGAGACTTTGGCCTCGCTGCCAAGCTGGAGACAGTCGAAATGAGGAAAAAGTTAGTTTATTTTAGTTAAGTTTTAATTTAAATGAGTTTGCCACAAACTGTTTATATATAAAAATGATAAATGGCTCTTGGAACATTTCTGACATTCTCCCCCTTATGTGATTTGTAGTTCAAAGCTGTGCATAGTTGTCATTGAGGTGGTTATCTCTGTCCACATCTTGAACACGAGACGTGTTCTAGACTTGTATGATGCACAATTACCTTAAACCCTTGAGTCAGTTACAAAGCACATTGTTCCTCTCACCTCTTTCCCCCTCAGTAAGTACCTAAGTAAACCGGTTTCCAAGTGGCAGTTGAATGTAGCGCTGAGAGCAGAGTTTCACTACCTGTTTGACACCTTCCTGTGGAATACCAGAAGCATTTCTGTGACGAGGAAAAATGCTTCAACCACATCTTCCCTGTCTGTAACAGACAGAATCTGAATTGGAAGATTGAGGTGTTAAATGTTTTTTTTTCTTTTTTTTTCTTTCCTCAGAACAATCTGCGGTACTCCCAACTATTTGGCCCCTGAGGTGCTCAACAGACAGGGCCATGGCACTGAGTCTGATGTCTGGTCTCTTGGATGTGTCATGTGAGTTTGGTTTAGTTCTTTCTTCTCTAATTTAGCCTGGGGTGATATGCTCTCTCTGGTCATGTGTATATGACTAATGCTTATTTTGTAGCTACTTTCTTTGTGGTTTATCTATCCTGCCTCGGTCAGAGTGGAAATGAGGACATTGCACTGGAGCAGCGAGGTCATTTAAAAAAGAAAAGTCTCTTTGTTTGTCTCTTTATTTTAACCGGCTGCCTCGGTTTGTGCTGTCCAGGTACACGCTGATGTGCGGCAGCCCTCCGTTCGAGACTCTCGACCTGAAGGAGACTTACAAGTGTATAAAGGAAGTTCGGTACAACCTGCCCGCCACCCTTCCCCCCGCCGCACAGAGACTCATCTCGGGCATCCTGCAGAAAAACCCCCAGGACAGACTGTCGCTCGATCAGATCCTCAACCATGAATTCTTCACCAAAGTACGTCCAAATGACTGTATAGGGAGCGGGAGATTATGCTTTAAACTATTACAGAGTTTAGCACTCTTCTCTTTTAGTGCTCACAGAGAATGAGATGTGTGCCTTCTGCTTCTCTCGTCATCTTCCTCACCTTTTGTCTGTTTGCTCTCTGCGTTTTCCTCCTCTAGGGTTTCACTCCTGATAAGCTTCCTCCCAGCAGCTGTGAGACGGAGCCAGAGCTCCACCCCCCGAGTCCTGCCAAGAAATTCTTTGCTAAAATGGCCAAGAGCCTCTTTGGCAAGAAGAAATCGAAAGGTAAGCAGCAGCTTTGAAGTGACTGGCACAGTAGAGGACTTGGTCATTCATTAAGTAAATAATCTGGTTGGTTACATATTTGTTCATTTTATAAATTAAACTCTGCTCTTTGTTCATGTTGTCAATCCCGTTTGCTCTTGTGTAAAGTGTTTTTAAAAATGCACATGACCAACCGGATGGTTTCCAGGTTAAGATTTCCTCTAAGCATTTCAGAAAAAGGAGACGTGAAAAGTCTCCTCATGCTTGAACATATTTGTCTTTACGTTTCTAATGCACAACTGTTTCTGTTGCAGTGGAGAAGATTCCATGCGAGGAAAAGGACGAGAAAGACATTTCCAAGCTGGTGTCGGGCATCGTCAAATGTTCAATCAACCGCCAGATCAGTTACAAGACAGTGGGACCCAATGAGGTACACCTTCTCCCCCCCCTCCTCCTATAGCATCAGCTCTACATCACACTTTCAATATTAATAATTGGATACAAATCCGGATAAAGGTGAATTACACTAAACTGTAAAATATAAACCCTGATAAAAGTTGTATCATTGCTGTAAATGGATAGATAACAACCAACTGTTTGAAGTGAGCCGAACACCACAGCATTCATTTAAACCCTGAAACTATTCCACAAATGTAACTGCCATTGACACATTTCCAGACTTGGACGAACTGAACAATGATCTTTTAACTTCAAGCACTTGTAGTTTTAACTTCAAAGGTATTTCAAGAGCGTATCCATTTTTAAGATTTCTACAAGTTAGTGTCTCAGGCTGTTTGGATATGTTCCGGTGAGATTGCAGAATAAGAAGCTGTTTTTGTCCCAGACGTCCTTCAGCTTGTCAATAGACAAGTCAGAGGAGAAATGTAGCACAGCCTCGGTTCCACGGTGTATTGTAGAATGAAGCTGATGAAATTGTCCTCTCTGGAAACTTCTGCTTTTCCCCTCACTACAGACATAATCATTAATGGTTTATGATTCACAAATGGAGCCAGGACGCTCAGTCGGTCCACTCCCTAATCAGGCTGGTCTAGTCGTCCTCATAAAGACCAAAGGAACAACATTGTTTGCGCTGTGTCATGAACAGTTCTTTGTCAGCTTGATAATGGACACATTACTGGAACTCAAACACAGGTGTGAGGTAACACGAGATTGGAAACTGTTGATGTCACATCACAGTTGCAGCGGAAAACTGCGGTACGAGAAATAGTTTCACCTGCAGTGAAAGTAATGTGAAAACTAAAACCTTAAAAATCAATGAAGCATCCACAGTTCAACCTGCAGTACGAGTTAGAAGGGAAAAAATGTTTTTGTTCAGGCCCCTACATGACTTGCACTCATGTTATTCTGTGGCTGATCTATTTTTTTTTTTTTTGTTGTTGTTGTCTGTCCTGCCTTTACACACACTTTGGTGTTTTTTATGTCTCGAGTGTTTGTTTGATCATGTGTCTTGTTGCCGCTCAGGTGCCCTCACCCACTGGTCAGCTGGTCAGCTCTGTGCCTCTGGAACAAACTCCTGCTGAGGAGGAATCCAGGAAATCAATCTCTCGCTCCTTCAAGGGCACCATGGCCAGCAGCTCTGAGCGTAGGTTTCAGTACTTCTTTCCAACAGATATTTTTGTATATATATAGTTTTGTTGTTTGTGTGTTTTAATCAATATTTTGCTTGTGTTCTCTCCAGCGTGCGAAGATGCGCTGACACCTGCTGCTGTTGCTGAATCGGCCATGAAGGTTCTCAAAAGCTGCCTGGCCACCATGCCTACAGGTAGGAGAGCGCAAAGCAGAGATTTTTGGCTACTGCTTAATAATAATGTTTAGCAAGTGAGCTCTGTGTTCCAAGAAGCGTTTCACAATCATCGTATGAGGAATAAAGCAACAGACGCTTGCCAGAGAAAATATTGCTACACTTCAGTCTCTTAACATGAATCCTTTCTTACTTCCTTTTGAATTAAAGTAAGAGATGCACACTCTGATTTAAATGCTTCATCCAGTCCTTTAGAACCTTTTGACTATCTACCTGGAAATCAAAACTTTATTTTGTGCTCTTCATTCATGCAGGATTAATATTATGTGCTATGAAATTTTAACAATCCCAAATTTTTCTTTTCTCTAGCCACCAGAAACCCACCGTGTTTGTCCCGACCACAGTCCTTCCTGTGGGTTACTAAATGGGTCGACTACTCAAACAAATATGGTTTTGGGTACCAGCTGTCGAACCAAAGTATCGGTGTGCTGTTCAATGAGGGCATACATCTCAGTCTATGTGACCAACGCAGGTATGTTTTTTTCTCTTTTTTTTTTTTTTTAAATGGGGGGGTTCATGTAAACATTATCCATAAGACTTCCAAACGTTATACAAATGACACAATTTTGGTCAAATGTCAGAACTTGTCTTCTATCAAACTTATCTCTAAATAATTTTGAATGTGTTTTGTTTTCCCCAACAGGACAGTTCATTACTGCATGACCAACAACAAACACTTCAGTTTCGCTGCTAACGCTCTACCTGAGCAGCTTCGCAGCCAGAAACAAATTGTCGAGCTAATGGCCAACTACATGGAGGAGAACCTCATGGAGGTAAATGAGTGTTTTAGTTTACGGGTTATAGTCATAAGTTTGTTATTGAGAAGGATGATCATGTTTCCATTAAAAAAAAATAACTGTTTAAAAGTTGATCACTGTAAAGAAAAATACATAATTGGTATTAAATACTCAAGTATTGAACCTGAGTCCATGAACTAAACTAAATCCGCTCTGACCTCCTCAGGGTGGAGACCTGCATTGTGATGAACAGGCCTCAGTTGCTCCTCCTCTGCTGCTCCAGTGGGTGAAGACTGACCACGCTCTGGTTATGCTCTTCAACAATGGCACTCTACAGGTAAGAAAATGCTCCGCTACATCTGCCTATTTTCCAATTATTCAGCTGCCAGTTTCCATTTTAGTAGTTTTTCTAACTGTCATTCTGTTTCATTCCTTTCAGGTGAACTTCTACACAGACCACACCAAGATCATCCTGTGCAAGTCATCCGACGACTCCTACTTGCTCACCTACATCAGCCGGGAACGCGTCTCATACACTTACCTCCTCAGCATGCTGAATGAGATGGGCTGCACCCCCGAGCTGCGACACCGACTCCGATATGTGGTGCAGCTGCTTCAACACCATGCTGATGCCTAAAAGCACAGCTCTGTGCCTCCCAGGCTGCCCGACCGGTAGATGCCTTAGAGGCAACATGACTGGTTGACAGTTTTTCTTGGGCAGCCTGACTGGCTGATATAATTTTTCAAGGCAACACTGGGAGGGGCAATCGCCTGTCCAGTTGATGGATGGAAGGCTGCTGCACTCCTGAGCAACATTCTTGTCTTGACTAGTGCTTAGGCTGCGTTTTGTCAGTTACATTGACCTTGATGAACATCAAGCAGTCAGGAAGTTGCCCAATGCAGCATCTGTCTCAAGGGTTTGTGCCTGTACAGCTTATGCCTCAAAGGTATCCACCTGGAAGGTACCGATACCTAAAATAAGAGACTCCTTAATGGCCTGAGATGACGGATTCCTCATGGGCAGATGCCTAAATGAATGCCCAAACTCGCAATGACCTTCCTTCAATCACTCGAAACCACCGCTTCTTTGCTGGATCTTTTAAAGCCATCCACCCAACCCTGCAGCTTTCAGCTTCCCCTGATAGCTAATAACCAAGGCATGGTATCAAAACACTAAAACTGTCCCATCTGCTCGTAACGGAACGAGGATCGTCTTGCAGCTGGAATGCTTTCAGACTCTATTTTCCAGAAGTATTTAAGCAGCAAGGTCATGTATGCCGTTGACTTGCACTGGACCTGTGATTTTACAGCAGAGATGATTTGGGAAGAAGTGTGGTTTGATTGGGGGGGGGAGAGAGAGAAACCCTCCTACCCTCAGTTGGTTTCCAGCCTCTTTGGATTATGGTGCACACATTCATTTTTTTTCCTCTCCTTTTTAAACAAATGCCATGAGCCAGCTTTAGGATCACACTACGATCTTGACCTCACATGCACAACTAACATTCCTGGCCTTATTTGATGATGGCGATGCTAAGGTTTAGAGAATCTTTGCTTCCTTTGCTCAAAACTCACTTTCGTCTTTTTGTTAGTTATTAAGACAAATTTCACTGACGTGGTACACGGGCTAGGTGAGCTACACAATTTTGCACTTTTTTTTTTTTTCCTTTTTTAAATTCATCTAGGAAGCAAAACCTTTTACTACCACTTTCTTTCTTTTTTTATTTGCTTTTAACTTGATACCAAAAGGAATTTTCTTTGTTGGTTTTTTAAAATGATTCGGTTTTAAATTCACGTGCAGTAGGTGAGTGTGTGCCACACGTGTGCTGGTAAACAAAACTGTTGGAATATGAGGATAGGGGGGGTGGGGGATAAAAGTGCCTTTCTGAGGGATGTCTGTTTAGTGCAATAACAACCCTTAGTGAATGTCATGCTGGATACAAACAAGATACGAGATGGGTTTTACAAGTGGGATTTACTTTTGTACTTTGAAACGAGTTTAAAGTAAATCCACGAGCACTACACTCTCCATACCTGGTATAAGCTTTTAGAACAACTATTATCTTCAGTATATATCCCAGTAATATCTACTATGGAAAAAAGAAGAGAACATTGTACTCCACTGTACTGTAATCCTTATTGGTTTACATTGCTTTCTCGACCCAGAGTTGTATCCTAAAACTGTGACGTGGAATGCAAGTATTGCGTACGTGTTTTTCAAAGAACCCAACATTGTGAAAGCCATCTGCCAATTCAGAGTCTTTATTTTTGGCACATAATGTCTTGTTTATTTATTTTTTATTTATACATTTTTTTTAATTTATTGTGTAAATGTTACGGTCTTGACACAAGGAATTATGATCACCTTTTGTATGTAATGTATTTGGGGGGAAATGGGACAAAATAAAGTTTATTGAAAATGAATTTCTTTGTGCTCATTGTCACTGAATGAAACTATTTATCTTTATTTAAAATGGGTTAGTTTGTTAGCAGTTGGTGTATCTTCAACAGGGGCTACTACTAAAGATGCAGTATTTGACATAGTATTGTATCACTCTATCTCTGTTGCATAAAGTATTTGGTGCTTTAGTGTCGCTCTGGATACCAGTGCTGGCTCCTGTGGCTTCACTCAAGACACTCTGTGAGATGTCCAAAGTACGACAGCATTACATCGCTCAATATGATAAGGTATTTACCAATTGATTTAAAGGTCATATATTTAAAAACATTCACATTCCACAAAGCAAATATCAAGGCAGTTTGTCAATTGAAAATGTTGGCTTATTAGCTTATGCTCTAGGTACTTGACAGAATTGCCCTGTCAGCAAATGTCTTTTGTTTGAGTTGCTGTCGATGGCTGAGAGACTTATCAAGTAGGAATGTTTAGAAATGTGTTGGGGTGGGTGCCTTTCGATGCAGAGTACATTGTGTATTAAAAAAATTATCATGAACTTACCCTTTTTTTTTGCTTTGTCTACTGTACTACTCCATGAAGGGTTCGCCTGTAGCTCAACTAAAAGAGTCTACTAAATTTATATATTGTAGCAGGAAATAATGATGGTTGGGCATGTGACTATTCACTTCATTGGGTTTCACTCCGGTTTCAGTGTGGACTCTTGGGACTTTTGTTTCACTGGCGACACTTGAGAAGATGTAAACACAACTTCCATGGGAAAGCCAGACATTCCTTTGGTTATATCACGGTGACAGACAATTGTCAACAAAATGTCGCCGTCTGGAGCGTCAACTTAATTTGCAAGCACACAGGACGTCTGATGTGTTACAAGCAGTGAACGACACCACACTGCCCAATGTAGCTGCTGGGGTTTACCCTTGACTCTTTTTCACCCCATTCATGATTTCCTTCTTTGATAAATGTGAAAAAAATACAAAAAACCCTTCCATGGTTTACAACAACCACAGTAAGCCTGTTTATTAGTGTTTCTGTCCCTGTTCATGTGACCTGATCTTATCAAACTTCAGTTCTACTACTTTACAAAGAGGAGGCTTCAAAACATGACCTTGTCCTCGTTGCCCTGCAGCCTTGAGCAGTAACCTCACTGTGTAACTAAATGCTGTCTACAATCTCAATTCATTATAATGTCTTTGGGTACCATGGAATGAACTCTAAACAGTTTGCTGTGTGACGTTGGACACCAGCCCACTCATATCAATACGTCCAATTCTGACTTCATCTGGTAAACAGCATTAAATGAACCAAACATTTCAAAATATTATCTTGCTATTCTCACTAATGTAAGGTAATGGAGTATAGAATATATATATCATTACAGAATAATAAGTTTGTTTGACAAAGCATGACAAGAATGTGGATTCAGTTCAGCGCATAGTTGACATTTTTATTGAAAGATAACATTTTCTTCAGCTGAAAGACTCCATCTTCAGATAAGGACAAAATCTTTGGTGAGGGCTACGACTTCTTCACATTACTGTGACTTCTCGAGAATTTTGTCTTGTCTTCTCACAACGTCACATTTCTTCTTGCTAATCGTCCTCTCACCATGAAAAGACAAAGAATCCAGGTGTTAATTATAAAACAGAAAGCCCCGGTGCGCTGACAGAATCTGTTAACCACACTTTCTAGAATCACCTGATGCCGACTTAGCTGTGATAGAAGAACCTGTTAAAAACCTCTGGGGAGGAAACAAGCACATAACACATTGAGTGCAAAGACATGGATTTGTACATTAATATCGGATTTCATACATGTGCACGTAAGCACAGGCCTGACTGTTGTTATGATGTTGAAGCACTCTTCTTTTTAAGCATGGACACCGTCATTTCAGCCACGTTAGCAGGCTGTTTTGGGTTGCGTGTTGTCGACAGTACACAACAACTACTATGTGAAATCCCACAGAGACAAAGGGAGAGAGAACTATGATCAAACTTCCCTCCTGATTGCAGAGTGGAATCTGGGGCAGCAGCAAGAGATCACAAGGCTGCTGTGCTGTGACTGAGGCCAAATGTGCTGATTCCCCAGCTTTAATTGCAGCATGAGATTCTCACTCCCCACAGTCAGTTATTACCTCCGAGGTGTAAATGAGAAATTCCACCGTGAAATTCTTTTCTGCAGTAAAAAATCTGGTACGAAAAGATTCTGCTGATAATCTCTTTCGTCTTTGTCGGTGTTTGACAGGACATACAAAATGAATTAGATGATGCTGAAGTAAAATGGTGAAATATGAGATCAATTTAAAGACACTTAAAACGATGTGGCAGTATGATAAGCGTCAGGAAGTGCAGATCACATCAAAGCACCTCGGTATGTGTGTGTGTTCTGATGTTTCTGTCCCCCCCAGCAACACAGGCAGTCCCCCCCACCAAGAAATGTCATAATCAGTCGAAAGTAATCTTGAAGTCACTCGTGCTGGTGTGATGCTTGAAGTGAAAGGAACATGCCGATTTAGAAAGACATGTGTTTCTGCTTTTTACTGGTTATGTACAGGCACATTGCAGGGGGATCAGGGGGGGATGCCTTCCCCCTCTTTACCAAGATGAACAAAAAACCAACCCCCTTAATAACCTGCCAGTTCTGCCATTCCCTCTAAGACATCCCCCATCCTCCATAGTGCTGTGAGTGCAGACAGAGAACTTGTGTGTGCGGCAGAGCGTCCTATGTGTGCTGCTGACTGAATTGCAGTATATTTTCAAAAGTTGCAACCGAGTGGTATTGAAAAATAACAGAATGACCAACGGGTCTCCCTCACCCTCTCTCTCACACACAAACACACTGAGCGTCACCCACAGCACAGGGATTTTTACTTGCGTTGGTGGCCATCCATAAAGATTTTACCATCTTCAGTGGGGAAGCAGGATTCAGCATTGACTCGCTGGATACTGGTTAGGCTGTGGGGATTCACGCAACAAGTAGTAAGTGCACTACTGCAGGAGTGTGGTCCCCCATAGCCCCAACCCCAACCAATCAGCTCCACAAGTTAATCTTCTAGAGATACTCTCAATTAAATAAATAAATAAATTGGTGAGAATCCAACCATCCCTCAGTAAAAATTTACAAAATTACCCACTGTTTCTTTTTAAATAAACAATTTCTATTCTCGTTGTTTAGTTTTGATCTGTGTAATGTTCTTTTTTCTCCGGCCTCTTGACAGAATGATGTAATGCATTAGTAGTGCTGACGATATTCTGTTTCCTCAATCTCTTAATATGACAGCACCTCTTTGTTCCAGGAACAATCCAGACATTCAAAGGAAACAAAGCTCACTGTGCTTCAGTTGATGTATTTCAGGCTTCAAGCTGAGAAAATGTAAAAATCACATCTAACCACATCAACAACGTCCTGTTATGTGTACATATCACACTTGAGTGTCTCTGAATGTGATTTCTGAGAAGTGCTAGACAAAATGAGAGTTCAAAGCCTGAAAATCCCAGAGTTTACCAGTTTAATCATTCTTTGAACGGTGCTTCTGTAAAGCACAACATATAAAATAAGCAGAAAAAATGTGAGACATTTTTCATTTCAGCATGCAACTGTGGGTCCCAGATCTAGGAAATAAGCTGTATCACCTCCAAATTGGCTAAAGCAGAATCAGCGCACAATACAATCATTTTATCATTACATCATCTCCTCACGCTGTACCTTAATGGCAATGTTCCAATATGATTGTCTTCTCTTCCCCTTTTGTTAAAGTCAAATTTGTTTAATGATTGTGGCGGCAAATAGCTCACAAAACAATGATTTACCGAGTTGAAGGGGTCGTCAATAATCCCCAAGAGAGATACAAATCTGTCCATCCAAATTAGGTCATTGCAGAGGGGTTACGCAGAGTGTGGGAGAGAACCTGTGACTTGAACAGGTCTGAACATATCTGGATTGAAGGGCTGGTGACCCTCAGGGGCGCTATACCTCTGTCACAGATAACTGACTACAGAAACTGAGGATGTGTTCTTTGGGATTTATTTCTAAAGTTAAAAAAAATGCCAAAATACCACTCGTCCAATCCTCATTGATTTTGGAGATAACATCAGGAGCCCATTCATTAATTGGGCATAAGTGAGATCTGCTTTGAATGCTACAAAACTATTTTTCCACTGCTCCTTGTGGAGTACTTGACCATAAGACATGTTGTTTTATGAGAAGATAATGTCAATAAACAAATAAATGACTTGGTATGTTTTAACAGTGATGTCACTCGCCTACTCCAACATCTGAAATGACTTCCTGTGGAAGGATACATCTTTAAAGCCCAGAGGATCTGTGTGTTTAAAAATAAGGTTGAGACTCTTACTCTGAGAACTTGTGCCCAACCGATTTCTAAAACAGCAGCCCTGGTTTCTTCTTCTGCTTAGTAGAATTAAGTAATTACTGTATATAAACACTCTGCAATCATCAGTAATGAATTCATCAGGAAGTAAATTAAGTCGTCAACAATTAAGTCAACACCATAACCAAACAACTATATTTGCGTGGTGTTTTTTTCATTTTGCACCATGTTTCTTTCCATGTTTTATTAACAACAGCAGCAGCCAATCAGCAGAGAGTACTGAGCTTATGTCATTAGACATTCACATATGACGTCAGACGCGGTGACAACAACGGGAACATTTCTAGAACATTCGAGCGAAGGTTTGCGCCTGCGTAGAGAGGAGCTAGGACATCTTTGTTTGCTTCTTCTTTCCCTTTTTCCAACCAGATATATTTGAATGTTTCCAGCTCCATCGTTTATTAGAAGCATCATCACCAATTTCACTCACTAGTTGTGAATTTTCAGCACATTTTCCGTCTGTATTCTCACCAGGGCTCAGTCGGACATTTTTTCGAACCTTTTACTAATAGTTTTGGACTTACCGCCTTGGACTGTTTTCACATACAACTCATCTGCAAAATTTCAGGAAAATGGCTGTATTTTGGCCAATGTCTGGAAGCAGTGCAAACACATCATCCGCATCCTAATTTTATTCTATCACTTGAATTAAACTGCTCCTGATAAACCAGCTCTGCATGAATATTCAATCAATGTTAAGTCATTCGATAAGCAGCCTTTCGGTTGCCCCTTTTTAAACCTTGGCTCTACTCTCATCTTATCTCTGAGCAACTCACCAGAAACACAGAATGTTTCTCCCAGTGCCCTAACTTAGCTCTATCACTACGTACTCAAACGTGTTGGTTTTATTCCAACTGCTTTGTTCACTATTCACATGGGGAAAGAATGAGGGCCACAAACTAAATGTTGGCTTTGTGAGCAAGTTGTTGAAGTGTGTGTGTGTGTGTGTGGGGGGGGGTTTTCTATGGGGAAGTATTGCCTTTAGTGTGTGTTGCTGACATTTCCACAGTGCTCTGCCTGTTAATGGAGTTACAAAGAACAGTTGTTTAAAGAACGCTTGAAGTGATTATGTTCCCTCCGAGGACTGCTTACTTCCTCGGTGGTTCCCTCCCCCCCTCACATTTACGGGAACAAAAATCCCTGTTAGTGCGGTGATAAGTAAATGCTTTGAAGAAGGATATGTGGGACAGGGAAAAGTGGGTGGTGTGAAAAAATAGTCAATGGATGGGATGCTCTTTCTTTCCTCTGCGGCTGTTTCCCTGACCCTTGGTCATATCTTATTCTGGCTGTTATGGGTGTTTGTGCTGCTGTGGCTTATCCTTCATGTGGGATCCTACTGCTGATGTCACATTCCTGCCGGTTAAGGCTACGAGGAGTGCATCACACACACTTGTGTACGTCACACGCCAGCCCTACAGGAAATGTGTGTTTCCTTTTACGATTCTCCCCCTGTTTCCCATTAGGGGCACAAAGGAGAATGTCATCCACTCTGGTGAAGTCAGACTGAAGTTTTCTCTCCACGTCTCAGTGAATCAGCTCGTGGTTCAGCAAAGAAGGTGGAGTCGCTTCCTGTCGAATCTACCAGACATTTTTGACCTTTTGTATACAGCTTTTGTCACACATTAAAAATGAAAACAGTGGCCAAACAGATTTAGTCAGGCCTCATGGCTCACTGGGAGCTCTGCTTCATTGTTTTTTGTGAGCTACATAAAAATCTGTAACATTTACTGCCATCTTTTCCCCAAAGCATATAAGTAAGGGGAATTTTAAGAGGAGATGACTGTAGGTCAATTTAATTTTTTTTAATTTTTCAGGTTGCTATGTCCAAAATATCATGTAGAGAAATGAAATATCAATTTCATTGTCATTTTGGCCCCTCGCTTTTTCTTTATTCCTATTCACATACGCTCTATCGAAATAGTTCCTTCTGAAATCTATCAATTCTTGCATCTCATGTCTCATGTTTAATGTATTTCTTCCTGTTTTCTTTCTCGCAGCGTCTTTCCTCGCTGTCTTTGGTGCTAAAGCTGTGCTCATTATTCATCCCTGCTAATGATCAGGCGCAACATCTCCCAGTGAAACCAGTGAACATAAAACAGCACTAAGACCAAAGTCCGTCCATCAGGAAGTGAAACATCTGGAGGGAGACAGATGAGAGGAGAGGGAGAGGAAGAATTCTTCCAGACACCGACTGCTGAGGGACAATTTGACCTAATTAGTAACTTCTGTTTTCTTAAAAGCCTTTTCCTGTGTGTGTGGGGTGTGTGTGTGTGTGTGTGTGTGTGTGTGTTTGTGTGTGTGTGTGTGTGTGTGTGTGTGTGTGTGTGTGTGTGTGTGTGTGTGTCTGTGTGTGTGTGCTCCATTGTAGTGCTCTTTCCTCATATGACTTCCTGCAAAGGCCAGAAGCCAAGGCCTGTGTGAGTGTGTGGGTATATTTCTGCTTATGAAGGTTTTTTAGCTCACACTCACTTCTCTCTCCCTTCCCACGACCGGGTTCCAACCTGGTGCATCCGAAAGCATTGTTCAAATCTACACATTCGTTTCCCAGTTAGATTCTTAATGTTTATGGCTTTCCCATCCACCAACTTACGAATCATGATTCCCTCAGGAGGCATCGTCCATTCACACAGAAACAATCCCAGTCTGTTCACAGCCTCTCAAGTTTCACCTAAAACCTGTTTCCTGATTTCCTTCTGTTTAACTCATTTCAAATCTTTTTTCATGTTCTTGTCAGAAACTTTTTTTCAAGCTCATGCTACTTCACGAGATGGTGGGGGCAATTAAAATAGGATGTAAAATATAGATTTTTTTTTCAAAGATGTCAGATTTCAGAAGTAAAAATAAATTAAGTTAGTTGACACGTTGTGAACCTGCCTGTTTGGAATGGGCTGTTTCTTGACTTGTGGTAATGTAAGTTGCAGTTTGCTTTCAAAAAACTGTAAAAGTGACCTGAGATTCAGTTGTCGTTGCTGCTGCTGTGAACGTGCTCCTAATGCTCCCATGCCGTGAACAACAACTTTCATCAATGGTCGCCTGTTTATTCAAGGTTTATAATTATGTAAAGTATCTCGCAAATTCAACACTGCACTTGCTTGTGCTCTTAAGAATACAAACGCCAAGTGTGAAGCTGATAAGATGAACAGTTCTGGAGATATGTGAGCCACATGCAGACGGACAGGAATCAAGCTGAGGCATTGCAGTATCCTTTTTAACCACTAGGATGCCGGCTAAAGGATAGGCCCAATGTGTTTTTTTTACAAATAGTAAGATATAACATACTTATGAACATGTTACTTTGAACAATGTGCTCTGAATCGAATTCCCTATAGTACCTTGAGTGAAAAACAAGTTTCCGTTAAGTTAACCGGTTTAACTTGAAATCCAACTCAGAACCCTCTGAGCTGATTTAAAAAATATGTACATGACTTCTGAAGTTTCCTGTCTAGTGTTAACAGATTGTAAACAGCAAACCAACATCAGGGAAGCTCCTCAGTCCTTTGATATCTGATATAAGTGTGCTGCTAATGACAACTTACAGTAACTGTCCAGATGGCTTTCAGCCCTTTGAGCACGCTGCCAAGTCAAAACTGTGACTTCCCTTCACTTGTCTGAGTGTGTTTGTGTGTGTGTGTGTGTGTGTGTGTGGCTGGGAATGGTGGGGGTGGGCATGCATCATAGTGCATACACTGGGACACATTTAGACACAGAATAAACTCATGCACATACGTCAAATTACAAAGAACTATTAATAGATTTGAAAATCTTGTTGGGTGGTTTTTTCTTAGTGGAAAGATGATCGTGTACATCCTGTTGTATGCACACAAACACACACCTTCCTGCTTGTCTGGCGCAGAGGAACACAGATACAGCGCCCACACAACAACAACCTCCATGATGCAATGTGATTCTTCTCTTTCCATCAGTTGTGAGACCTCAAAGATGCAGCTGTGGTGTTTCAGTTTATTCAAGATGGAACATCAGTGCCACGCAGCTGTGTCTTTATCAACAGTTTCTTTGCTGATATTCACTCACATGTATTTATTTAAACTGTGACAATTAGCAACACTCTGGTGACGTGCTGTTTTTCATACATGGAAGCTGCACCACATGAAAACTGATGTGTTAAATGTTAATACAGAATGTCAGACCAGAGCGATAGAGGGTTTGTTTTTCTTGAGTTGTACTTAGTGAATGTCAACTTAGACATTTTTAAGTTTTACAGTGTTTATTCACTTTACCGTTGGGGTAACTAAGTTTTATGCCTGTTCCAACTGTACCTACAGTTGGTGCATGTTGTTACAAAACTAGCCTGATGGGGGTAAAGGGTTTTATTGCCACACTCAAAAATATATTTAACTCAAAATGCCCAACTTCTCATGCTACATCCACACTACTACATTCTCTTTTGAAAACTCTGGGGCTGTATTTGAGTCTGGACGGAGATGTTAGGAAACAATGACATAAACACTCATATTGGCTTACTCATTAGGTCTTTTCAGTCACTATGTAGCCTTTGCTGATTTGTCAGGCATCTATCACATGACCCCCTTCTGGAAGAAAACAATCAGCAGTGAGTGTAGAATGGGATAAGTCCGATTTTTACGACACTGCAGCTTCTTACATGCAAACAGAGATGAGCTATTATTCAAAAAACATGTGACAATTCCTCTGTTCGGCAGAACCCACAAACCTTTTTGTTTAAACCGGCCAGCACATGACCAGTTTACATGATTAATATTTTCATGCGTGTTAGTATGGACAGAAATTTAAACATGCGGAGCACAAACGGTCCTGTGGAAAGAGATTGTTTTAGTTTGAAATGCTGTTTTCAAACAAAAACGTAGTATGGACATAACCACAGTTCACACTGTACTTCCTTGCCTTTGGAAATACACCAAGTCAGTTTTAAAAAAGTGGTTGTCGAGAGAATTGAAGGACAGATGGACACAACATTTATTATAAGAACACAATATGTTGTCAATCCTCTAGTGTTTTTACTTCTTGAACATTTATTTTTTCATCGTCAGCTTCTCATGAGATTGAATTTTCCATCGTTTTGGAAGCAGCATGTCCACACCCTTGAATTATGTTGAGACACCTTGTGTGTGAGACTGTTAATCCACTAATGTCTCTGGTAGGAAGAGACTCTGCTGACATGACAGAAACACACACATCCTGGAAACAGATGGCCTGGAGGCAGAGGATGTACTGAGGCTCCAGATTAAGTTTTTCAAAGAGGACTTTATATGGCAAGTCCCGTAAACTGTTGATTATATTATTAATATCTGTGTGAGCAGTTTAAAGTGATCGTTGATATTGTCCAAAGCAACAGCAGGTTCTTAGAGTTTATCATCTTCAGTAGGTTTTGCCGGGTCATCAATCATCTCTACTGACACCATCTGGAAATTCATGCACTGAAAGTGAGATTTAGAATAGAAGAAGCCTCAGAAACCAGACGGACACACTGTGGTCAACGGCACTCGTGACAGAAAGCATGACGGAACCGACAACTCATCTCCTGCTGAATGGGATCATTGAGAACTGATCCTCCTCTCATATGACAGTCGATCACGGTCCTCGGTCAGGCTAACCGCTCACATGACCAACACCAAAAACTGAATGAGAAGTGCCAAAGGAGAAGCGAAGCAGTGATTAGTCTGCATCCACCTAATTTGCCACTGATAGAGAATCATCATGCAGGTCAAATCGTAATGAGTTAATTAGTTAATGACTCAGTTCACCTCATGAAAGGACCTTTGTGAGTGGAGAAGTGTCTCCACTGCAGCGCCGACATATCCGTGGATCCTCGACGGGATTCAGAAAACCATCAAAGTTTAGTTTGGCTTTATTCACCCTTTACCTCAATGTTCCAGAAATGTTCCTTTAGTTCTGAACACGTCCGACTGGAGAGTGTCCTGCTTAATAACTCATATGTGAAACGTAACTTCCGGATGAACTCCGGACCCCTTGTTTGAACTCATGTCTGAATATTGTCACAGTCTTCTTCATGTGATACCATCCATTAATTGCCAAAGAGATGGATCTAAAAATGTATGACTTATGTAGCCGCATCATGTGAATCATGAGGGAAGAACTCTGCATGTGATCATCCTGTTGTACAATCATAGTTTGTTGTAAAATCAAAAAAATATATGGTTTGGTGCTTTTTCAAATGATAAAGAGGGGGGGAAGTGTAATAGACATTAGATCACATAAGACTTTTCTTTATGGAATAGCCTAAAATGTAATCTTTAAAAATAATCTCTGAATGGGCATAATTACTCCTTTGAACGAGCAGCTCACAAGATCACAAATGTTTCTGTTCCCCATATGAGCGCTGAAGGCTACTTTCTCTGTTTGACAATCAGGACACTGACAAACCTCCTACTACAAGTATGTTTGAGCTGCGGTCCCTGTGTTGTAGAATAAGAGCTTGTTGTTGGACAAGGCGTCCAGCATGGGCCCTCTCACACATCTCAATGGGACACTTTGTGCTGTGTCCCGTTCTATGCGGGGGCTGTTTGAAGAAAAAAAACCTTGAGGCTCTATTAGCTCCCAATTCCAACTAACACAACTTGAAAGAGATACAATTTTTTTTTGGAAAGTTATGAAATAATTAAATTAAATGCACTTATCTGGAAACAGAGATTGAGGAATAGGTCACGGATAAGCTTTATTTCACTCGCCTTCTTTTCTGTCTGCGCTTGTTTCTCTTCCTCTCTCCTCTTTCACTATTCCCCTTTCTGATCTCCCTCAAAACCCAAACAAACATTAGCACTGAGGAGAGATTCCAGACCAGAGCGCCTGATACAGAGGGGAATTCCCTCACTGTGCATCAGCCCAGTTAAGATTTATTTCTGCTTTAACTTTAACTTTTTCTTTGGAAAGATGAGGGGGAGAAAAGGTTTGATTTACAGCACGGGAAACACCTGCAATGTGATTCCCCTGCAAGACACGAGACTTGTTAATGACTCCACTTCTGCAATTAAAATCCCAATTTGTCTGTGGAAGCACATGAAGCAAATGACTTGCCACTACACACAGTACTTCAAAAGAACATTTAAAAATCCTTGTGACGGATTTATATAAAGTCATAATGGCCTCGAGGACAACACGCTACTGGCTACGAATTTTTTTAAAAGAGAACCCGAGGCAAGCTGACAATACATAAAGAGATAAGAAGAGTTTAATGTAATCCAGGAGGAATGAGGGGAATACCCACAACCTGACTGACTGGGAGAAAACTCCAATAGCCGTGATAAATGGATTAGTGTGCTATATTTCAAGCTGTCCTGTGCCGACAGCTAGGATCGCTGCATGACTTTGTTTACTACGGTAGAGGTCTTGGACCCAGGGAGCCCCGAGCGCTGAAACCATGATGAATGAGTTTTCTGTCCACGGCCCATTTTGGATCCCATCCCGAGCTTAGTTTGAGAAACTGGATCCTCTAGATATTACCAAGTTATGTTGTCCAAGTGAATTTGTTTATCTCGCATTAAAGTCTTGAATAGTTCTATCTTGTTTGGTCAGAATGATCAAATTTAATCAACACGTGAGAAATATCAGAGACATGTTCGCTGACATGGAGATTTAAATCCAGTTATTGGACTGTTGACCAGATTATGCTGGTTGGAAAAATACATCAATTGATCAATGTCCTCGAGTCCAATATCTGCTGTTCTGCAGTTTATAAAATGCTGTAAAAATATTTTTTCCAAACAGGATCTTTGAACTCCGTGATTGTCATGAATGCATCACAGTGATTTGGCTCCTTTTTCACCCTCTGCCAAGGACATTGTGTTTTCACCACCATCCGTTGGTTTGTTCGCTGGTTTATTTACTGAAAAGGATTAAACCTTCACTAAACCTACGGAACTTGGGGAAGGATAGGACATGGGCCAAAAGATACGTTTTGTTTTAGTTTTCACTGATTTCCAGAGAAATAATGAATGGATTTTTTGGGAACTGATATCTGTGAGTGTGTACAATTTGGTGCAGATCCAAATACAAAACTGAATCTAGTAGATAAGGGGACTTGGGACTTGGAGGAAGTATTTGCTCTACTGAGTGCCAGATCTACAATCATACCACCATAAAATGAATTATTATGAAGGCATAACTCATTGGCTTGTTTGCTGTTTGTTGGAGTTTGTTCAGTTGTTTTGGACATTTATATTCTATGTTCTAGGCCAGTGTCCCTCATGTTTAAGTCTAAGTACATATTCGCTGCATTGAAAAAAAGAAAAAGAAAAATCGACATCCCATGACCATCAGCTACAAGCATGACTCTACCTTGGTGCTGGTTCAGTTACACTGTTGGAAAATAGAAGTATGCAAAACATTTGTAATTTATTGTACTTGTTTAATCAGCATCCAGCAGCACTGACACAGGGAAAATCTACGAAGAGGAATAAAGGAAGCCATTTTAATACCGCAAACAGTTTTCACATGAAATAGTGACAGTGGAGGAGTGACAACAATTGTTCTATTAGACAGCAAAACACCCCACAACCCACCTCTGGGTATCCCCACCGCTGTCTTTCATGATTTCCTTTGATGTCTTTCAGTAAACTGCGGGGCTGTCCCACGAATACCACCGTCATAAGAACAACCCACTGAGTGTATTCATAATCATTCTTTCACACTGTGTGAGTGTGTGTGTGTGTGTGTGTGTGTGTGTGTGTGTGTGTGTGTGTGTGTGTGTGTGTGTGTGTGTAGGCAAAACAAAAGTGAGAAGCTGCATTTTGAAAGACCCCAAAGTTTCTCTGCTTGACTTTTCCTGTAATCTTAACCTGTTTTTAAACCAAGGAATAAACAATTCTAAATAAAAAGAATAAATACCGCAAGATCTTACCAGGAAATAGCACTTGATGAATTGTAAATGTACCCACTATCTTAAAAACATGTCATGTCAGACATTTTTATTGTACTCATGTCATATTCCTTCCATCTTAACGCCATACTAAAAAACAGTCGACTGTAATTAGCTCGACAGGGCAGTAATTTATCAAGGCAGACAGATAAGTCTCGTAATTATTGCTCTAAATGTTGTTTGATGCTGTTTAATCATTACGTTTTATTCGTCTGTTTTTGTCTAGTCTTAAAATAGTCTCACGTGGCTTCATATGATACCACGAAAAGGTCAAACAAACACAGGGAATGACCCTGTTGACGAATGATAACAATTTATGGGAGTTTTTATTGTTGGCTTAATTTTTATCACAAGGCTTCTTTGTTGGTCCTCCTTTGAATCAAGAGTGTTTAGCTTTTGCTTTAGCCGCATCTTGTTGCCTGTATCAGGGAATGAAAAGAAGAAAGTGAAAATGTCCGTTTTCTCCGACTTCAGTTTCTATCAGGGAGTTGGTGTCAGTCTGTGTCGAGCTCTGTAGTGTTGTCAGCAACTCCCACTCTTGAGAAGCTGCATGCAGACATTCCAGGCTGATCTCTGCAGGGATGAGAGTCAGTCCCACACAAAAGGCTGCGTTCAGATGCGTTGTGAATATTTTGTCATATCAGAAATATTCATGAATCGGTCAATCTGTATGTGTTTGTATCTGTTTGCCTCTGCTCTCAGTCATTCATTAATCTGTTCCCACCAGTGTGGCAGTAAAAAGTGACTCATGTGGAATTTATTGCCCCATAGTGTCAGCTCAGCCTGATCCCTATCAAATGTCACACACGTGTATTAATCACATATTTACTCTTACTGTATGACTGCAGACACACACACACACACATACACAAACAGGAGTTGAGCCTGAAAACAAATATGCAGAAAGTTGGACAGGGACACAAACTTAAAAACAACGACAAAAGTAATGACAAAATGTCTGAGACTGCTCACATCGGTGCCCTGGCTTTGCATGCATACACATACATCCTATTGCTGCAAGTATCTACCATCAACTCAGTAGTCAAGCCAAAAGCTCTTCTTCTTTTCGCTGTCAGAGGTTGCCATCATGTTGTCTATAGTGTGAAGGTGTCATGTCTCTTTATGAATATTCCCTATGCATGAAAAAGGATCTGCTGTTTGCATTCATGTGCATCTGAGGGTATGGGGACACCATGCCTGGCCTGAAACCAGCCAGAGAGGGCACTTGATGTGTACGTTAAACTTGAATAACAGTGTTTCTCTGATCAATCTGAAAAGAAAACGTGAAATTAACTGGTTCTATTGCCACTGCATCAATCGCAGCTTCTGTAGCTCATTGGTCATCTGAAAATAACCTATATATATATATATATATATATATATATATATTTATATAAATATAATATAATGAACTTTCCCTGAGAGTCCGTATTACAATTAGATTTACTAACACTCTCGTTTGTTTCTCTCACTATGCAGCCCCCGTGTCACATCACAAATATCTGTGCTCTGCGACTTTGTGTAATTAAGTGCAAGTGTGACATTACTGTCACCTTCCACCCACTAACACACAAACAAACGCACAAACGCTCCGAGACAGAACTGAGGCATTAGTGCAACACAGGATGTGTTGCCGCGGCAACGCGACAACCCATAATCACACTGACTGTGAGCGTGTGTCTCGGTGACTCACCCAGCGTTAATCCGTATTCACATCGTATAAGTGTTTCTTTCTCCAAGGCCTTCATGTGCTGAATTGTATGAGTCTGTGTGAACGACTATTATCAATAATTATATTTAACGCTTGATGTTAAAATTCATTATTGCATTTCAGTCGTTAGTATTTGGAAACCACGTTGCTCTCTGTTTCTGCCATTCAGCTTGTGCACTGATGTGTGTGTGTGTGTGTGTGTGTGTGTGTGTGTGTGTGTGTGTGTGTGTTTGAGTGTGTGTGTATGTGTGTGTTGGACAGCTAGTGTCCCTAACGTTTTCTCCAGTGACCACCTGCTTGTCTCCCACCCTGCCTCACTGTTGTCCCCCCCCCCCCCCCCCCCCTCTGTCTCCCTGATGGATTTTCCAGAAAGTAGTCCTGTGGTTCCTCCCCCCTTGAACTATGTTCAGCAAAGGGGGGGGAACTACGTTTGCTGAACATAGTTCCAGGTGCAAAGCAGAAAAACAGTGAGGTGGAAATTCCTGTTTCGTGATACTAAAGTGCATCCAGAACGCCATGCTGTGAACACACTGGAAACTTGCTGTGACGTGTGTAAATAGTAAAGCACTCAAACCAGATCAGTCTTTGTGTCGTTTGTGTCACATTTACAACACAGTTCAAAATTCTATTTTCTGTCAAACATTATGCCCAAGTCACCTCAGTAATTCAGCAGTTAAGCCGACGTTGCATTTTCAAGGAGATAATCCAGTTTTAGAATTGTTTTTATTACAATTTTATCCCACAATGCAACACTACCACTCATAATTCATGTTCTCCTTCCCAACTTGTGTGTGGGCAAATCATGTAAATATATTTTCCATCTGATATTTAGTGCGATATCCAGTGTGTTTTTTTTGCTGGAGACCAGACCGCCCGCTGCCTGCACCCCATACTGTTTTATTGCTGAAGGAGAGGGGTGTGTGGGTGTGAGTTGCTGGGGTTTTTGTTTTTGTTTAACACTTCCTGGGTGAATCACAGCACCGGCCTCACGCAGGGCTGATGATCTATGGTCGGCTGGTGTGAACTCCTGACAGCTACTTCTTCAGCTCTAAACATGTGATGCTGGGGCTCCGAGGTGGAAATAGCACGGTTTAAAAAGGCATACGTGGCTCAGCTCCATATTGCAACTGGAGTCAAAGCAAAGCAGCACGGAGAGTAAAAGAGAAAAAAGACATCAGCACACACAGAAATCCTCATCCAGGCTCGGCAGTGGGGAGTTCAGGCCCCAACTGTGACAGCTGCAGTGGTCTTGTGAATGAATGGCTATGGAATCATTTCTCTGCTAGTGCCTCTTGTTTTCACTAGCACTGAAGGAGCATGTGGCTGATGGCTGACGTATATATATTAGACTTTCGTTATGATTTCCATTATACTGTAAAAAATGGTAAGAAGGCTGGCAGCAAACTTAATAATATTCACATACCAATAACTGTGGTTACTCTACAGAGATTCTTTGAATTTAGATACAAACACAATACACTTTTTTTTAATAGATTCAATGTAATTGAACATTCAATAGCAATTGCAATTGAATAATCCAGTAAAAATCTGTGACTTCCTTTGTTGGTTAATATTTTAAGTAAAAGTAATTTATTTTTATGATGCTGATAGTAAAACATTGCAGCACATTTGGTTTATAGTGCATTGCTTGGTAAATATACAGCGTGTAAACAATTTGTAGATTTTTCTTTTTCTGTCATTAAAACACAATTGATGAAAACATAACATCACCGCTCTACCTCAAGAATTACATATAAGCATTTATTTCCAAAAGAAAACTAGAATGGCACTAAGTAGAGTGAATACCTGCGCCAAGGCCAAACAGTCCCGTCATGAAACCACATTTAAATTCACTGGATCTAAAACATCCAATGAATTATTCTCTGAGAAAATCTACGGAAATTTGACTAAGCACCCTATTTTGAAATTTCAAAGAAAACTAAATGGATCTGCCACTTGATTCACATCCGCGCCAAAATCTGATAGCTCCTTTCCGGGCCAAAACCACATCCTTCCACCAAGTTTCATAGTAACACAGCCAGTAGCTTTTACAGACCACACAGAACATAAGGTGAAACTATTTAAATGCAGAAACTCTAAGAAAAGGTGGAAGAGAGGACAACATGTGAACATCTGCTTCTCCTGTTCCCCACACCGACAGCTTGTTCACAGAAAGAGACAAATGGGAAAAGGGGATCGGGATCTAGTTGCCATAGCAGCTGTGACTCGGTCAGTAGGATGAGGGGATGTGAGCAGCATGACTCTACACAAAGCATCCAGACTGAACTCATGTAGGAATAGTACATAAACGTTGCTGTGCTGTGATGATGCTGAATGATCACTTAAACATCACCGATGTGTTGCTAAGAAGCTAAATTACCTTTCTGCCTAGACGTGCTTTGTAGATGAAACACATGACTCATGCTGATCTATACCATTAGCTTCACATCTGATGAATAGTGAGCTCATAGTGAGGCACTTTACCAGAAGTCAGGGATGCATGAATAACACATTGGTTGTAATATTACTTGCAGAGAAGCAGACTAAACCAACAGTGATTCATAAATCGATTTGTAAGATTTCGCTCAGTAAGTAAGAATGGCCATCTGTGGTCATGACTACAACTCTCCACAAGACAACTATCCTTGTGTTACCACATGAATGAGAACAGGGTCAGCAAATGTTTTCAGATTTAGAGAATAAAGGGTGTAGCCTTAATGAACAGTGGCTAGCTTCATCCTATTTAAGGAATCTTTAATTAATCTGGCAAAGCTTTAGGAAAGGTTAATTCGTTATGAATCGACAACTGTGTTAAATTATTTAACTTTGTTAGCCGTGCTTGACTGATCAAACCATTCCGCACATTCTGACCTCAATGAAGTGCCAACACTTTTAATCCTTAAATCTTTCTTCACACTTCATGACTGCAAGAAATTCATTTGAGCTTTGAACCGCGGAGGATGGCGCAATTCCAGTCTTACAGCTTTTTTGTGTGACCTGCGCTGGAAAAGTCTTTGTGGGCTGAAATTAGGGTCAATGAGATTTAGATCTTGGAAAGTTATGTTCACCAGTGATTGCAACGTTTGTATTTGTTAAGTCACTTCTGTCAGTCTGTGAAATATGCATGAGGTGCAAGTTTGTGCATGAATGAGATGGGATGCAATTATTCTGAGTTTTGTATGCAGTTTTCTGCTTTCTACACATATAAACCTAATTGTTATTTTCGAAAACTTCAATTTAACATGTTTACAGTTATAAACTTCAGAATCATTTGTCAATATAACGTTGCAAGCTCAAATTGTATTGACCCTATTGACCCATATAATATTGCATCTATCGGTTCAATGTGACATTCAATTTAAAAGTTTAAAGTTTAAAAGCCTTGCTTTAAGTCTGATTCAAATACTAAATAATGTTTGAAGAAATTTGAAAAATCCTGCTAAAGCTTTTCTTGTTGGATTTCAAGCTTTCAAAAAAATGTTTAAACAAGTTTCAACCTTTCTAAGCCTTTTTCCTTTCGAGGTTCAGAATTTGACATGATAAATCTCCCATACAGCGGTACCAAGCTGTGAACATAATGTTGACTTATTTATACAAAGATGAAATAGAGATGGAGCAACAGTTAGCACTCATGGAGCAGCATTAGCATTTATTCTGGGTCATGTTTCTTTGCAGCTAAAAAGTTAGGTCAAATATCCATGATCATTGTTTGCTTTGTTTTTGGTCTCCACCACCCCGTGACGTTGTCTTTGTGCCCTCAGGAGCTCGGCAAGGAGCATCTGGTGTTTTTTAGAGACACCGGCTTGAAAGAAAACAATTGTGACAGATTTAAGATTGAAAAAAGACAGTTAAGTTTTGACGTGAAAAAAAAAAAAGGGCTAAATGAGGCGATAAGCTCTGGTTACCTTAAAAGCTACATATTAACTTGATTCATTGGTAGTTATGGAACTACATATTTTAAATTCAAATACTTAAAATAAATAAATCAAAATGAATGCAAATATCAGTTCCTTCCCGCGAGACTGTGTGTCTCTCTATTTCTATATGAAATAGAGAGACTTTGCATTTCTGTACAGACGCAGAACAGCATCCTTGCTTTTGTGAATGTGTGCTGGTTATCATGCCCTGCGGATGTGAAATCAGAGAAATGTGCCATGCAAACTGAGCTGAGATCAGCATTTCTTTCCAAGGAGGTCAGATATAATATATCAAATATAATTGAGTGTGTGTGGAGGCTCACGTTTGGTTTGCACTGATGAAAACTGTTAGTACGCCGGTTCAGAAGGGGACGTAGCAGGACAGGGAGGCATGAATAATGGAGTGGGACAGAATGACAGTGTGCATCATGCCATCTCAAACTCAGAGGATCTGTTGGGCCAGTGAGTGAGAGGGGAAAGGAGGGAGATTCCTGAGAGAGGGGAGACACTGGGCTAATAGCTTCCTTTACAGTCATCCAGCAGACCATCCATGCATTGAGACGCAGACAGGCGGTTCCCAGTGGTTCGTATTTGGTGAATAAGAACTGGAGGCCAGGGTGCACAGTTCTCTCTCTCTCTCTCTCTCTCTCATCCAGCTCACTCTGTCTTTCTTTCCTTCACCTGCCGCCTGTCTGTTTCTTCCCTCCTTTATCTGTCTCTGTCCACCTGGCTGCTGCCTTCATCTTCACTGCTTATCTACTTCATTTTTCTCTCTTCTCCCTTTCTAGCTGTCTCCAGACACTTCCTCACTCTCTCTCTCTTTTTCCCCTTCCCTCCCTTGCTCCTACTTTAAACCAAGCTGGGAACAGAGCACTGTCTCTTGGAGTAAAAACTGCAGTAGAATACCAAACAGAGGGGAAACAGAGAGAGAGAGGGAGAGACAGAGAGAAGGAAGGGATGAAGAGAGATACAGAGGGAGAGAGAGAGATAGTTGGAGAGGGACAGAGAGAGAGAGAGAGAGAGAGAGAGAGAGAGAGCGGCGCCATGACGTCACACCTCGGACGTGATCTGCCTGCAGAACCAAACACCACCTAACCTGTCATCCTGTGGTGAATGGATCATTGCACGTTGGTTCCCTTCATGTTGCACGATTCCTTTGATACTTAAAGCAAAACCATTAAGAAATTAAGCATAGAAAAAAATTACGTGTACAGTAATATGACCATTATGCTATGGATGACATCAGGCTGTGTGCGATACTGCAGTCGGTCGATTTACACTCAACTCTAATGCATTTCAGAGCCTCGAGGTCTAAATATAACTCCTTATCATATAGTTTTAAATGTCGTGTAATGATTGATAGAGACATTAGTGAACCAACAGCAGACTTGGCTTCCTTCGCTCTCTCCCTCATTTCAAAAAGCTTCCCGGCTGCAGGATTCTGTGTGGACCTTCAGCACACGAAAAAAATTAAGAATGACTGACTCCAGTCGAGTAGCTTCCTTTGTTCCGGACATTAACCAGAACACATTGCGTGTCTTCAGTGAACAAAATCACACTTCAAAATGCTCCAAACGTTTCATATCTTTAATAATGAAAAGGGAAGCACACTGCTACGTGGCGTGTCCATGCTGCTTCACCGCCCCTCTCTCCCTGCGAGAACAGTGACTCAGCCCAGCCTGTGAGACATGCTGTGAATTCTTGAGCTCCAATTATGTTTAAAAATGTTATTTCAGAGCGTCGGCCCTGCTGATGAGACGACCGTGTGTATGTGTGAGTGTGGCTGTGTGAAGCATTACACAGTCTCAGATATTCAACGTTCTCTCGCTCTCACATGTTTTGTACTTTCCCATCGTGACTCATCTATTTGTTAGTGGTGTTAATTAGATGATACTGAGTAAATACACGGAGCATTTTAATGAGATGAAAAAAGAAGAGTGAGTAAGGTAAATAAGGTGTCATTAAATCTGCACCTATGTATGTGACAGCCCACGTGACAGCTTGAGGAGCACTTCCTGTTTTAGTGTTAGTTCCATGTTAAAGACAAAAATTCTGAGCTATCAAGAATAATGTTGTAATATTAAAAGAATTAAGTCGTAATTAAGAAGAAACCTCATAATATTAGGGTCAGGGTATTAAATTGACTGAAATGTTCATCACCACATTCCTGCTATATTATTGCTGGTCAAGTCATCAGTTCAAGGCCAAAAAGACCATCAGGCCACTGGGAAATGTCTCACTTCTCCCTGTGAGCAGATCTTCACTGCTGATGGTCAAGTAGAACTAAATTATTTTCCTAACTTTAACAGAGGCCACAGGGTGATCTTCTGAAGTCCCCCCCTTTAAATAACATGCAGCCTAAAATGTTAACTTTATTCTCCTAAAATTATAACTTTTTTCTCGTAACTTTTAACTTTATCCATGATAAAAATGTCGGAGTCAACCCTGTGAACATATTCTGCAGTTTCCCACGCGTCCTGTTCAGTTTATATTTGTTCTTAGCTCTGATGTGTTTGTTTCTCGTGTCGCCCTTTTGGTTGTTGGCTAAGCAAATGCTTTTACTGTAGTTCAATTCATGTATCTGCATATTTAGAGGAGTGCATAAGAGGATCACTGACACTAATGCAACATGCTGTACACCGCAAGAACCAGGATTGACACTTCTTGGCTACAGAATGGAAGGGGAGGGACCACAAGTATTTTTTCAGATTTGTGGTCAAGGAAGGACACAATTTCGGTGTCAGGCAACTCATTTAGAGTCAGACTGAATTAAATTTCGTTGTGCGACGTTTGCAGTGTACGGGGGGGGGGGGGGACATCAGAACTTCTGACATGTCGAAATAATTGTTCATCAGTCTTTTGAAGAAAAGTCACGAGTCAATTTCCCAAACCTACGATATGGCAAAACACACCAGTAGAAAAAAAAAATTGGGCTTTAATTAATTGCACAAACAAGAAATACAAATACAGTAACCAGAGAGATGCTAGTGATTAATTTACAATATACAAACCTCCAATGCTGTTTGCTTTCTTTCTGCAAAATAGCCAAACTAAAATGTCCATGTCTTCAAATCAGCCTGTATGTCCATATGCCGACATAACTATTGTAAAATTACATAAGGACAAGAAGAGATATAACCTCACCCAAATGCTAACTGCATATCATCTTCTTTAAGAAGCCTGAAGACGTGACAGAATTTGCTCTGCCTTTAAAAATGGTTGGGCTGAGTGTTGCTGATGTTCAGCATTAGACTATTTAGCAGAAATGTCTACCCTCCGACAGATTGGACAGGTTGTTTGGGACTGAGATATTAACTATTTTATCATCTTGGAACGGAAATTTGACCTGAATCATTCTGCATTTCTACTTAAAGCTGAGATCCATCTTTTAAAAAGGGAATCAAGTGTCCTCGATAGCAAACTGAAGGAATGTGGCTCCTGTGCAGGAACTGTCTCAGTGATGTATAAAGTAAATCCCTCTCGACAGCGCTATCTCCACCAATTTACAATGGGACCAAGACACTGCCTTCAGGGCAGATCAATGGGACTTAATATTGAAAACTTCAACCTCTATATCTATGTCTGTCATGGCAAGGCTGTGATGTATGTTTGTTTTTTTGGTCGACTTCCTGGGGGCCTATCGATTTGTTGAAAGCCAGAGGGAATTAATGATCTGAAGATTATATTGATTGGTAGAATTCCTCACTGTCATGTTGTGTGTGTATACAGGGACATATTTATATTTCCCTGTATACACACACAAGAGATACACAATGTGTTTTGTCTCTGAAAAGAGGAGAATATCTATGAACTGGAAGGTCTGTGAACGGCATCAACAGGAAAGGAACAGGATAACTGGCTGAAGGATTAGATGAATGGATGGATGGATGGATGGATGGATGGATGGATGGGTGGCTGGATGAATGGATAAATACTGGGAAGACAATGGACTTTATTGAACCCAAACTTGAAAGTTCCTGTGTTACATCAGATTTATACAAGATTTAAAAATATAACTGCAACATTCAATCAAACTCAACCGTTATAAACTAATGAGCTATAGGTAACCCATGCACTCTCTCTTAAAGAAGCCAGGACTACTACAAAAATAACCCGACTTGGACATAAGCTGCCCTTGCACCATCATCCCCAATGTTAAACCCCACTGCCCCCAGCTCCGGGGCTGTAGTGATTACAGCAGACTGACCTTTTAACTAGATAGATGGCTGTTCCTCAAGCTGCGAAGGATTTGGAGAACCAGGCTAAGCTTTGTAAACGGGGGACGCATTGGAGCAAGTCAAGCTGCAGTGATGTATTAATATGCATATGACCCCAAGCAGACTGCTTTTAGAGATCCTCTTTACAGAAGTGTTTATTATGGTCGCAGACGGAAAAGAAAGAGATCCTTGAAAGGCGCAGCAGCAGGAGCAGCAGCTTTGGGGCATTGTGGCCAGTCGACAGGGCAAAGCTTTATGGTCCTCAGCAGGTGGGATCAACGGGAGCCCCCTCCTCACCCTGCACATGCAAACGCATACATGTACACGTACAGTATGTTTGCATGGATGCCAGCAAAAAGGCTCACAGCATATTTGTGTGTGGGAGCAGTATAATAAAGAGGTATAAATATCTAAATGGATCTATGGCAGGAGTGAAATAAGTTTAGGAAAAGTCAGGGTCAGACAAAAACTCCATCTGCTGTGACGAAAGCCTTGACTTGACACATGACCTTAAGCCTCAATGACAGCCGCTATTTCAGCCCCAGAACTCACAGCCGCTCCTCCTTTTTCCCCTTCTCCTCCTCCTCCTTGTGTCTTCACTGCGAGCTCCGGGGGACTGCTGCCGCAAAAAAAAGCCCCCATAAACTAAACCCACCAACCGTCTCCTCCTCCTCCTCCTCCTCCTCCTCTCCGCTGAGTGATCCGGGGCCCCTCGGCTCAGCACAAAGGCTCGGCTGCTCGTCTGTCAAGCGGAGGCGCAGGACAGAGCGGGGCCCCCATACTGACTCCTATTCAGCTCCATTGAATGACATTATTGAAATCCCAATCCCAACTGCGTGCATGTGTGGAGGCAATAGACCCACACCTGTCCTCTTTAGCACGCCTGCCCAAGAAGACATGATAGAAGGGGGGGGGGGGGGGGCTGAGGAATGTGTTGATGCGCTGCCGAACCAGCTGTTTCCACTGAGCAGTTTGCAGAGCGGGTCTTTTTTCCTTTTTGTTCCGACGGCGTCTGGTTCTACCGCAATGCTATTTTTAAAGTTGGAACCAAAAAAGAAAATTAGACGTTGTCCTGATTTGGGATTTGATTCTCATGTCAATCGAAAGCTACTCTCGCAGAAAGAAGCTTGAACGTTGAACTGAAATTTAACATTTTGGAGTTGAGGTGAAAAATAGGAGTCTATATTTAACAGAGCAGAAAAGTGAAAGAATAACTTCAATGTTTTGAATCGGTCTGAAGGGCCGAGATGAGTCAACGGTTTAACTGCAAGCCGGCTGAAGCCACCTGTTTCTCAGCTGGAGAGCGCTGCTTGTGAGTAGATGAAGAATGTGAGGAACTGTGTTGGGCCAATAAATAGTTTGAAAGGCGGAGTGTGCATGGTAGAAGGGCCGAGTGTGTCTCAGTGTATGCACTCCTGAGAAGGAACGAAGTCAGTAGGAGTGTTTGGCGTGTATCTCTGCGTGAGTGTGTGTAACAGCTATAAATTGTCACTTTGCTTTGTGCCACCACGAGAGAGAAGTGTGCAGTTTCCCATCTGTTGCTCCGCTCATCCATGCCCAGATATTTATGTATGATTATTGTCTGTTTCTGTTGTGTGTTTATGAGAATCCCTCTCCCAGCAGCCAGAGGAGTCATTTCACTCAACACTGCGCTGAAACCAACTGTTTAAATAAAAAAGAGTACCAGAAGATATCTATTTTTTCCCCTCTCTGTGTTTTTTTCAATATCAACAGATTCTTCAAAGGCCACGCTAATCCTAAAACCGCTATCATTTATCTCTGTGTGCTCAACTGTTGCTACACTGGGACTGATATGGATTTCCATGTTGGGACCAGCCTCAGGGGGGTTCACACATGCCGGACCAAGGCCAATCAATAAGTGGTGCTTGTGCGGTGGACATCAGTAAAACATGTCAGACAAAGGAAATGAGAAAAACAGGAAAGATTCCCATGTTCTAGACCGTGAGTAATGCCAAGAGAAAAACTCATGTGAGAGTAATACTGGTAGCTAGTTAATGGTTTGGCTTTATGAGTTGTAGAATAAGAACTCCTGCTCACCTGAACTCCTGAATGAATGGCTCTGGAAAAAAGGCTTTGCTCATACCTGCTGTTTGCACTGCCACTGAAAGGACATTCACAATTAAGTTGTGATTTTTCTTTTGACTAAATCCTACAAGATGTATTTCTTTCTAATTTGATTTGTAGGTGATATAAATATTACTTCAAAATTGAAATTTAAGCAGTTGGAAAAAGGCACAGTTGGGATTTTCCTTAAATTTCAATGAGAACTAGTTGATACCTCTGATAAGGTCCAACAGTCTGCTTCTGAAAACACAAATACATTCGCATAAAAGTAAATAAAAAAAGATCCAGATTTTTATTTGCTTCTGCACTAAATTGAACACACTCATAAATATCATCCCCGTAAACATGACTGATGACCCATGAGTTATTCCTTGGATCCGCACCCTGATCTGTATCAGCATCAATTTAATGGGTCATGCCACACCCCTCCACAAAATTTCCCAGAAACCAGTGGAGCAGTTTTCTGCTAATGAAACAAACAAACACAGATAAAAACTTAGCCTCTTTGGCGGTGGTTATAAAAATAAGATATCTATAGGCATTAAGTTGAAATGCTTCATAAAACTAAATCTGACATTCTACAATATCTAAATTGTTGCAGAGGTTTAAAGTAAGTAAGAGATCATCTCTAAGTCAGAGCAGGAACAATGGCCTTGTTGATGCAGTGTTTGCAGTTGCAGTGTTTACCATATACCCAAAATCTTAGTTTGTTGAGAACCTTGGGTGAATAAAATTCCATTGTCAGTGAAAAATTAACAAAAAAACAGTCAACAGAAACGTTTTCCTTGACTTCCTGTCACCCATCATGAAGTTTCATCTGAAGTTATTGCAGATGTGCAGCTTTTAACTGCCGCACTGTTGATATAGCGCTGCTGTCACCCTCCCCCTTCTTATCTCAGAGCTTTCATCACTTTCACTCTTGTCTCTGTTCCAGTATCAACTTTGTATTGAAAATAATTCCAGATCCAAACTTGTTTAACCTTCTGCCTTTGATATTTATTTTTGACTTAAAAGATGATATAACCTAGCTGGTGTGTCCTCGGATTAAAATCCAGTGCTGTGGGAAAACACACACTCACACCCACAAAACACACACACACACACACACACATTCCTAGGAAACCTAAGGACACACTGTAGATGCATGCATGATACACAAATGCTACATAACATGAACCGCTTACCCATACAACACCACTGAAACCACCTGAGGTGTTCTCAAGTTAAAACCAGACTTCCTAAGAATCAAACTGTTTGCATATTCAAAGTATGTTATGTCACATTATACTGTTTTCATCACTTCGGGCAGAAAACATCAAGCTGAAAGTGTCAACATAGAAAATATACAGTATTGTGTTGAAAACAAAAAAGGCTGCGTTGGTGTGGGCACGTTGCAACAGGCACCAGTGACAAGATAAAATATGACCCAGGAAGTCGGGTTTGATCAGTGAGTTTCCAGGTTTGTCAGATATGCAACACTTCCCTGTGGTTTATTTTACTGCAGCAGAAATTAGGATTTGTTAACTGTAGACGACGTTCATGTTGTCCTTTATTTTGACAGTCTCTCGGTTTCCTTTGTGCGTGTGTGTATTTACTTCTTGTAAGATTTCCCTTGGACTCTTTGGGGTGGGTTAAGACTTCACTGCAGGTTTGGGTGTTTTGGGTGTTTTGGGGGTTTTAAAATAGCAAAAATAGTTTTTGTGTTGTATAAAGATTACATCACGTGGTTAAGCCGTTTATTTGAGACAGCTGCAGTTCAAGTCCAGCTATCAATGATCTGTTTCTATGTGCTTTATTGGACTGTGTGTACACTGGCTTAATCAGAGCCAGTAAGTGACGCCTTGAACATGCCTGGGCGCAAACTGAGTCCTCATCAAAGACTTGCTTGGACAAAGGGTGACTGGTTTAACTTGGGGTGAATCCTTTTTTAAATCAGTTTTAAAAACTTATTTTTATTTGAGTTTGCAATGGATTTTATCCATTGTGTAAAACCAAAGATTGTTGGAGTTTTACTGTAAACTCATCATTCTGATATTTCCTGTTTGAGGCACGGCAACACCAGATGGAAACTTCCGCACTGACCCACTTTGCCGTTTGGTGTTTTTGAATTAGCAAAAACGCAGACACAGAAACAGGAAGAGGTGTGGCCTGATCTAAAAAGAAAACCAAAAGGAGTAGACTGAACTAACAACAATCTACTTGATGGATTTTAATTGTGTTTATAGTTTCATTCCTGTGAAGGGGCTGTGTCATTACAAGCACCCGGCTGGTAACTGCAATTCAGCGAGTTGTATTTGGGTGTATTTTCCGTTAGCTCATGTATAAAGAGAAAAAATAAATCACCATTTGGGACAAGTCATTATAAGTTATGTAAAGTTACACATTAGGCTGATCTTCTGACATTCCTCCTCCTTCTGATAATGTCCTTTAAAATGACACGTAGTCAAAGATTATGACTTCATTCTTATAGTGCAACTTAATTCTCGTAACCAACTGTTTCATAAAAACGTACGTGAGGAAACGTGTGAAAGTTGTGTTTGAGAACTGAAATCGCCAGCGAAGCATCAGGGAGATAAAAAGGTTTGGATGCGGTCTGATGCCAAAGAGGTTCACATTCCTCCATGTTTGATCTCTCCCTGCCTCTCTGTCTCCCCCTCACTTTCTCCCCCCCCTTTCCCCCTCTCGTACATGTACGGACATGTCTGAGTGGAGGGAAACTCCTGCACATGGGGAGGGGGGGGGAGCATGTGTGTATCCTGAATTACAGGACTGATCCGTCAGTAACAAGAAACACAACCCATATGGTTGGAGGTGCGGAGCTTGAATATGATAATCAACAGTGCTTGGTGCCCTGTCGGAACTGTGTCGGAGAGGGGGGGGGCAAAACAATAGCCCGATTAGGGACAGAGAGGGGCAGATGAAGATAGGTCAAGGTGGCAGGCAGATGGACAGATAAACATAGAGCGGCAGACAGACGCAGACAGAAACATTTATGAATATGTATGTGTCTACATGAATGCGGGATTAGCTCCCGCCTGCCTGCACGTGTCCATGTTAATTTTGCGTGTGCTTCCATTCTCTCTTGCAGGGCATGTTTGACCTATGACCGTCTCCCTGCAACCCCGTCTCCAACAGACACACACACACACACACACACACACACACACACACACACACACACACACTCACACACTCCCCACTTCACCTCCCTGTATCCTGGACAGCTGTCGGCAGGGACCTGGCCAAAGAAAAAGACCCATCTGTCGCCTTCCTTCAAAGGTCACTGGTTTGTGTTGTGTGTGTGTGTGTGTGTGTGTGTGTGTGTGTGTGTGTGTGTGTGGAGAGAGGGAGGAGGGTGGCTTCTTTTCACTCACTTAATCTCTTCTGTTGTTCTCTCTCGCGCTCTCTGGCACACTTAGGGTTACGGATGTTTTAAATGCAGACACCCTTCACGTCCGTGCCTTGTGGTGTGTGTGTGTGTGTGTGTGTGTGTGTGTGTGTGTGTGTGTGTGTGTGTGTGTGTGTGTGTGTGTGTGTGAATGGTGTGTGTTTGTGTGTTTGTGTGTGCGCGTGGGGCCTTGCTTCTTTGAAGTTGAGAGTTCCCTCTTATACTTATGCACGTGCATCATAAATCTGATACAGTGGCCCCTCCGCACATTAAAAAAACACAATGCAGTGCCGCTGCATAATTATCTCTTGGATCTATTTGTCATTCTAGTGGCTTTTTATGTCTCTCACACATCCGGCTGCAGAGATGACGCAGACGTATTCAGGCGCTTGTTTCTTTCTCTCATGTAAATGTTTGATGCGCATCCTCATCTTTCATCACACTAATGAGATGCATCACATTAGCAAGCCACACCATTTATGTTTTGTTGGAGCTAATCAATAATTCATGATCAGAAACCGATATATGATGGTTTAGAATAGCTTGTTGTGGAAGTTGGTAACATGTGCTTCACTTTTCAATGTTAAATTTAAAGTAAACCAAGTGGTTCGCAAATGGGGGTCCGCGGACATCCAGGGGTCTGCGGAAAAGTTTCAGATTCAACCATTAAAATGATCATGATTTAAGAATATTCTGTGTTCACATGGTGAAACATAATTTTAATGTAGGTTCAATATCTTTCTAAGACATTACTCTTGTGTTGTTCTCTCACTCAGCAAGTGTAACAAATATTTGTCTTGGGTCCTTTGCTGGGAAAAACTTGAAAACCTAAATATGATGTTTTTATTAAAGAAGAATATAAGGAAATGTATAACTGTAAGACATGTTTATTTTTAAGAGTTGACGCTATAAAAGCCCAATCATCCAGTTTGATAAAGTAAGAAAGGTCTTTATCTCCCAGTGACCTCCACAGCCAGCAGAGGCCTGACTGTGTTCCCACACTGTGCCTGCTCCCTCCTTCATGAGTGGACTCCCCCTGTTGGTCCACAATGAAATGAACATTTACAGTCACTGCATGCTGTTGTTGTCAGCCAGGCTGGGTTCTCTAGAAAAGCAGGTTTCACTTCATAAAACACAACTGGGCCCTTCTGTAAGAACAAAATGGGCTAAAGGCTAATGAAGGGTTTCGGCTAAGATCTCCTCTATGGATAATAAAAGGGTAAAAATGTGTTTTATTAAGGGAACGTATGTGTGCATCTCTCTATCTGTGTTTTCATCTAACGTGGGAGTAAAACAATCTGTGTCTGTTGCATATAACACAACAGATAAACCCTGTTTCTGCAGAATGGGATCATCCACATTGCATTTTAATATTACATCAGCATGAACTATTCACATCTTTGACCGTCATGTTGCTCTGCAGCAAAGCTGAACAAAACCTCAGTGTGCATTCTTCAAGTCATAAATCCTCTTTTTTCCCTGTGGTGTATCCCTAATCTGTGTTTCATTTCAGAGAGGATATTAAGTTGGAAATCCCCTCCTTGTTCACACTATGTTTACGACAAAAATGTCCCAGCATTCCTCTGGAATTACAGAATGTCCAATATGATGTTACTGTGGCTGACTTGCACCCAGGCTGCAGAGTATGTTTGGAATCCATCGCAAGAAGTGTGATACAGAGCAGTCATCAGGCCAATAAAACCTTTTGACGGGTGGAAACTCGTTTACAATGTGATAACACAGGGAGAGAGGGAGTGGGAGAGAGACTGAGCATTCATGTTATGTAAAGGTATAGGGAGAAAACAAAGGCCTTCACTGTGCGTTTGCAGAGGATCACACGTCAACACATAATCTACTGTGTCTAGCTCTGTAGCACTGCTGGAAATAGAGACAGTAGATTAAAGCCTGCAGGGTAACAGGTAGGTCACCACAGACCTGCGGTTATTATTCAACATGTGGTGCGACAGGTTGTAAAATACATTGTAAATACATTTTTATTGCTGTTCAATGCAGACCGGTTGAAGGAAAGACACATCATTCTGATCTCTAAAGCAAAGATGGGCGCTCTAACATCTTGGTTTGAGACAGATGGAGGTGCAGTATGTGAAGGGATTAAATGTGGGATTGGGCAAAGAGGTACCGGACCTATTAGAACCAAACTTGGAGCATTAGCCAGGTGACGACTGTATTCGATTTGGGATCTGGTTAAAGGGGTAGATTCAGTATTTTCTAGTAGTTTGCTCAACACTGTGGGATTTCCAACATTTTCATATTTATTTCATCCACCCATTCATTATCTATAAAAGTGGAGGGGATGTATTTTGTATTGATTGTACTGAAATGACTGTGAAAACTTATTTCCCCCAGGGGACAATAAAGTCTAAGGTCACCGGCCTATCACAGGACGGACAAACAAACAACCATTCACTCTCACATTCACACTTTTTGGTCAATTTAGAATCTCCAATTAATCTAACCCCAAATAGTGTGTCACTCGTAAACCTGCTAAAAGTAGTCACAGCTACTGAAATACTCCCTGAAGAAAGCATCTGGGTTTTGTTACTGCAAAACGTAGAAAGCTGGTTTATTCCCTTTGCTAATGTTTGCGTCTTACACTGTTTTATTTAATTTCATGTTAATGCTTCAGTCAGTGCCTATTGAAGTGCAATATAAATGCAGTTTAATATTATTATTATACAGTATTATAGGGCGATGTACACCACTCGAGAGCTCCATGCCCATCGCTTCAACACATGGACAAATCCAAAGTTGCACAGCCCTGTCATACCAAGTCACTGTTGCTTAACCTTATGGTTGGATAATCACAGCTCTGGGGAGGGGTTTAGTGAGTAGTTCATTGTCAGCAAATAAAGAAGAGAATCCTTATATTTCCAATGTCCATGGGTCAAAGATGTAGTGTAAAAAAGAATGGTTGTATTGTTAAAAATGTCTTCTCTCAGCCTGTCAGTTCAGATAGAGAGGACGTGGGTAAGGTAACACACACACATACACACACACACACACACACACACACACACACACACACACACACACACACACACACACTCCATTTAGCGGAAGTGGTTTTTATAGGGGGGTGAGCTGATAAAAAATAAATGAATGCAGCAATGGACTGAGAGACAAGGAGGGAATAAACGCAGTGGATTACGACGAAATGAGGGAAAGGGGAACGAGAGGAAAGAGGGAACAGACTAATGACCAATAGAGAGAGAGAGAGAGAGAGAGAGAGAGAGAGAGAGAGAGAGAGAGAGAGAGATGTGAGGGAACGTGTCCACAAGGAAGGTGAAAGCAGAGGAGAGAGTGAAGCAGTCGAACAGCTGCTGGCGGTTTGCAGAACGGGGTGATGGTTTGGGGCAACTGCAGTGCACTGTGTGTTTATGTGTGTGTCTGTGTGTGTGTGGTGTGGTATCGTCTACTGTGCCTGCGTCATCACCTCGATTACACTGCAGAAGGGAGAGGCGAGGAAACCCCAGACTTTTCTTTCCCCTCCCTCGCCTCCTCTCTACCTAATCTATCTGATCGCTCTTTTTCTCTCTCTGCCTTTCTGCCCCACACATTTCATATCACAGTACCTGCTTCTTGTAACTAGGTGTGTTGTTGTGCCCCCAGTTGCCCTTTAAGCTCACACTGTTTCTGTCATTCTTATGACTCCATCATTCTCTTTGGTCCGATACGCTCGTGTAAGAAACAGCAAGCAAAAAGTTGATTTACAGCAGAATGGCAGGGTGCAGTACAGAAGAAGTCAAACCTTTGCCTTGGAACTATAGTAACGGTTTGTGTGTGTGTGTTTGTGTGTGTGTCGCCTGTCTCAACCGTGTCACTATAAAATATGTGTCATTCAAATATAGCTGTATAAAAACTCCCCGGCATGCCGACTGACCTTTGAAAGCCTTTCGATCCGATACCAATCCGCCCCTCGTCAGATAAACACTCAGACTGTTTGTCATACATGTGTCTCAGATAAACTGATCTTTATTACTGTGTGTGACTGGATTTGGACCCAAGTTACTTATTATGTCCCTTTCACCCGTTTGAACATTCAAATTATGGAGCAGCGTTGAACAGTCAGGTCCTTTTAAGGTTATATTTTACACCTGAAACTATAATTATTGATTTCTTAGCTACCCTGCAGAAGATAAACGCACTGTTATAACACACACACACACACACACACACACACACACACACACACACACACACAAATATGATTAGTGCAGCTATAAAGTGTGGCCTTGCTCCAGACCTCTGAATCTCTACAGCAGAGGTCACTTATAAGCAGCTGGATCAGGCCCCAGAAACCATCATATCTGGACCCACACCTAAAACTCATTCACTGAGAATTGTAAAATGTCTACAGTGTTTCTATTAACCGGCTAAGGCACTGGTTTGGTGGCTCAGGAGAATGTGTTGTAAATCCTCACACATGACACGACTCAGCCAATGAAACCTGTGAATTCCCACCGGAGTTAAATGGGAAAGTTAAATTACAGCTATCTTTTTCAAAAATTAAGCACTTTCTTTTTTACTTGACATGAGAAAGGAGCATTTATTTTAATAAGAGTACATATTTATTATCCCTCCAGTTCAAAGTGAACCCTCACAATAAATATTGAATAAATGAAATATTTTTAAACAATAAATAATAACCTAGATGGAAGTATGATGGTACTTGAAATCGATCCCATCGTCATTTTCTTTCTTTGAAGATATTCATTTGAAAATAAACTCTCATCTAACACCCGAGTAAGTGTCATCACCTTTTTAACATGGAAAAACGACAGGGGGGAATTCTGATGTGAGAGACAGTGAGAGAAAGTGACAGCAAAACATCAAAGCAGACATGGGGAGGGATTTTAGAAATGATAGAACCTATGACCTTCTAACATCCTGTCTTCTCAACCGCATCACTGCCATTCACCTTTACCAGACCAAACAGGAAAGCAACATAACCTTTCTCTTTATGGAAAATGTCTGACATTACGCTGTCATTTCATTGCTCATCACTCCTCAGGTTTTGCCGAATTAATTTGTGTGGTGGTGACCCATTAAAAGTGATATTCAGCTATTTCATGTCTCCTCAGCCTTCGAATCACCACCCACAGATTCTCACTTTCAGATTAATATCGTGTCTGAGAAATTGTTTCGGTTTGTCGCTGTGACACGTTACATCTTCGCCTCAGACAGACATGTCCCTGTGCTCTCCACATGACTGTTTATCAACTTCTGTGGTGATTCTATAGCACGTAATCGAATGTGTTGTTTTTTTTTGGGGGGGGGGGGGGGGGGAGCTACTGCGCTGGCATCGAGAAGACGGTTCAACCAAGGATTCTTCCACTTTCTCTCCGACTGAGACAGACAGAGGCAGGCAGAGAAATAAAAGCCGGTTGAGTTTCGAGCGGCTGGGTGCTGCCAGCTAAATGAGAGACCAGCAGATGGCTGGAATGTGGAAAATGCCAAAGATCAGAGGCCAGCAGAGACACAATGAGATTAGAAGGGAAATGCAGCGCAACCGCCCAAAACTCAGCTATAAACATCTCTGTGAGCTTTGAGGTGTGTTTGTTAGAAAGGGAGATTTTAAGAGATGCTGCGCGCAAACATTTAGAGTTGATGTTGCTTTGATTGTCCCCACATGCTCTTTTTGTCGAGGGATAAAACTCTGAGTGGAGTTGTTCTTTTTAGAGTCAAAGTTAGGTTCGGTCTTTTTTTAGAATGAGGTTGTTGTTTGAAGAGCGGCAATGCAAATGAGTGGCATGAACACGCCAATACATTTTTCTGCACCAGGCCATTCACATTATGTGATGCGATTGAGCAGACAAATTATAAAAACAAAAGAATTGCACCTCGCGAAAAGACAAATGCAATCAACATCAAGCGATGATGATCCATTGCTACTTTTACATGATAAATTAGAAGTAAACTTAGTATCAGCCTTGATAGATGAGGATGTTCAGTTACTTCCACTGCATCAGAATGTGAGATGCAATCTGATTGGTTAGATGTACACATGTTACAGGTGAAATCTTAGAAAAATCACCCTCGATCGGAAAAAAATAAAGGCAACAATATTGTTCGATAAAAGCTTGTATTAACTATATATACAGGTTTAAAAAAATATTATGAATGTGCAAATTATGAGAGATTTATGAGAAAAACAAGTCTAGTGTGCAAGGCCTTCAGTCTGGTTGATGTAATCATTTGAAGCTATTCTGAAATTTAACATAATCGTATTTGCTGCTACGTGATGGGTCCTCCAGGCGACTTATCCAGCAATCAAGGCAAACAGTGTCGTCCTGCAGGGTTAACGAAACATAAACTCAACGTAACTTGTGATCAAACTTTTTTTCCAGGCATCATTCGGAGTAAGAGTCATGCAGAGCCTATAAATCCACTCTGGGCCTTTATAGCAATGACAGGGAATTACTATCATTTATATCCCAGATAAAGAATTACAGTAACGTCAGGTCTGTAATCGAGACATGGCAGAAGGTTTGGGGAAAAGTTACAAAGCGTTTGTTTCTTTTCAGAAAACACATTTACAAAAAACCATGTGAAAGGTACATTATACTTTACATAAACAGAAGGTCTTTGTTGTCGGGGCCTCAATGTTACGTCCACGAAAGGGGACGAGGGGAGTGACAAAAATAAGTAATGTGAATCAGGAGAGAAAACAAAGGGGATGCAGGAGTGAATTTGAAGGAAAGTGGATAAATCAATAATCGATTACCGTCAAACCAAAACTATCGACAAAGGAGGCAGATTCACCAACTACACAAGTGGATTGTGTATGTGAGTGTGTGTGTGTGTGCTAAGGCCAGGGACACGGCTGCTTGTTTTATTGTTTGACTGGTGTAGAATCCATGTTTGAACGGTCACGTCTCTCTCTTTGCTCCAAACATGCTCCCCTCTCTCTCGTTGTTGAGGCAGCAGCACACATAGCGATGAAAGGTAACGTTGTGCATGACATCACGACAACAAAGTGTCCACTTCAATGGTACACAAACACCTCTGGTCTATTCTGTACCAGCAAATTAGAGTGTCTGTCGACAACACACAACAAAGATAATGATGGAGAGGCTTTTTCAGTGGACATTACTCCTGAGCTGAATTAATCATCAGAGAACAACAGTCATGTCTTACATAACACACACGAGAGAGAGACTGTGTCATCATCATTAACGGTCTTTATATAATGCAGTGTTTCTTATCATAATTCTTCAAGGTAGAAGAAAAGATTAAAGGAATATTTGACCATGGAGATTAAACAGCAGCTACAGACGGAGAGAAAGTCATTGAATGTGGATTGCTTCTTTCACATAAGCTCCGGTTTAATGATAATAGAATGCATCTGTTGGGATTCATACTTCCAATCCATCTTTACTGGAGCTTTTATTCTCACCTCTTTCTGCTCCATGTGACCGGTTCTTCCCAGACGGAGATCAGGAGGAGATAAGAGAGTTTGAGTCAGTGCAACGTTTTTAAGCAACAGTCTATTGCTGCAAGGTGCAGCTTCCCTCCACAGGCTCTTCAGTGTTCAGTGTGCAGCCAAGACTAAGTCAGCGCCATTTTGAGGTGAAGCGCAGTATCAAGGCCTCCAGTGCACACACTAAATATTGAAATATCCAGAATATAAGGGATGTTTTGCCAAACTGTGACAGTTGCTTTGTGAGCAAAGCTGTAGAGACAAAAACGTTCCGCCCCAGGCCCCAGTGGCTGGGCCACACTGAGGGTGACCTCTCAGCCAGCGAGAGGCAGGATGGCAACTTGTCTCTCTTTTCAACCACAACATTAAAGTGACTGTAAATCCCTTCAAGACCGGCCCCCTTTCAGCTTTCATGAGATAAAGATAGATATCATAGTGGGGCCGCTCCCTCCTGTAAGGGTCAACAAACAAACAAAAACACAATTAAATCAAACAAAAAATCTAGTAAACTAAACAACAAAAATAGGTCAAATATCATGCCCAAAAGAACAAAATGAAACCATACAGCAGTTAGTTCTGCAAACCTGTTCTGAAGTCTCCCCTGAGAGGGACTTGATTCTGATTCTGCTCTGCCACCCTGACCTAAATCAAATTTAATGATGATGAGTATTAATATTGATGATTATTGTTGTGGTTTATTATTAATGTTAGTGATGATGATGATAATAGTAATTATTATTAATTATTATTGATTAATACATCATTCCTTATTAATTACTGTTACAGATAACAGATAACAGATTATTCTTATTCTCATTATTAAGATAAGTTTCCTGATTGTCCACAAAACACACACATACACACATACACACACACACACACACACACACACACACACACACACACACACACACACTCTGCTTTTATCATTCAATTCTGTTAACTGGCCTGTATTCACTGTTCTTGTCCTCCTTGTATTGTTTTATCTTGTCTCTCAAAGCGAAAAAAGAAAACCTATACTCAGACTACATTTTTTTTTTAATTACATAGCTCACTACCACATGTGCTACAGTGACTTCAACTGTGTGCCGACATCTAAACATCATGCAAAATATGAAAACAGTGGATGTAGCCAAAAATGGAAAATGACAACAGATGGTGCATTTTGAAAGCAGGGCGTTTTGCCAAACAAAATCATGGCACACTGGCAGACTGAATTATCCCCATAGCATTGGAAGAAAGCCTTTAATAGAATTGTGTAAAGACACCTGACAAAATTGTTGCTTGCTGTATTATGCAATCACAGTTTCTAGGGTAGCAAAGAGTCAACGAGGGGGATGTAGGCTAAGATCAGCTTCCGGGCACTGTTTATTCTTCCTCTACTATTGTCACAGTTCTCCTGAAATCTGCAAATGCTATCCAATGCAGGATTTAGCAGGATTGTACTCGAGCACCAGATTTGAGATGCTGTAACCTTATTAGTCAGAGGAAATCTGCAGCTTTTGTAAAGTATTGTAATATTTCACTGTAGTGTGTGTGTGTGGGGGGGGGGGGGGGGTATACACATACACATACTGTACATAGACTGTTCAGAGACAGATAGAGATAGATGTTCCTATTACAGCACTGCAGTCAATGGATAATATAAGAGAATATGTTGTGCTGCAACTGATGGAGCGATCAATCTGAGACAACTGCAGTGTGTGTGTGTGTGTGTGTGTGGGTTAGGGTTAGAGAGAGAGAGAGAGAGAGAGAGAGAGAGAGAGAGAGAGAGAGAGAGAGAGAGAGAGAGAGAGAGAAAGAGAGAAAGAGAGACATTGAGAGTTTATTGGTCTAAAGGCATTCATGCAGCAGGGCCAACTGTTGGAAGATATGGCCATGCATGAAGAAGATTCATATCAATCACTGCAATGATCAAAAATAGTCCTATGTACAAAGAGAAACCAAACGACTGATCCGCAGATTAAAGCCCTATAGGGGGAAGATTTAACGCATATATGCAAATGAGGACTCAGCAGCAGACTGAGAGGACGACGTGGTGAAAAAGCGTGAAGCATTGAAATTCTCTGAAATTTCCAGACAGCACAGCACTGACTTCCTGTTTTCTGTTGTACTCTGCACTGCCGCATCCCCTGCATCCTGTAGAGGCAGACTCAACAGACTCAGGATGTGTTTTTCTTATTTGTGCTTATTGACATGAAAGACGTGAATCATTTCGTAGGGTACAAATTGTTAAAAGGTTTTAAAGCTAAATGCTGCAGAAGTGACTGAACTTTTACATAAACACTTAATTGTTGTTAGGCACAATGCTCCCTCCTAACATCTCAGTACTAAGCATGCAATCGATGGATGGATGGATCTGCTCACACTGGAAGAATCCACTCTACACATTTGACCCTTCAATGTAAACAGAACTGATAAGCACAGCACATGTAAGCGATGTCTGAATGGGTGAATGACTAGAAAAGTGTCATATAAATACAATCAATTTATTATAATGGACGACATTTTATGAGACCGTGGTTATATATATAAAATATACAGCTTCCCTGTCTGTGGATCCCTTGCCTGCTGTGTATGTTACCAGGATAGAACAATGCATAACTAAAAGTAGAACATTGACGGAGAATATGAACAGATTACAAGCGAGGAGGAACAAGCAGAATTTGATATACAAATGTTACGAGGGTCAGGAGCAGAATGATACATCATAGGTTACATCATAGCACAGCCTGATGAGTCAGCAGATTAATCTGTAGGTATAAAAACATCTGGACTTCACCAAACTGCCAATTTACCATAAATACAGCTGTTGCCATTCCTTAACTTCAATTTACAAACACACCAAAAGTGAGATTATTCACACATTTTGCATAAGGGAATGGGTAAGTGTGTGTGTGTGTGTGGTGTCCAGGTACCAATCATGTATTCGGGACCTACATCGTTCGCACAGTCACATTATGGGGACATGTCTGCCTAATGGTGACAAAAAGCAAGTCCTCATAATTTGAATCCTTTCGTTTTAAGGTAAGGACGCATAAGGTTTAGGTTTAGGTCAGGGTTAGGGTTAGGGTTAGACAACTGGTAGCTATGATTAAGATAAGACTAAGTCTCATGGAAATCAAAGTAGATCCTGTGTGGGTGTGTGCGTGTCTGTGTGTCTCTGCCTTGTCCCGCAGGACCAGATAATCTCCAGAGTGGGTGAATGACGGAATGCGACTATTTCAGCTTTGCACTGTCTGCGTCCATGAATCACTCTGCAGAGCAAATCAAAGACGGGTTATTACAGTAATGACACAACTATACAAGTGAATAAGCTCTGAGTTTGTCCTCTCTGAGCTCAAATGTGCACCAGTGTGTTTCTCTTCACAGCCAAGTGGGGAGAGAACAGGCAGCTGACATTTGTGGATCTCTGAGGAGACTCTTACTGTGATAATCTTCTTTTCTCAGAGCCGTGAACATTGTGTACACATGTGGGAAATCTGCACTTTGTGTTTGTACTGTACTCGCCACCTGCTCCACATCATTCATTGTTGTATCATGCTCTAATTACCATACAATACTGGATTTGTACTTCTGGATTTGTATCAGCTAAAATATCTGAAATTGCTCAATTGCCTCCACCAGTTTCTTATAGCAGGATTACGCAAAAATTACTCAACTGATTTTCATGGAATTTTGTGGAGGGGTGGTACATGAGCAATGGTACATGGTGCAGATGCAGATTTCTTTATTCATTTTTCTACATTTTCCTTGACTTCTTAGCAAATAATTCATGGATCTCACGTGAAATTTGGTCCAGTTCTGAAAAGAAATAAAAATCTAGTGAATATAAAAGTGGTTTAATAAGGAGAGTTTGGGGCCTTGGTGGAGGTATGCAGTGCTATTATATTTTTCATATTGGACAATCAACGTATGTATCGGGAAGAAGCTTTCTCTTTATCTGTGTTTGGGTGCATTACTGTCAGTGAAGTGATGAATATGAACTTCCCTGTGAGTGATAAAGGACGTGAGGTGAACTGTGTGTGTAGGCCAGTTGTGCCAGCAACACTCATTAGACTTACTCATTAAAACACATGAAGGGAAAAAGGCAGAGAGCATAATCAGACGGTAACAATCGATGTGATTACGAGGTTCAGGAATAGAGGAGAGAATAAAAACATATCGATGGAGCAAAGAGCTGCAGAGAAGCTCAAGATGTAAACCAGCTAAAACAAGGGTCATCAACATGTTTTAAGACAAGGACCCCTTTGCTGAGAGAGAGATGGAGCAGGGGCCTCCTACTGCATGTGTTCTTAAATAGGCTAATACAATATTACATTGTTCACCCATACGGATATGTGCAAAATATCGACTGCTAAGATTCAGGTTTTGCACTCAAATGCATCAGCTTATTGTCGTAAATTCTACTGGACCTTTCTAACATGTTTATATACAATGATGGCATGCTACCATCTTAGGCTACTTGATTCTGAAGTTCTTTGGCTTTGTAAGTGTTATATCATATGTTTGGGTTATTTCTCTCCCTCCTTGGAATGATCTTTGACCTATGGGATAGTATCTGGCCTGCTAAGGGAAGGCGAAGATCTAGCTGGTGACTTCAACTTAAGTTACTAAAAAACATGTCCACATTTAGGCATAGACCCTATGTGCTACGTCATTTTATCTATAGTTCTGTTGACAACACCTCCTCTTTAAAAGGTCTTGCCTTGCAGAAGCAAAGCAGATTTTCACTATTTGGCCTGTGTGATTTCTCCGGACATGCCAGGGTGTCCGCCTGACCTGTAATACTCTTGTGTAATAATATTATACTTGTAATTACTGGGTCCTCTGAGAATTCATTCAACACCGACTTCAACAAGACTCTTCTGCCTGAGAGATACGACAGTATTGTCCTGAAGGAAGACTCAGATCAGACCAGCTCACTGTCTTCTGCCACCTCATATGGAAAACTAATCAACAGTTCAATGGAGGAAGAGCCGAGGCAGAGATGGGTGAGGAGAAGTCATAAACGAGACTCGGACAAACAGGGGAATTAGCTTGCACAATGGCGCCCCCTAATGGATAAAATAACAACATGTCGTTAAAGGAAGCTTGGGGTCGTCCACATTTTAATGATCAGTTGAAAAAGCCTGAAGCGGTTCCTTTGAAATCAAAGATACAAAGTGTGTGTTTCCCATGTGTTGTCCTGCTGTGCAGCTTGGGATTGACATGGAAGTACATGGTAGTCAATGTAAAGTCGTGGCTGGAATATAAAAAAGCTCAGATTTTAATCATGTTTTCAAACTATCAACTATCATTACATCAATGTTTACAAGGGAAGGAGAAGATTGGAGTGGATTAGACGCCTTAATCTGGTTGGAAGAGAGGGAGATTCCTAAACTTTCAAATGTAAAAGATAATGAATTTGTTTTTATAACCCACTCACAGCAGATTTAAAATGTTTCACATGCAGAATAGTGTTTTATATGAGTTTTCAAGCTAAAACTAAATAGTTTATGATTTGCAGGTGCAGAACAAGTAACTAGAGGATATTTTGATCATTTTAATGAAGTCATCAAGCTTTTAAAAATAATTTATTTAATAAATAGCATTAATATATTTATTTTTTTATTGAACAACCTGAATGTATTAACTCCAGGACGGCTCCTGGTACAGGCGACTTAGGCTTTTAATAAATGAATTGATACGTCGACTAACAGTAAATTCCCTGTCAACTATTTAGATATTCTAGAAAATTTCATTCTACTTTTAATTTCCAGTGTAGTGTCCATGAATTAAACATGGCCACTACAGGGGTATATCAGGCAGTCCATGCCCAACATACTATATTGCAATCTTTCTGCAGCACAAACCTGAGAAACGAGAATACATAACACATCAGTATCATTACTTAGGTTTCCATGGCTGTGACCAAACAGCTTCAATCCAGCTGTTGTCCTGCTTTGCTAATGAAAGAATACTGCATAGTCACATGCAGTATGCGTTGAGAGTACAGCATCCTGGTTTAAATGTTACTATCAACCAGTGGTGTACAAAGTACTTGAAAGCCATACTTGAGTAAAAGTACAGATATCTTACCTGAAAGTGACTTCGGTAAAAGTAAAAGTCACCAGTCAGAAAATGACTTGAGTAAAAGTCTTTAAGTAGCTCATATTAAATGTACTTAAGTATCAAAAGTATCTGGTGTTGAAATGTACTTAAGTATCAAAAGTAAAAGTACAAGTATCAAATTAAAAATGTAAAGTGCTTTTTATAGTAGGCCTACTCAGCAACAAAACAACCGAAATTGTTCTATTCAGACTTTATTTCAACTGATTTCAATTATTATTTATAAAATAATATAGAACTCATACATGAACAAGGGAAATTGGAAGTGATGAAACTTAAAATAAATATTAAACAACATTTTCTCACTTTCCAACAAAGAACTTTAGCCACTTTAAACAAAAAATGTCGGGCTGTATTGTTACCGTGCCATGACAACCATGCCATATAACAGGTCTTAAAGCGACACTTGTAGAACATGAACTGACAATGCATAAAATTACAAAACCCAACAGTGTTTTTTTCCTTTTTGTTTATATTTACAGTGATTGATAAGGTCTGATTTTGAGACCCGTTTCCCCATGCAACTACACAACCCAAACCTATACCAAAGTTTACAAAATTGAAATAAAGAGCCCTAAAAACTCAATGCAGTGGTTAAACTTTGGTAGAGGTTTGGGTTGTGTAGTTGCATGGTGAAACGCCTATAATGACTTTAATTTGAAAGAGTGCTTTATTAAAAGTCAACAAACTTGTGGTTCATTTTTAGCAGAAGTTGATTTTCAAAATTGCGTGAATCCAGCCGAGCTTTTCGAGGGCTGAAGACAAGTCCTGCAATGCTAAATAGTCGTTAACAGACTGCAGAGGCAGGCAGAGGTGTGTTCAGCTTAACAGACAACTTGCAGACAGCAGGGAACGTTTTCAGGACATCCATCTGATCTGCTGTAAGGGCCATCTAGTTGCTTGGAGCTGTCTTGAGTAACGTGAGAGCTCTTCATCGAAGAGAAGAAGTCTCCCTCATCAGATGAGCTGGATCTGGTGGCTTCTCCTGACAAGGAAGGATCCGCGATCTGCTCCTGAGGTAGGATATGCAACTATATGTTGCAGCCAGAGAATATAAATGGGAGAATAAATTACCAACTGCACTCAGACAATGGACATACAGAAAATACATAGATTCAGCAGAAAGAATATACTCTACAAATAGCTGTAAATGTGGTGAACTATAACAATTATGAGCTACATGCAATCCAAACAAAAATAAACTGTCTCTGTTTACACCTTAATCCTAATATAGCTTAAAAACCCAAAGCAAAGAATTAAATCATTTCAACATGTATCAGTAGACATTCAATTATCTGAAATAGTTTTAATAAAACATGCACTTGTCGTAGTGTATGTGTGCTATGTCTTGAAAAACAGCTTCAGATTCCTATCACTTGTCTGTGCACATGTACTAACTTTCTGGAGGCCAAGTATGAATTACGAAATGTGAAAATGGGTTTAAAAAAAGAACTGTACTTGTGTAACAGTGTATTGTATATAGGTGCATGATTGTCAGCTGTAAAGCCAGTTACAGTTTATAAGTAGGGTCGCATCGAAAAGTAATTTCACGTAAAAATTTAGAAAAATCTATAAAATCAAAGTATTCACACAATGTGCTTCTGTGCCATATCAGCAAACAGCTCCAGAAGGTTTTGAGGTATGACCAGATACTCTGAAGGTACATCAAATGGAGGGATAGTCCAAAGGAAGCGGAGAAACAACACATCAAGGTACAGCATGAGAGATGGATGAAGTTGATGTGCTTATAGTCTAATAAAACCAAGTATATTATCAGGTGCACAATTAAGAAAGCACTGCTATCAGTACAGCTGATTTCAGACTCTTTTTATATTTTTTATTATATATTTTTATTGTTTTTTATAGCTTACAATTTGGTCTGCCTGTGTGTGCATCTGTATACAGTCCAAACTTTCTTGGGGATGCATGACAGATGTTGGGGGGCGCCAATTTGAAATCTCGCCTAGGGCGCCAACATTGCCAGGGCCGGCCCTGTATTAACTCAATTATGTATTACCTCAATCGGGGTTGAAATCTACCGCTGGCCACAGGGCTGACTCTGTGGGGTTTTAATGATACCTACTGGACAGAATTGAAATCTCTAAAAGATCATTAGTAAGACTTTCTTATTGATATCATCATAATATTATAAGATGAGCTGGAGCCTCAGTGTCACGGATCACGTTCTGTCATGTTTGGTTTGTCTGGAGTACCTGTCTCTATGAGGAAGACGTACGTCAGGTCTAAGTAAAACATGTGCTGTGATGGTATCAGTGACAACTCTCCCTCAGATGAGCTTATTGGGGGAGGTGACAGCTCAACACATTTGTGACACATGACTGTTGCACACTCTGCCAACATATCAGCCTTCTGGCAATGGGCTGCAAACTGAATAACAGAAGTGTTGACTTCTTGGAAGTGATGTCGCAGTCATTGCAACACTGTCAGTCATCAGGCCTTTATTAGTCCATGACCCTTATCCCCACCTGAGGTTTAGGGGCAACTACATTTCTTAAACTTCCCTCTGAGTTCAGTTTATTTTCATAATTTCTATCATGATTAGTTCAGTTTTGTATCTGTTTTATTATCTATATTATATTTCAACAACTTTGTTCTGAACGTTTATACAGCTAAAGTTATGATTACAACAAAATAACTGAGTTTTAAAAAGAATGAACCTGGTATCCTTTCATTTCTAAGTCCAGTATTCCACTCCTCTTTTAAGATTAAGATTAAGATGCATTTATTAGTCCCAAACACATGCACACTCATGCAGGTAGGGAAATTTAACCTCTGCTTTTGACCCATCTGGTGCAGGACACACAGAGCAGTGAGCGAAAATGTATGGTGCCCGTGGAGCAGATGTTGGGGGAGTAAGGTGCCTTGCTCTGGGCCACTAGACAGGGTAGGGAGAATCCTCTTGGATTTTTGGACAGATCATCCAGGTTCGTCTTTTTGTTGTTTCTCCGTGGAGTCGAACCGGAGACGTACCAGAGACCTTTTCTGCCCATAGTCCACCGCCTCTCTAAGTCTGTTATCAGGATTTGTTATGTTTCCTTCTCTTCCTTCATAATTACTGGATGCAGCAGTTTTTCAGAAGCACATATTACGGCGATAAGACATCACAAACCAAAATCACACTGTGTAATATCAGATCATATCCTTTATTTAGATTAGAAAAAAGAACAAGTGTATTTACATTCACATCTACTGTGGTATACAATACAATAAAACTTTACAATAACAGCGTTCTCCAAAGTCTGTACAGGGTTTAAGTGACAAAAGTTGAGTTTACAGTGTGGATGTTAAGGCCAAACTTCGGACACAGAGGCTGAGGCAGAAGTAAAGTTTAAATATAATTTATTGGAAGTCCAATAATAAGGGCAGGCAGGCAGGCAGGCAGGAAGGCAGGCAGGCAGGAAGGCAAGGAGGCAGGCAGGCAGGCAGGCAGGCAGGCAGGCGCTGGAGTCGGGGCAATAGTCCAGCTGCTGGTCCTGGGCAGGGAGACAGAGGAAGTCAGACATGGAATGAACAGGACCTTTACGGAAATCTTAAATCTTGGCTGCGACAACTGAGTGTAACTTAGCCTATAGTCCGGCACCGACTGAGAGCAGGAGTGGAGCTTATATAGGCAGCTGGATAATTAAGACCCCAACTCCAGCACACCAGGACCTCATCTGCGATTAGCGACGTCACCTGCAAACACAAGCAAGAGAGAGAGAGAGAGAGAGAGAGAGAAAGAGAGAAGCTAGAAGGCAGGTGAGGCAGGGGCCATGACAGTGGATCGATGAAGACGAGGTGGAAACTTTAAAAACCTCTGACTGAAGGAACTATTCACCTGAGCCGGTGAGGATCAGAAACATAATGTAAAAGTTTTGAAAATATCTCATCTCTCATTATATATTTGACACATTTTCATAAGATCAGACACTGGTAATAATTATTGTACTTGCTGACAAAGTGGCTGATGATACAAACCGATAGAAAAATCATCTCTGCCTGTTTTACTCTGTTTCTCTGCAGCACTGCGTAAAGTGGCCAGGTGGATAGCATCATGCTGTGGCTGCTCACTTCCTTGCATCCACCGTGTCCTTCAACAAAAGGGAGAGCCTTGGTGCCCTCCTCCCTTTCTCTGCGACGAACTCCAGCTGGTTATAATATGAGTCCATCACCTCCCTGGACGTGACCACCTCCAGGTCCTGCTGGATGAGCTGGAGGAGCTCACAGAGGCTCTCGAGAGACGGCCCGTCTCCATTTTGCAGCAGCCTCCTGATGCAGTAGTGCATTGCTTTCTCATCCAGAACCTTGGAGAGGAACAGCTCCCCAATAAACCGGATGGTATGTATGGAGCGACAGGAGGGTTTGGCGTTGTTCTTCTCTTCCCTCAGTCGATCAGTAACCCTCACATCCCTGACTGGCTCTAGGCAGGACCCCCCCTTCCGGGAAATGTCCTCCCTGTCAAAGTTCTTCTTAAACTCTGCCTGGCAGTGCTTGACCAGCAGGGACCTGAAGGAGACGCTGGCCGACCAGTCGGATAAGGATTGGAATTCCACCTGAAGAGAAGAAAACCATAAGGAAATATTAACACAAATGCAACTCACATACTTAGGAAAACATTGTGATTATTTATGTGTAAAGAATCACTTTATACAGCAAACACCAAATGCAGTCAACAGTGATCAGTGTGTGCTGATTTTTATCCTCAACTCTAAATTAACTTATTATTTGATTAACCAAAGTGACGATTCATTTTCCTCGATTTAGTATTTCAGGTATTCCTCAATGAACTTGTTTATGATCATCACAAATCCTTATTTAAATTTTTTCTTTTTTACTATTTGAAAAAAAAGTACTTTTTGTATCGCTACCCTTCTAATTCACATAATGGGTAAAAAATGACCAATTTTAATTTCTTATGTTATTTCATGCATGGCATGAATGTTTCTTTGCTATATCTCTGAAATCAATTTATTTCTTCATTTAATATTCCAGATAATCATTAGTTATTTTGTTTTAGATTAACACAAATCATTATTTTCTTTTTTCCTTTCTTACCTTATGAACAAATGTAAATTCTTATTAAGAGTTTCTTCACAATCCATTACTAGTGAGAAAGAATAATATGTCCAATACAAAATATATGTTTGTTCATAAAGTAATAAAGGAGAAATAAAGATCAATATGTCTGGTAATCAAAAACTGGATATTTAATGAATACCTGGAATATTAAATTATATAATACATTTATCTCAAAGATATGACCCATGGTGTGCATTAGAAGGGGTTAGCATAGCTTGTTTATCAAAGTGTTAAATGAATGTTACAACCTGCAAAAAAATAAAAACAACTTCTCAACTAAAGCCTGAAACATGCTTCTGCGTTTTCACGGGCCCGTAAGCGCAAGAGCCCTTCCGGGTCCCTTACGTGCTTATGTATCCCTCCTTACGTGCTGACGGGTGTCGACCCCCTTTTCTAAAATTTACGGCAAAGCTCCGCAAGCTCACTCAGCCCGCAAGGCTGTGATTGGTCTGCTCTACATCCCTTCTGGAGCTGCATTTCCGGTTTCATGCCCCATAATACAGGCAGAAACAACGGGAGATTTAGAAGAATGAATATGGATCAAATAGAAGAGCGTTTGGCAGAAGAGATCCGAAAGTATGTCCACTTGTATAACCCGTCACTGACTGGTGTATTTGTCCGCCTGAAAATGGCTACAAGTAGCCGCAGTAGCTATGTAAATAAACAATCGATGAAGAAGAAAGAAGGCGTCTCTCAGGTTGTCTTCGACAAAAAACATTACACCGCCTAGTGTTCTGGCGCGGAATTGCTTTGTAAGACGCGCAACGGTTGGGGAAGCATGAATGACAACGAGTCTTGCGCCACAGCGGCGTGAAAAGACGCAGACGCAGTCGCAGAAGCATGTTTCAGGCTTTAAGAAACAGGATAAAAGTAGCTTCCAGTCATAGATGCATCACTTACTGTTGAGAGGCGCTGACACAGCTCCGCGAAGACTGCAGCAGAGTCTGGTTTCTTCACGGCCCTCTTGAAGACGAGCTCAACCGTTTCCTGCAGGCTCTCCTCACCGTCCATCTCCTCGTGACTTACGAACGCTTGAAAGTTGTCCGTGACACAGCTGACGGACTCCTCAGGCCGGACCTGCTCCTTCCTCACAGCTTCCTCCTCTGTCTTCTCGGTCCTCTGGATAGATGGAAAGCCAAAGGCGATATTCACCTGCGGCTGATGCTCGTAGGAAGCAGCGTGGAGAAAGCCCACGGGCTTGGATGGAACGCGACGCCACTTCTCGCCCCTCCGATCAGGTGGGGTCCATGGCTTCTTGGAGGAGGCAGAAGCCTCCAAGGACACAACACGGGGCCTCCGGAACATCTTTCTCTTCTCTTCGCTCTTTCCAAAGAAACAAGTTCAGGTGAAAGAAACGAGTTCAGGTGAAAGACCAGAGTTCAAATAGATCTTAGTTGAATTCAAGTAAAATCCAAAGAACAGAGTTCAGGTGCAACCAGCCAAGTAGTCAGACGAGAACTGAGCGAAAAGTGAAATCTGGCGGTTTCTTAAGTAACGACAGACTTCATAGGTACGACAGACTTCAAAGGTATATAACTTTGAAGTCTGTCGTCACTTGACCGTTGAGCTGAGGGGGGAGGGGGGTTGCTATGGTAACCTGCAGCGAAATGCATCATATGAATTTATCTAAACAACCTATACCGATAGATACACACATACACACATAAATATACACACATACATACAAACTCAAACACACTTGTATGAATCTATTCACCTTATGTCTTTTGACCCTGACCAGAGAAGATTAGTGCCGTCACAAGGACAACAACACTATCTATTATAGTATATTATATTCTATTTGTATTTTTAATTTGTTTTTATATTTCATTGCATTAGTAGAAAGTATTACATGTTAACTTATTACTTTTCTGGTGTCTATTTCTGACTGTCCCCTTTGCTGCTGTAACAAGGCAGAGGGTGTCGCTCCTTGTACAGTTTGTTGAGCCATATGAGGCAAATTGTGATTTGTGAATATGGACTATGCAAATAAAAGAAAGTGTTGATTTGATTCTGGGTCTCCATCAACTAAGATGCTAAATGGGAAAGACAGTTTAGAAAATTGATGGAATTATTACTCTGATTCATCACTCGCATGTATATAACAACAAGAAACAGTACAAATTATTCTCAAAATGCTTATTTACAATTGGGACTCAGTACCAGGAGATTTCTCTATGAACAAAACTCTCCACAGCTCACAAACCTCTATCGTGCACAACAGAACAGATAATTTATAAAGTGGATAGAAGTTTTATATAAAGAGTTAAAGCCTGAAAATAACTTTATTATCTGGATTTCAACTTGAGAAATTTGTAAAGTTAGAGTTTAAATGTGTTAAATAAATTAAATAAAACCTATTTAGTTCTCAAGTAAACAAATGAAGAGGACAACATGATCAGATTAATTCAATTTGGAGCTGCACTATCAGAAAATGTAAGATTAAGATGCATTTATTTGTCCCAAACACATGCACAGGCACACTCATGCAGGTAGGGGAATTTAACCTCTGCTTTTGACCCATCTGGTGCAGGACACACAGAGCCGTGAGCGACCATGTACGGCGCCCGGGGAGCAGATGTTGGGGGAGTAAGGTGCCTTGCTCAGGGGCACTAGACAGGGTAGTGTTGAGATATCTATGTTTCTCTGTATCTTGTGATTATATTTTACCTATATCCTGTGAACAAATATTAACTGTATAATCCATATAATCAATAATGCAACAACTGTTTCTTATATTTAGAATGATGTATAATCTTTTTGACTCAGACGCAGGGTCAGGCCCAGAGCACGACCACAGAAAGAGCAGGTGTCAATCTGAATGTCAATCTGACCCAAAATACAATTCAGAGAAAAGTGTGTGATGGAAATTCATCTTGAGATTTGAAATAATGAAAGCACGGATGCTCAGAAAAGAGAGAGGACGTGCCAGAACTAATACAATGAGGTGCTTCATGAAACATGGTGAGAAAAAGGTATGAAATCCTCCTGAAATGCTTAATCTGCTGGGTCTCTCCACTGTAGCAAGCTCCCTGTTTGCCAAGGCCACAGTAGTGGGACACCTGGTCAGTTGAAAGTGATGTGCTTGCAAAAAACTGCACTTTGAGGAAACAGTGTACATCTGGCCAATGGCTGAATTCCCTCAGGGAAAAAGAACCGTCTCTGTGCCCACCCTGTGTCTGATTATATATACTGTGGACTTAGGATTGAACTGGGCTTCTTCTCGACATGATCCAGTGAACCTGGTGACGTGTCCGGCAGAACCCCAGAGACTCTCTGTAAGTATTTCTTTATTTTACAATAAATGTTCAATTTCCAGAACTTCATGTATAAGTGTCTAATTATTCCTTCTCAAATCCTGGATCAACAAACACGTTTGTCAAATCGCCGGAGGCGAGGTCAAGTTTAGTGCCTGGCGACGACAGTAGGGAGAATTCTCTTGGATTTCACAGTGAAGGCAGCAAATATATATTCTTGTTAGAACCAAATCTAAAACGACCAGAATAATGACAGCAGGTAGGGGGATATTTTCAATGACAACACTGAGGTCACTTTGTGAAAGATTGGAAAGTATCTAACCTTAGTGACACCCAGTGGCAGTTTCAGAGAATACACCGGCAGACAGCCAAGCGTATAGTGAAAAAAGAACAACTGAGGAAAACTGAGTTTATATAGTTTGATGTTCAATGCTAATGCAAATTCAATCATTAACCATGTAAAACGTTAACCACAGGTCTGAGTGTGAGTGGTTGTTTGTCTCTATAGGTTTTCCCTGCAATTTGCTGTTGACTTGTCAGGGATGTTCCCCTCCTCTCACCCAATGGCAGCTGGGATCGGCTGAAAACATTAAGCAGTATTTTGTATTATTATGTATTGAACCTAATAGATAAGAAGCTTGTTTTCAGTACTAACAGAAGAAATTTCACATAATCATCAATGCAAATAAACTGTGAAAATTGACCTTCTGCATACATCTGACATTTAGTACATTTCGGGTTTTTAATCAATTTTCCAATTTTTTATTCTCATCAGTCAGAATCCAGCTCATCCTGTCCAATTCATCGACTCAGTATTTGTCAGGGATCATAGAAGAAGGCATTAGACAATAATATGCACACGCTCTGTCGTTTTCACACACACACACACACACACACACACACACACACACACACACACACACACACACACACACACACACACACACACACTCCAGTACAACAGCCGTTAGGGTCTTTTGCAGCTGAATGGCATCTCCTTTACAGAAGGTAAGTGCTTTACAAGTTACCTCAAAAAGGTTTGTGCCACCAACAAAACCATTTGTATGGTCTATTCAAATAAGAGCTCCCACACATGCACACACACACACACAAACACACACAAACACATCCCAAAATGCGCACAACTTTATAAGCAGACACAAATGTATAGACACACACACACACATAGAGCTCCCTCAAATTGAAAGACCATGGCTTCTCTCCTAAGCGGGGCAATAAATACTTTGTAGCTGTGCCAACAGACAGCCCCTCTTTCAGTGTGTCAGCCGAGCTTTGAAAGAGACCAGTAAACAATGACATAGAGAAAACATCAGCTTATCAAGTTGTAATGTAAAAGCCTTCAGCAGGACAAAATCTCCATATTTCATTGGGCAATTATGGACTTTGATGTTTGCTGAAACTGAGGCCACAGTCTCATTTCAGAGGGCCACATTTTTAACATTGCAAAAAAGCGATACAAGAATCAAATCTATCTCATCTGTTCCCTCATCCTGTAAAGGGTGAGGGTGTCAAGTGGAATAACGTTAGGAAACACGTGGCAACTACACAAAAGTAAACTCGGAGAAAAAAAATGTCTTATTGCGATGCTTGTCCAACTTATTTATGACTAAGTGTTACATAGGCAGACACACACACACACACACACTTGCATTGACACACAAAGACAAGGCACCACACAAAGAAGGAAGTGAACGCTTGCTGAAAGCTAAATTGAAACATCTTGCAGTCATGATGCCACGACTCGCTATTGTTTCCGGCCCCAAAGACGTGTAGCGAGAGAATAGGGGAAGCGAGAGGAGATGAGGGAATGAGGGGAGAGAGAGAGGAGGACCTTGCCACCCATTGGCAGGAGAAAGTGAGAGGAGACTGATACTAGGCGGTCTGTTTTGAAAACTGGTGGACACCCATCTGCATATGCTCTCTCTCTCTCTCTCTCCCTGTGTCTTTCTGCCTCATTCTCTCATACTCGCTCGCCCTGCCTTGACACTGCACCGCCGCCGCCGCCGCCACCCCCACCTTCCTCCTGCATCCCCCCTCCCTGGGAAAACAGGGACAACAAATTAGCCTTCTTTTCTCAGCAGGGCCCGGGGAGGAGGACACTTGGACAGCCCTCAGAGTGTCCGCCTGGAGTTCCCATGGACCCCTCTTGCCCCTTCCCCTTTCAGCTCGCAAGGAAGCAGTCATTGTGCCAGCACCTGTCTCTGAGGAAATTGGTAAAAGTGATGGCTTTGTTAGCCGTATCCACGGAAACCAGGAGAAAAGAGCGGGGACAGCTTGAAGGGACTGGGGTAGAGATGGTGGTGGTTGGGGGGGCAGGGGTGGTGGTGAGGAGAAAGAGTTGGAGGAGGAGGGAGGGAGTTAAGGGGCCTGACAATGGAGTAGCAGTTGCATTGCTTTGGCTTTGCCAGGGGTCCGTGTGAGGATGATGTGACTCGCTGTGCATGTGTGTGTATATGTGTTGTGGGTGGGGGTGGGGGGGGTAATTGTGCGTGTGTAAATGCAGAACTTCTAAGTAGCTTCCAATGTAAGAACGTCCAGCGGCCCTCTCTCACTTGGCCTCGCTCTCCCTCATCCCTGTGGGTGACACGGTGACATCCACCAGCGAAGCGAGGCGGGGGTGTGAATGGGTTGAAAGCAGCGAGGTCAGTCACATCATGTCCAGAGAATATCCCCCCTCGGAGCAGACAGCACACACTTTCAATAATTAAGCAGCGAGTTCCCTCAGCAGCTCAAACATTCATGCCACAAGTAGCAGAGATAGATAGTTATTGAGATTTTGTCAATTTAAGTCTGATTCATATTGTTTTCTTGAACAGTTCAAGTGAAGCTGGTGGTAAAAACCTGGAATTGTGCACAAAGATGATGCTGTTTTGAACTTTACAGGCACAATGTACAATCTCTTCACAATGTGCATGACGAAAGCTGGACATGTAAAGGAGAGACTGATGACATCATCATTTTGAGATCAAAATTATCTTTTTGTGGAACTGCACCATTGCCATAACACAAGATTTTGTTTCCATATATAGACATTTAAAAAAAAAGGCCACAGTGCTTGCAAGATGGTGGAAATGTGTGCATTGATATGAAAGGCCAGGTAGTTTGACAGATGATTGTCACACCTACATCATACAAGTCACCAAGAGTTACTCAAGTAAGCCGAGGATAGAGTTTCTTCATCACTCTGCCCTCCATTGACTCACATTAGTTGTATACAGAGAGCTGGTTTTATGTATTTTTATTGAAACGCAATACCAAGTTAGCAGCAACTCTTTCCCCTCACCAGCAGATGGTGCTCTTTCACTGGTTCTAATAGAAGTAGAGCGTCCACACAGGCAAACAGCAGAGTTTTATATCTGCCTGTTTAACATTATGACTAAAGGGCTTGACTATGAAGTTATTTCAGTCAATCTTCTTGAAAAAAGTATTTACACCTCATGAATAAAATATGTGTTGAAAGTGAAATAAATCTTATCAAGTCCACTGTGGGTATAATGTAAACAATTTGATAATTAAAATGCAGAATGTGAATTTACCATTTTTCGTTAGACTTGCTAGTGCTCATTATTAGTATACAACACGATTTACTTGTTATGAACAAAATGCATTTCATTTAAAAGACTATAATTACATATCTTTAGGGTCTTTTCATCCTTTGATTTTATCCAATTCGTCAAGACAACATAGAAATTTAGTGTTTTTATGGGTGTGTGTGAGTTTGAAGATATGATTGACGTCCTGTGCGCAAATAGGCTTCATATCAACACGAGAAGAACTACATTAGTGGTCAAGAACAGGAAACTGCTGTCATTCCCAAAACCACAGCGGTGATTTTAAATCCTTCACTTGAATGAGGGTCTGAGGTTCTCACACCTCATGTAGGATAGAAACGAATGCAGGGGGCGATACTTGAATATTTTAGCTCTCTGTGATTTACCTGTGATGTTGGATTGTCCATGTAGTTTATGAAATATAGTAAAAATAAGTAAACTTGTGATCGTGTCGCAATGCTAGGTCAAAGCTAGCTCACCTGGTCGCGTGGACATACACAGGCTTGAGTCCTGCCGCAGGGGTCGCAGGTTCACTTCCAGCATGGCCCTTTGCTGCGTATCTCCCCCCCTCTCTCTCTCTGCATTTCACGCTCATTAAAGACAAAATACCCCAAATATATGTATAATATAAATAAATAGTAGAAGTTCCCTCATTTTGGGAGATAAAAAATAAATCATTGCTAATATGACGCCCCCCCAAAAGTGAAGCCAAACAGTCTCAATGGCCACCTAGTGGCTGGCTGCAGTATGGGTCATACATCCCATCTCCTATATATAAATAGATGAGATATGATCCAAACTAAAAATCAGAGTGCACATCGAATGTTTTTTTTACTCAAAGATGGTCTGAGTCATTGCAGATTATCAGCTGAGACTGACTCCTGATTGGTGGAGTCTGTGTATCGACGGGACCTCGCAAACTCTGGCTCCAAATGGGCATGATGGCGGTGATGGTATCCAGGTGGTTTAAGCTTCATTCCTGGATAGAAGGAGGAATTGGAGACACGTCACTCATTTCTATATTTGGTTCATATTATGAATTGTGAGGTGAAACTCAAAAACAAAGCTGAAAAATAATGTCAATAGAGAAGAGCAACTTTGCTCCCTTTATTTCTGCACAGACTCAATAATAATTGAGGGTAATAAGTGTGTCCAATGTCAGCACAACATCCTGCTCAGATGTTATTGAAATCACTTCAACATCTTCGTCTGAAGACGCCGTGACCTTTGAAAACAGTCTGAGCATCTTCTATTTCACGCAGCGCAACATTTCCATTTCATGCGCTCCCCCAGAGCAGAATATAAAATTTGACGACTAGCATTGAAAATAATTGGCCCAGTTACTCTTGTTCTAGTATTCTCCGTGCACGAGTGTCATTCCAAACAGCATCTGTGAATATTGCCATAGGGGAACAAAGTGAACGCTGTGGGTTTACGAAGGCCCCTAAAAGTGTCTTCACTGCTGTCCAGGGGCTGTGATTTATCTTTTCTCGGATGTG